>NC_079226.1:12334322-12341822 GCF_029633865.1 Lampris incognitus
CAGCAGGAGAGGGAGAAGGGTAGGAGTGTGGAGGTGAGAGTAGGAACTTTGAATGTTGGCACTATGACTGGTAAAAGGAGAGAGCTGGCTGATATGATGGAGAGAAGGAAGGATATACTGTGTGTGCAAGAGACCAGGTGGAAGGGGAGTAAGGCCAGGAGCATCGGAGGTGGGTTCAAATTCTTCTATCATGGTGTGAATGGAAGGGAAAATGGGGTAGGGGTAATTCTGAAGGAAGAGTTGTCAAAAGTGTGCTGTGGAGGGGAAAGAGAGTGTCAGACAGAGTGATGAGTATGAATATGGAAATCGGAGGTGTATTGATGAATGTTATCAGCGCATATGCCCCACAAGTTGGGTGTGAAATGGAAGAGAAAGAAGAATTCTGGAGTGAGCTGGATGAAGTGAAGGGGGAGAGGGTACCCAAGGGGGAGAGAGTGGTGATTGAAACGGACTTCAATGGGCATGTTGGTGAAGGGAACAGAGATGATGGGTAGGTGATGGGCAGGTATGGTGTCAAGGAGAGAAATGTGGGAGGACAGATGGTGGTGGATTTTGTGAAAAGGATGGAAATGGCTGTGGTGAATACATATTTCAAGAAGAGGGAGGAACACAGGGTGGTGTGTAAGAGGAGGAAAGTGAACACAGGTGGACTATTATCTTATGGAGGAGGTTCAATCTGAAAGGGATTGGAGACTGCAAGGTGGTGACAGGGGAGAACGTAGCTAGGCAGCATTGGATAGTGGTCTGCAGGATGACTTTGGAGACCAAGAAGAGGAAGAGAGTGAAGGCAGAGCCAAGGAGCAAATGGTGGAAGTTGAAGAAGGAAGACTGTTGTGTAGAGTTCAGAGAGGACTTAAGACAGGAACTGGGTGGAAGTGAAGAGTAGCCAGATGGCTGGGCAACCACTGCAGAAATAGTGAGGGAGACAGCTAGGAAGGTACTTGGTGTGTCATCTGGGCAGAGGAAAGAAGTCAAGGAGACTTGGTGGTGGAATGAGGAAGTACAAGAAAGTATACAGAGGTAGAAGTTGGCGAAGAAGAACTGGGATAGAGAGGTAAAGTAAGTAGGCAGGGGTACAAGGAGATGCAGCATAAGGCTGTAGATTTAGAGAAAGCATACGACAGGGTGCCGAGAGAGGAGGTGTGGTATTGTATGAGGAAGTCGCAGATTAATATGTAGGAGTGGTGCAGGATGTGTATGAGGGAAGT
Source organism: Lampris incognitus (assembly GCF_029633865.1). Taxonomy (NCBI): domain Eukaryota; kingdom Metazoa; phylum Chordata; class Actinopteri; order Lampriformes; family Lampridae; genus Lampris; species Lampris incognitus. The sequence continues at coordinate 12,335,531 of NC_079226.1, forward strand.
GTGACAGTGGTGAGGTGTGCAGTTGGAAAGACAGATGGGTTTAAGGTGGACGTGGGATTACATCAAGGATCGGCTCTGAGCCCTTTCTTGTTTGCAATGCTGATGGACAGGTTGATGGACGAGATCAGGCAGGAGTCTCCATGGACTATGTTTGTGGATGACGTTGTGATCTGTAGCAAGCGTGGGCTGCAGGTTGAGGAGAGCCTGGAGAGGTGGAGGTATGCACTGGAGAGAAGAGGAATGAAAGTCAGTAGGAGCAAGATGGAATACATATGTGTGAATGAGACGGAGGACAGCAGAATGGTGGGGATGCATGGTGTGGAGGTGGTAAAGGTGGATGAGTTTAAATACTTGGGGTCAACTGTTCAAAGTAATGGGGAGTGTGGGAGAGAGGTGAAGAAGAGAGTGCAGGCAGGGTGGAGTGGTCAGGAGTAATTAGCAACAGAAGGGTACCAGCAAGAGTTAAAGGGAAGGTTTACAAGATGGTTGTGAGACCAGCTATGTTATATGGTTTGGAGACGGTGGTACTGATGAAAAGACAGGAGGTGGAGCTGGAGGTGGCAGAGTTGAAGATGATAAAATTTCATTGGGAGTGATGAAGAAGGACAGGATTAGGAACGAGTACATTAGAGGGACAGCTCAGGCTGGACGGTTTGGAGACAAAGCAAGAGAGGCAAGATTGAGATGGCTTGGACATGTGTGGAGGAGAGATGCTGGGTATATTGGGAGAAGGATGCTGAAGATGGAGCTGCCAGGGAAGAGGAGAAGAGGAAGGCCAAAGAGGAGGTTTATGGATGTGGTGAGAGAGGACATGCAGGTGGCTGGTGTGACAGAGGAAGATGCAGAGGACAGGAAGAGATGGAAACGGATGATCCGCTGTGGCGCCCCCTAATGGGAGCAGCCGAAAGTAGTAGTAGTAGTAGCAGTAGTAGTAGATTTCTGTGCACAGTTGCACAGGGTTGACTCTCCTTTTTAAGTACCACTTCTATCTTCAGCTGAAGACAGAAGATGCCATTTCCACAGCCTTTTTTTTATTCAAAATGACAAAATGACAAAATTCAAATAAAACACTTGAATGGAAACACGGTTTTCATCTTTTGTTTTGTGCATCTTGCTTTCTGGAGCAGTTCAGTGATGAAGTGACTCAGCGCATCTTTGTAGGTCTGAGTTTTTACAAGAAGCCTGCTCCACCATCTCAACTCTCTCTCCATCTCCCTGAGCCGAACAGAGAAACACAGCAGCCACACTTACAGTCACTAAATCTATTTCTTTCCGTTTGTTCTTCGACGAATACATTTCTATTAGTTATCGCTAAATCACGATCTCTCCATTTATTTATTTTTTTTCATGATTTCAGAAGTCTCCTCTCACACACTCTGGAGCCAGGGCCATGCTGCTTTTAATTAAATGGAAACGATGATTTACGTCAAAGGGCTTTTTTATCAACACGTCCTGGCGTCTGCACATTAATGTCTTAGTTGCACTTGAGTTCTGACCACTCGTACTCAATGCAAAAGGACATCACTTGTCCTCAGCAAGAGCAAGGTGGTGGTTTCTCCTTCACCTCTTCCCCATGGCAGGCACAGTTTGGTTTTTTTTGGGGGGGGGGGGCGGTTCTGTTTCATTTTCTATTCTGCAATTGCAATCATTTTTAAGAAACACAGCTTCGACCCAGACACGGAAATACCACCAAACGATGAAACGTTAAATCAACGGCAGCATCGCCCCATATAATTGAACCCGAGGCGAGAGCTATAGCGGATACTGTACGGTGAACCACGCTGCTACATATGAGGGATGGGGTTTGACACAAAAGACTGCCGGAGTCCTGATCATGAAAACTATACGTACCTTTCCAATCTAATTATGCAAAGCTGTGCGGCGCCGTACACAGCGAGACGGGGAGAGGAGGTAGAGGGGGAGGATTGATGGAGCTAAAGAAGCTGAGCAGAGGAATAGGAGCTTGATTTTAATTGGCTCTTTGTTTTTCCATCGGTCCACCAGAGCCATTATTTAAGAGTCTGATCTTTTCAAGTTGCTGGACAGTAACAAGGCTGCATGGCACGATGTGGTTTGTAATGAAGAGTGTCCCTGCGCCAAACCAGCCTTTCCCTCCTTGTAGCGTGGCATTTCGATCACATCAGGTGCTGCAAGTTCCTTCCCTGGATTTTATCCCAGGGCCCGGCCAACGTTGGTCCGAGCATCTGGGGTACCGTTAGTTATTCCACTGAAGAAAGGCTGGCCGGCGATGCCTTTATCAGAGGAATGGCTGCATCAGCACCCAGGAATATAAGTGAATTTAAGGACATTGTGTCCGGAAGCGATATTGATATTAGATAAATTTTGATTTTACAGCCCTGGTTTCCATGGCAGCAAACGATATACTAGACCAAGTCTGTCTGACCAAGTCAGGTAGAGGTCCCGAGAGTTGTACAAGAGAATAAGTGTTGTGGGCGTCCGGGTGGCGTGGTGGTCTATCTGCGGGTGGGAAGCCGGATGTGGGTGTGTGTCCTGGTCGCCGCACTAGCGCCTCCTCTGGTCGGTCAGGGCAGCTGTTCGGGGAGGGAGGGGGAATAGCGTGTTCCTCCCACGCACTACGTCCCCCTGGCGAAACTCCTCACGGCCAGGTGAAAAGAAGCGGCTGGCATGGAGGAGGAGGCATGTGGTAGCCTGCAGCCCTCCCCGGATCAGCAGAGGGGGTGGAGCAGCGACTGGGACGGCTCGGAAGGGAGGGGGGGGTAATTGGCCAAGTACAATTGGGGAGAAAAAGGGGAGAAAATATGCAAAAAAAAGAACAAGTGTTGTACAAAAGAAGAACTATGGTGTCTAACCTGCTGTTCTTTGCATTTGACTGCATCGTTAGCGGAGGGGTCAGGTCAGGACAGCGCAACAGATATTTAAACACATGCAAATTAGGCTGCAGACAGAATTAAAGTCAGAATAATACATGCTCTGGAGTTGGTCCTCACATTTGGCCAGGCTTATGCAGATGTGTAAGTAGCCTGACCTTGAATGTGTCTGATGTGGAGCGATGCCGGTGTCAGGCGTTGGTCCCCGCCTTGACCCCCCCTCCTCTTAATGCCCAACGAAGGACTCGCGTAACGCAACTCCTGAAAGACTTAAAGTGCACACTCACTACTCACGGTGCTGCACGGCCGTGATACCCGAACATAAATCCATATTCTGTCTGAGTCAACACCGAACTCATCGCGCACAGCCATATTATTCAAGGTTGATTTCCAACATTTCTTCTAACTGTCAGGTTTTATCCGTGACACCGTGTATTAATTGTGCCACCAGAACTCAACCGGCCCCGTCTCATGCGGGACACATAAACCCATCTGATCCGACACGGTGTTTGACTTGGGGTGATCTGAAGGCTGACGTGCAGGGAGGAAGATTCAGGCAGAGGACGGCCTCAAATATTAATGAAATTTCCTTTAAGTTTGTTCCTTCTGGAATGCGTCTTTCCACGAAGGTCATCGTAGACTGGCTCCGCACCCGGCTGTGCTTCACCGGAGGACTCTTGCATGTTTTTCTCACTTTGGAGAGACACAGAGGAGGACCTTAAGAAATACCCAAAGGGTGAACCGTGTATGATATTCCCACGCATTCACACACACACACACACACACACACATCAAAACACCTTCACACTCACACACACACACACACACACACACACACACACACACACACACACACACACACACATCAAAACACCTTCACACATACACAAATGCATTGTCTTTCAGCAGAAAAACATCGCTTTTAAGAAAAATTGTGGTTCAGGTAGCATAGCGGTCTATTCCGCTGCCTACCACCACGGGGATCGCCGGTTCGAATCCCCGTGTTACCTCCGGCTTGGTCGGGCGTCCCTACAGACACAACTGGCCGTGTCTGCGGGTGGGAAGCCGGATGTGGGTCTGTGTCCTGGTCGCTGCACTAGCGCCTCCTAGTGCAGCGGGGCGCCTGTTCAGGGGGGAGGGGGAACTGGGGGGAATAGCATGATCCTCCCATGCCCTACGTCCCCCTGGTGAAACTCCTCGCTGTCAGGTGAAAAGAAGCGGCTGGTGACTCCACATGTATCGGAGGAGGCATGTGGTAGTCTGCAGCCCTCCCCGGATCGGCAGAGGGGGTGGAGCAGCGACCGGGACGGCTCGGAAGAGTGGGGTAATTAGACGGGTACAGAGAAAAAAGGGGGGGGTCCCCCCCAAAAAAATAAAAATTGTGAATTATCTGGTTCACACACACACAGATGGATGGATGGATGGATAGATAGATAGATAGATAGATAGATAGATAGATAGATAGATAGATAGATAGATAGATAGATAGACGGATATACGGATATACGGATAGACAGACAGACAGACAGACAGACAGACAGACAGACGGATAGATGGATAGATAGATCGATAGATCGATGGATCGATGGATAGACGGACAGACGGACAGACGGACAGACAGACAGACAGACAGACAGACAGACAGACAGACAGACAGACAGACAGACAGATAGACAGATAGACAGATAGATAGATAGATAGATAGATAGATAGATGGGTCATGAACGATTTCTGCCATGCATACACACCTATGACTTGTGAGCCTGAAACCACCTGTTGCACTTAACATGTAAAGAAGAATGTGGTGATGAAACTGTTAACAGTGTCTTGGTGTATGCTCAATAAGCCAGGTAAGAAAACCAGAGAAGGTTGAATCAGTTCATCCGGATACAATGTTTACTGACAGACACGTTTCATTACTCAACTCCGTGACCTCTTCAGTCTGAACTCCAATCGGTCAGACTGAAGAGGTCACTTCGCCGAGTGATGAAATGTATCTGTCAGTAAACGTTGTATCCGGATGAGCTGATTCAACCTTCTCTGAACTGTTAACAGTCTTTTATAAGACTATTCATCACAACTGTCCTTTTGCTGCTGACGCATTTACTGCAATCCCCCAATCAACCTCCTAAAATGAACTACAACTACTGTACTACTACTGTACTACTACTACTACTTTCGGCTGCTCCCATTAGGGGGCGCCACAGCGGATCATCCGTTTCCATCTCTTCCTGTCCTCTGCATCTTCCTCTGTCACACCAGCCACCTGCATGTCCTCCCTCACCACATCCATAAACCTCCTCTTTGGCCTTCCTCTTCTCCTCTTCCCTGGCAGCTCCATATTCAGCATCCTTCTCCCAGTACACCCAGCATCTCTCCTCCACACATGTCCAAGCCATCAGTCTCCCAAAATTAACATTTAAAAAAATATAAAAATATAAATAAATATATATATATGTGTGTGTGTGTGTGTTGAACCATGTTTTTCTTTTTTTAATAGGTTGGGAAAGACGCTGACACAACAGCCCTACTGACTCTGTTTCATGCCATTACCATCACCGCTAGAGCTGTGAGCAAGCTCAAGTAAAACCAGGATCCTCAGGACTGTAATAACAGAAGTGTTTCAGGGTAATCAATGCACATGCAAACACACACACACTCACACACACACACACACAAAAGTAATCGGTAAGCGAAGGTTTAAGGGAAGAGCAGCTGTTCGTCTTGCTGTTCCTTTCAGAAAGAGGCCTTCCTGGCAGCCTGAGGGGACCGCCGGCCCTGGAGTTGGTCTCGCCTCTTCCCCCTCGGCCACAGCATGAAAAACATTTCCTTGGGGCAGCTTACCTGCAGTCGCCCGTCCTGTGTACTACAGCTGCCCTCCAGCACTGCACATTTTAGCGCCACCACTTCTGCAGGCACAGGGCATTACTCCAGGTAAGACTCCGGCAAGTTCAAATCTCTGCTTCACAAAAGTTTGATTCCTCTCAGAGTTCCCCGAGGCGGGGGAAGACTGAAGTGCGGCCGGAGACAAATCAGGCCTCAGAAAGAGGCCAGGCGGGAGGGATTGTGCCCGGTATCTGTAAAGCTCGTAACAACTTAATCACTTCTAAGCAAAAGAGACGATACCTTGTGGGATTTAGCTTCTTAAAGGAAAACAATCACGACTTTCAACATTATACTCATATTATATATATATATACTGCAGAGATATCACTTCATTAGCAGTGGCAATACTAAGCAGAAATGCCACCGAAACAGCAGCAAAGTGTCTACCGATGATGCACATCTGCTCATAAGATGTATGTACATGTATGCAATCATGTACATCTAAGGAAGCGGGGCGGGCTAAGCTAACTGCTAGCCCGTGCACACTGGCGGTTCTGATAACACCGAGGGCGGTCTGGTGGCGGTCTCGCCTGGTGTTGACTGTTTCTGGTGTCATC
>NC_079226.1:12349322-12439759 GCF_029633865.1 Lampris incognitus
TTAAGTGAGGACTGAATCGTTTTAACAATTTCCTTGAGAAATGGTTGAAAAACGTTTTAATTAAATGTTTTCCAAGAAAGAAAAATGTGGTAAATTCATTTTGACAATGCAACATCCAACAGACACACTGACGTGAAATTATGAATTTACATATCTAAGCAAATAAACAATATTCTAAATAAAGATTTTGTACAACAAATAATTCTCAAATTGGCTCTTACAACCATAATTAAGGAGAGAGAGTGCTGCATAGTACGTATCCTTGATGAATGAATATGACGACTATGCCATCCACTATACCTATTTTTGATGAGCAAACTGCACAAAAACTGCAAAAAAAAAAAAAATTTTTCCAAGAAATGCAGTCCTATTTATGTATTATTACATTATGGGCTGCAGTTATTACATTTTCAAAGGATTTTTTAACGTAATAACCAGCCAATAACGTAATAACTTATTACTTTATTGGCTCAAAAACCTTATTACATTATTGGCAAGTTATTACGTTATTGGATTTATTACATTTAAAATGGCCAAAATTATAACGTTATTGGCAGGTATTACATTATTGGTTGCTACACTTGACGGGCGTCCGGGTAGCATAGCGGTCTATTCTGTTGCCCACCAACATGGGGATCGGCGGTTAGAATCCCCGTGTTACCTCCGGCTTGGTCGGGCGTCCCTACAGACACAATTGGCCTTGTCTGCGGGTGGGAAGCTGGATGTGGGTATGTGTCCTGGTCGCCGCACTAGCGCCTCCTCTGGTCAGTCAAGGCGCCTGTTCAGGGGGGAGGGGGAACTGGGGGCACTGGGGACAAGCCACAATGTCCCCTGGTCCATAAAATCAGTCTATCGATGAATGCACCTAGGACTACTGCTACCCATAGGAACAGCAGAATTTATTATCCAGATTTACTGCTCTAGAGCCACTGTTTTCTGGCCCCTCTTGAAAAAGAGAAACATGGATGCCTCAATACTAAACAACTACAGGCCTAGCTCAAATCTTACCTTCATAAACAAGATTATTGAGAAAGTAGGGGTTTTTTTTCTTATTTTTCCCTCTGCCAATCCGGGGAGGGCTGCGGACTACCACATGCTTCTTCTGATACATGTGGAGTTGCCAGCCATTTCTTTTCTGCTGACAGTGAGGAGTTTCGCCAGGGGGAGGTAGTGCTTTGGAGGATCATGCTATTCGCCCCAGTTCCCCCTCTTCCACAAATAGGTGCCCCAACCGACCAGAGAACGCACCAGTGCAGCGACCAGGACACATACCCACACCTAGCTTCCCACCCACAGACATAGCCAACTATGTCTGTAGGGACACCCGACCAAGCCGGAGGTAATACTAGGATTCAAACTAGCAATTCCTGTGTTGGTAGGCAACAGAATATACCGCTACACTACCCGGACACCCGAGAAAGTAGTTTTTAATCAAATCAATAATTTCCTGCAGACGAATAACATCCTTGACAGCTTTCAATCAGGTTTCTGCCCACATCACAGCACTGAAACTGCTCTCGTAATGATCTTAAATAGCATGAGCCTGAATAATGATTCAGGAAGTCTAACAGACCTTAGCGCAGCATTGGACACAGAATCATAATATACTTCTCGATAGACTGGAAAGTTGGACTGGGCTCTCAGGAATGGTCCTTAGGTTGTTCTGGTCATAATTGGAAGGGAGGGGATATGTAGTCAGTATTGGCAATTATGAATCTGAAAGAACCACCATAACATATGGAGTCCTACAAGGATCCGTCCTTGGGCCCCTCATAGTCAACTTTTACATGTATCCTCTTAGTCAAATTCTCCCAAGACTATAAGGTTGCTTATCATAGCTATGCAGATGATACCCAGATTGATCTAGCGCTCTCACCAAATGACTACGGCCCTATAGACTTACTATGTCTGTGCCTCGAGAAAGTAAACAATTACATGCGACAATATTTCCTTCACTTAATCAAAGATAAGGCTGAAACAATTCATTTCAAAAATAAAGAAAGAAGACTTTCCAGATTCTAGAACACTAAAAACTAACACCCGTGTCAAGAATCTTGGGATAATCATCGATGAGAATTTAAATTTTAGTGGCCACATCGAAGCTGTAACAAAATCATAATTTTGGCATCTTAAAAACATAGCTTAAATGTGATACTCTGTGTTCAAGCAGCATTAAGAAAAGATCGTTCATGCTTTTATTTCTTGTTGGGTGGATTTCTGTAATGCACTCCTTACTGGCCTACCCAATAAGACCATTAGGCAGTTACAATTAATTCAAAATGCTGCTGCTAGAATACTGGCAAACCCCAAGCACTAACTTCCAGTTAAATATAGACTTGATTTCAAGGCCCTACTTATTGTCTATAAATCACTCGATGGTCTGGTCCCAAAATATATCATAGATATGTTTGCTGAGTACAAGCCGGGTAGGTCTCTCAGATCCGCAGGGACTGGTCTGTTAGTGGTGCCCAGAGTTCGAACCAAATGTGGTGAAATGGCTTATGGCAATTATGCTGCGACTGCTGGAATCAGTTCCCCTTGGAACTAAGACATTCCCCAACTGTAGCCATTTTTATAATTAAACTAAAGACTGCTCTCTTTCCGCTGCATTTAATTAATCAGTTTTCATGGTACTTTTAATTATTTTGTTAATTCAGTTTTAAACTTGTTTGTACTTTTATAAAACTTGTCTGTACCTTTATTTATCTTATTCTATACTTTTATTTTTTGAATCTTTTTATTTTTCTTATCTTTTGCCTGTAAAGCAATTTGAATAACCTCTGTATATGATAAGGGGCTATATAAATAAACCTGCCTTGCCTCTCGCTCCCCTCATCCTAGAATGAGGTCCCTCATTCTACATATATTCTATATGCACAAAAATCTGCAAATTTAAATAAGCACTTGTACAAGTAGGGGTCAAAAACACTGTACAGTCAAACATAATGTTTTCACTCAATGGATAGGTTATACATTTATTAAATCATTTAAAAAAAGTTATTCACTGTCCATATAATTTAGGTAGACATACTTCTAATTTGACAAGAATTGGTTGATAGAAATAGGCAAGTTTGGAAATTTACAGATCGACAGAATATTATAACAATGTGCTAAACAAAAATAAAGAAAGAAGGAAAAAACATGTACACATTTTACCTGTACTAAACAAGGCTATTTGCATAATTTGTGTACATCCAATTTCATGGGAGTAGCTTCTGCCATTGGAAAGGGTCTGCATGGTACTGTTTTAAACCAATTTATCATCCAAATGTTTGAGGCTCTGCAGCGGAGACCCCACACTGCTTCCTCACCAACTGGGATTTAGAGTAGAACTCAGTGGTAACACCCGCCCAGGTGAAGAAAACAAGATTATGTTCAACCTCTCTCCACAATCCTGCTGTGTGCATGTGGGAACTTCCTGAGAAGGGGCTTTAGAGATTTTTTTGTTGTAGTTTTTTTTTAAATCAACTAATTGCTAGCATATCATCAAGTGGTGATGACGAGTAGGTTTGGACTTACACAGAAGAGATCAACATCACCACACTTGAAGAACATATTGAGTGACAAGGATGGCGGAGCTCCAACATGATGCACAAGGCAGGTCTGTGAAGGATATTAATTGAGAACTGGCCAACTAAAAAAGGTTCAGGAGACCTGGATGTCTTATGCGGGAACATTTATTGAAGCTTGATTGAGAAGAACAGGGATCAGCAGTACAAGTGTGGACACTGCGTAATGCCACGCAATTCTGAAGGTTACTTCCTGACAGGACTATTTAAACCCTTCCCTGGACCCATGGTTAATTTATGTTAACCGAAGTCATGTTATCTGCATTACGGTTATCTGTAATACATATCAAAGAGGAGTCAGCCTGACCATCCCTGACCGTCTGGAACAGGGCATCGCATCCTCTGCAACCTTGGTGTCCAGAGGAGACAGCTCAGTCTTACCAGGACCGCTGCCTTGCCCAGTCAACACAAGCAGACAGAGAGATTAACTGAGACCGAGACAGGCCTTGACCCACCGCTCTCAGGTTAGAAGTCCGAGTTCCTAGGGACAATGTGTCATATTACCTTTAAGCCTAAAAAGAGGAAAATTCCACCGCAAGTTCTAATCCCTTTTTTAGTATATGTCCTTTACTTCAATCCTTGGTGGTGGATCTTCACTTTCTCAAAGTCAAGTCAGTTTTATTCATATAGCCAATTATCACAAATTACAAATTTACCTCAGTGGGCTTTACAGCAATACAACATCTTGTCCTTAGGACTAATTGGAGATCTCCTGCACAAGACTGCCTCAGAGGTGAGTTGTTTTTTAAATTTTTGTCTATCTATTTATTCATTCATTTATCTATAATCTGATTTAAACTCATTTAAGAAGAACTCCAAACCCTGCAGTGTGAGCAGACTACTTCCAGGTAAGCGGCCGGAGTGATTTTGTGAGCTGAAGAGGAGTACATTTTGGGGATTTTTGCATTGATATAGGTGATTATTTAACCACAGTGAACAGTTGATATAATCGCCTGGTGGGAGGCTTCTGAAAGTTCTGTTGGCGAGGTACACATTCATCAGCGATGGCAAAGCCGTTTGCAAGAAGGATGGTAAATACATCACCACTAACAACCCGGATGAACTCTTCCTGATTGTATAAGATGATGTTGACTACAAAGTTTTAGGAATTGACTTATAGGACAGGCCTGGAGCACAAATAGAAGGCCACTGGCATCGGGACCTGCGTATAATTACCCTAAATTTGTGTGACAAATTAAGTAAACCAGAAATCCCGGATTTCATTGAAATGTGTAAGAAATATGATTTCTTATGCTTCAGTGAGGCAAAAGCAGATGACATGGACATACCAGACTTGACTGAAAATTTAACCACATGGGCTTCCAAGTGTTTATCAAGAACCGACATAATTTTACAAGTTAGCGATCAGGTGGAGTCATAATCGCAGTAAACAATGCTACTGGAGATAAATGTGCAGAAAACAGTCCATAGTGATGTTTTTGTATGTGTACAATTCAACAGAAATATACTGAACTATGAGAAAGACGGTGCTCCTGGCAGTTTATATGCCGCCATACAAGAGCAAATACTCTTAATATTGGTATGTTTGATGGTCTAACACAAGCTGTCCTTGACCTTTCTACTGATACCAACTATCTTCTCATCTATGGGGACAAGAATGTGCACATTAAAGAAAGAAAAGACTAATTCTGGATAAGTGCTTAACAGACGAAATGGTTGGGGATGCGAATACTGAACAAAGTGTTTACTGATAGAAGAAAAAACTAGAACTGGCTCAAATACCATTGAGGAGCAAGTCAATTGATAATAGTGGAGACTATGGCGGCTATGGCACTGCTCTTTTAGATATGTGCAAAAACCTTGCTCTTTGTATTGTAAATGGCAGATGCAGAGAAGACAACTTTGTAGGGAAAATTACTTGAACTGATAAAACTGGGATTGACTACATGATAGGTTCCCCCTTTATATTAGGCCGAGTTAAGAAAATACATGCATGATTTTGATTGCCTCTTCTCAGATGAGCACAATGTTATTGAACTGATGTTGTGTGGGAGGCGACACGGTGGCGCAGTGGTTAGCGTGGTCGCCTCACAGCAAGAAGGTCCTAGGTTCGAGCCCTGGGGTAGTCCAACCTTGGGAGTCATCCCAGGTCGTCCTCTGTGTGGAGTTCGCATGTTCTCCCCGTGTCTGCGTCGGTTTCCTCCGAGAGCTCCGGTTTCCTCCCACAGTCCAAAGACATGTAGGTCAGGTGAATCGGCTGTACTAAATTGTCCCTAGGTATGAGTGTGTGTGTATATCGGCCCTTTGTGATGGCCCGGTGGCCTGTACGGGGTGTCTCCCTGCCTGCCGCCCAGTGACTGCTGGGATAGGCTCCAGCATCCCCGCGACCCTGAGAGCAGGATAAGCGGTTTGGATAATGGATGGATGTTGTGTGGGAACTATAAAGTTTACAAGGAGGAACCAGAAACTCAACATGACTGCACACAGGATTCTGTTATTAAAAGATGGGACACAAATTGGTAAATGGCACAAGGACAAAAAAAGATGAGTATATAGAAAATATACAGTTAGGCATTCTTTATGCATGCTCAATAATCCAGGTAAGAAAGTCCCAGAGTCAATTCATCTGGACACAACATTTATTGAAAAAGAAACATTTCATCACTAATGTGAGTTATTTCATACAAGTCTAGCCAAGCTGTAGAGGCGTTTACTCATTGCTAATTTAAAAAGGTTGAAACACTTTCTTTCGACCTTGCTACACTTGGAAATAAAGTTATTCAGAATGCACACATTGCAATGTGAGGTCACTGAGATGAGTGATAAAATGTTTCCCTCTCAGTAAACGTTGTGTCCAGATGAACTGATTCAACTCCCTGGGATACACTTAGGCAATTTGGAGAATTTGTGACATAAATGGGATGTTATGTCTGTGCATAAAATAACTGATGAAATAGGCAGAATCACAGGGTAATCCGTTGCCTATCAACACAGAGCTCGCCGGATCGAATCCCCGTGTTACCTCCTGCTTGGTCGGGCTTCCCGACAGACATAATTGGCCGTGTCTGCGGGTGGGAAGCCGGATGTGGGTATGTGTCCTGGTCGCTGCAATAGCCCTCCTCTGGTCGGTCAGGGCACCTTTTCAGTGGGGGGGGGGGACTGGGAGGAACAGTGTGATCCTCCCACGAGCTACATCCCCCTGGCGAAACTCCTCACGGTCAGGTGAAAAGAAGCCCCTGGCGACTCCTAATGTATCAGAGGAGGCATGTGGTAGTCTGCAACCCACCCCAGATCAGCAGAGGGGGTGGAGCAGCGACCAGGACGGTTCGGAAGAGTGGGGAGAAAAGGGGGAAACCTCCCCCCCAAAAAAAGGAAACCTAAAGAGTTGTTGTACGGGGTGCCTCACGAATGGTCTGGTTGGTTGGGACGCCTGTTCGGTGTGTGTGTGGGGGGGGGGGCTGGGGGGAATAGCGTGATCCTTCCATGTGCTACGTCCCCCTGGCGAAACGCCTCACTGTCAGGTGAAAAGAAGTGGCTGGCGACTCCACATATATCGGAGGACGCATGTGGTAGTCTGCCGCCCTCCCCGGATCGCAGTTAAAAAGGTCTATCACTGCACTGATTGTACTAGCTTTGACTTTTCACAAGGGGGGGGGGTTCAGACTCCTCTCATCATATTATAATTCTGCTAGTGTCAAAAAGAGCTCTTTTCGTGGACTTTGTTTGATAATCAGAAGTTGCCCTAAAGGATTCCATTGCGGCTCAGTGCACACAGTTGGCTGAGACTAGATTGCTCAATACTGATTGTTTCAGAAGACTCTGATACCCATCACCAGATCTGACTCCTCCTTAACGCCATGGGAAAGTAGGGCTTTGGTTAAAAGAAACTGGAGTTTTCCTTTAATATGCAACAAAACGATACTGACTGAGTGCTTTGGGCAAGAAAAAGGAAGCCTGCTGACGTCTTGGGCTTTCTGGAGGGATTATATATAATACTCATACAAAACACGCATGTTGGGCCTGCAAACTGACCATCAGTGAGACGTCCACCTGCAAATGTATTGTTGTCTTTACCAGCTGCAGTGGACTGAACACGTGTAACCATCACATCTGCAGGATCGTCTCTGGAGCCAGTTGAATTACCGTGAATCAGCGCCAATTCTGGAGGAGGTGTTTTGGCGAGGTACCCGGCAGCAGTCACTTTGAAGCCTGTAGTGGGAGGAAGTAAGGAGTGTCTCCCATGAGGCTAATCTTTGGTTATGTTATGGCTCTTGGGCTTGGAATTAGCATACCAACACTTGAGCGTTGAATGCATTAGAATTGCACAAATTCTCATTCCTCCTTAATGGGAGATTAAATGGTACTGACATTTTAAATTGGAGTTGGATGATTTGATGGCCATTACTGAAGTGGTAATTGACATCGTGTTTCTAATTTTCATTTTTTCCTTCTTCTCTAAGTATTCTAAGGATGTATTTCTGTATTATTTTATTTTGTATAGTCAATGTACTCTCCTCTGGTCTGGTATGTGGATTAATGCAGATTTAAAAAAAAGAAAGAATAAAAAGAAGAATGAAAAAAGAATTTCTATAGGCTATCAAATACAAGAGGACGAAAAAGTTATGGACACTGTTTTCTGCTTCCCAAGATGATGTTCCAAGTTCAAGTTCACTTTATTATCTTGTACATACTTATAAAAGTACCATGTACACCGATCAGCAAAAACACTAAAACCACTGACAGGTAAGTGAATAACAATGACTGTCTCATTACAGTGGCACCTGTCGAGGGGTGGGATATAACGGGCATCTGGGTGGCGTGACGGTCTATTCCGTTGCCTACCAACACGGGGATCGCCAGTTCGAATCCCCGTGTTACCTCCAGCTTGGTTGGGCGTCCCTACAGGCACAATTGGCCGTGTCTGCGGGTGGGAAGCTGGATGTGGGTATGTGTCCTAGTCGCTGTGCTAGCGCCTCCGCTGGTCGGTCGGGGCGGGGCGCCTGTTCGGGGGGGGAATAATGTGATCCTCCCACGTGCTATGTCCCCCTGGGGAAACTCCTCACTGTCAGGTGCAAAGAAGCGGCTGGCGACTCCACATGTATCAGAGGAGGCATGTGGTAGTCTGCAGCCCTCCCCGGATCGGCAGAGGGGGGTGGAGCAGAAAGCGGGACGGCTCAGAAGAGTGGGGTAATTGGCCATGTACAACTGGGAAAACGGAGGACCCCCCCCCAAAAAAAGGGGGTAGGCTATATTAGGCAGCAAGCGAAGGGTCATTTCTTGAAGTTGATGTGTTGGAAGCAGGAAAAATTGACAAGCGAAAGGATCTGAACGACTTTGACAAGGGCCAGATTGTGATGGCTAGACCGGGTCAGGACATCTCCAAAACGGCAGATCTTGTGGGTTTTCCTGGTATGCAGTGGTCAGTACCTACCAAAAGTGGTCCAAGGAAGGTCAACCGGTAAACAGGCTCATGGGTGCTCAAAGTTCATTGTTGTACATGGGGAGCGAAGGCTAGCCCGTCTGGTCTGATCCCACAGAAGAGCTACTAGCTCAAACTGCTGAAAAAGTTAATGCTGGCTCTGACAGACAGGTGTAAAACACACAGTGCATCACAGCTTGCTGTGTATGAGGCTGCGTAGCTGCAGACCAGTCAGAGTGCCCATGATGACCCCCGTCCATCACTGGAAGCGCCTACAACGGGCGTGTGAGCATCAGAGCTGGACCATGGAGCACTGGAAGAAGGTGGCCTGGTCTGATGAATCACGTTTTCTTTTACATCATGTGGACGGCCAGGTGAGTGTGTGTCATTTACCTGGGGAAGAAGCCTTTTGGGGAGTGACTAGAGTCTTTTTTTTCAGTTTTTACTTTAAACTTTAATTTATTTTTCTGAGGCTCTCTTTCTCAGTTTAGAGTCACCCAACTGTCCACTCGGGGTGGGACCTCTGCTGAAGCTCAAAGTAAATCTCAATTAAGCCTGCTTGCAAGAGGCCAAGTAACATGCACCATCTCCATTTATTCGAGCCTATGGGGGCAACCTTGGACAAGAGGTTAAGGAAATCTTGACCTCCGTGGCCACAAACAATGAGGATTAACTGAGACTCTTGTGAACTGCAGTGACGTGTATGCAGTCTTGAGACATTCTTTTCTTTTGCTTAAATTCTGTGCACCTCTCTAACCCAACTGTCCATCCTCAGCTAAAAATAAATCCAGCAAACAATCTTCGCCATCTGTTCAAAACTTGACGACATATGGGGCATCCAGGTAGCATGGCGGTGTATTCTGCTGACTACCAACACGGGGGTCACTGGTTCGAATCCCTGTATTACGTCCGGCTTGGACGGGCGTCCCTACAGACACAACTGGCCATGCCTGCAGATGGGAAGCCAGATATGGGTATGTATCTTGGTCCCTGCACTAGCGCCTCCTCTGGTCCATCAGGGCATCTGTTTGGGGGGGGGGAGGCTGGGGGGAATAGCATGATCCTCCCACACGCTACGCACCGCCTGGCAAAACTCCTCACTGTCAGGTGAAAAGAAGCGGCTGGCAACTCCACATGTTTCGGAGGAGACATGTGGTAGTCTGCAGCCTTCGCCGGGTGGAACAGAGATCGGAAGAGTGGGGTAGTTGGCTGGATACAATTAGGGGGAAAAAAATCTGAAAAAAAAAATTCACCACATACAGAACCAAATAAGAAACAGGCGACACCTTCATCTCTAAGTATTTGAATGTGCGGGCCTCCATCTATCACTGCAAAACCGCCGTCGTTTTACTCAAAAGAATCAAATTCCGGGTTCAATCATAAAGCCAATATTTAGGAAATGAATTTTAACTGAATGACGACAAAAATCCCTTAAATGTGCCCTCACAGCATCAGTCTGGTAAAGGATGGATCCACCTTGACCACCTGCTTGTGTCTCCAGAAGGCACGCTCCATTTGTTGTGTACTGCACTTTGCATCCCCAGATAACTGAAGCTGCCTCACAGCCTCCCTGCAAACTCTCAGCACAGCTCGGTATTTGTTACAGTGCTGCGTTTTCAGGGTACTACAGAGAGCTGATATATTTTATTAGCCATTCCTGCGGGCACAATTTACGAGCCATCCAAGGCATATAATTTACCCATACAGTACTAAGAGAGAAAAGGGTGCGAGTTCTGCACCGATCAAACAGAATGCGTTCAACAATTAATTAAATGCTGTGGTTGTGTAGTGTTGTTTGTCATTTGTAAAGAGTATTCTGTGTGTACTCTTCTCTATTTGTACAGCGTAATCTGAATTTATGGTTCCACCGGTTGAGGTCAGGCGGCACGGAGGCACAGTGGTTAGCGCGGTCGCCTCACAGCAAGAAGGTCCTGGGTTCGAGCCCCGGGGTAGTCCAACCTTGGGGGTCGTCCCGGGTCGTCCTCTGTGTGGAGTTTGCATGTTCTCCCCGTGTCTGTGTGGGTTTCCCCCGGGGGGTCCGGTTTCCTCCCACAGTCCAGACATGTAGGTCAGGTGAATCAGCTGTAGTAAATTGTCCCTAGGTGTGTGTGTGTGTGTGTGTGTGTGTGTGTGTGTGTGTGTGTGTGTGTGTGTGTGTGTGTGTGTGCGTTTGTGTGCGAGTATGTCAGCCTGGCAGCCTGTCCAGGGTGTCTCCCCGCTTGCCGCCCAGTGACTGCTGGGATAGGCTCCAGCATCCCCCCGACCCTGAGAGCAGGATAAGTGGTTCGGGTAGTGGATGGATGGATGGATGCTTAAGGTCTTAAGGTTCTGAGACTCTAAATTATAAAAAAATTTAAAAAATGTAACATGAGGTAAACAACCATTGATTTTTTATTTTCATTTTTTTTGCAACAAGGATAGCTGACGAATGGAACCATACCGTTAAACCTTGCAGCCAACACAGTTAATTTCAGCGAGACCTTTTCCTTTTCTCTGCCTTTAAAAACCCATCGAATGTGTTGACCTTCTCACTTAATGCAATTAGGGGAAGGGATCTGTGATGCACCGGGCCCATAACGACCCTGTAATCACATCTAGTCCTTCCAACCCCACAGATTTATTACTTGCTCCCCTAAAATCCTTGAAACCTCCGGAAAAATAAAATTGGTCACTGAAGAATGAATAATGTGCTTCAATGAGCCCGTTAAACCAGCTGTGATTATGCACTGTGATGTCGTTAAAATCCACGTTATCAATCCATTATCAACACCCGCTTAATCCGAGTCAGGATTGTAGGGGGGCACATATCCCAGCATGCACCGGGCTGAGGGTAGGGGGGAGACACCTTGGACGGGTCGCCAATCCATCAAAAGGCATTCAAGCACATACAACTTGCTTGTGCCTGCGGGGAGATTCGGGACCCAAGCTCAGCAACATGCGCATGTTGGGACGACGAGAGAAAGTCGGAGTACCTGGAGAGAAGCAGACTCCTGCTATTAAAATATCAGCTGCTGTTTGCAGTGACATCCATCACCTTTATGACGGACTCATATAAGTGGTGGATCCCAAACCCCCGAGAGAGGACGTAGTAAACAAATTTAAAAAAAAGTACGTCGTATAATAGTTAACGTTCCAAACGTATTTGTCTGCTCCGAGAAGGTTGAATCAGTTCATCTAAACACAACGTTTATTGACAGATACCTTTCATCACTCGTCTAAGTGACCTCTTCAGTCTGCAGGTACCCCCACCCTGATAAACAATACAGTACAATGCAGTGCTGACGACCGAAACCAACGACCGGTTTCATTATCAAACACGGGTGTGACCATTAACTAGAGTTTCAATGTCACCCTTTCAAGCATGAGGACGTGCCCCCCCCTGAACCGGGGGGGGGGGCTAAGAGTACTTCTGTCGCCATCTTACAACGCGGTGATTGCACCTATTCCCAAATCCTCTGTGAATAGCACACACGATCAGCGGTCACACCCACATCCGCCTATGAAACCGGCCGTCGGTTTCGGTCGTTAGGCACTGTATTGTACTGTGTTGTTCATAAGGTGGGGGGGGGGCCTGCAGTCACTTAGAGGGGTGATGCAATGTATCTGTCAGTAAACATTGTATCCAGATGAACTGATTCAACCCGCTGTGGTGTTCTTACCTGGACTACTGAGCATGCATCAAGTCCTCTGTGGGTCTTACTAGTCGTGCCTCAACCGTCCCTGCTGCCAAGCAACAATGCCTCCCCAGCCATCTATTTCACCTGAAGACAGCGTAAGAATCGTTTCCTACAACATAAAGAAGGGACATAAACGACGTCATTCCCGCCGAGTGAGTACGACGATAAATCATTCACACACACCCCTCCGCCCCCCCCGCCCCCATCCCAAAGTCATGGCGTCCTTCAAAATAGTCTTAATGACTGCTCCTTCAGTCAGGGGCCTTGTCAAAATCTCCTGCCAGGATGCATCAAGACCAGCTATCTGCAGCAGCTCAGCTGGCACCCACCGCAAAGCGTCTTTTCATATGCAGAGAACACAAGACGGCTCGGCTCTCCATCCTTGTTTTCCCACTCAGCGCCCATCACTGTTTCCCACTCGGGCCCTTAAAGCCAGAACGGAAATCACTCAAGGCTGCTCAGCGCGTGAAAAGCGACTCAAACACAACCACGCGAGGGTTCAACACCGTCCCGGTCTGCTGTGATGCCGGGCTCCTTTCATCGCGTGCTTTGGTCTCCCTTCAATACCCAAAACCCGTTTCTGGCTGTCCACGACGCTCGTCAAAGTTGTTTTCATTTGCTTCAACTGCCAATCAGCTGTCCGCCGCTGCTGTGTTAATTATTCCTCCCTCTTTTTTTTTGTTTTGTTTCCATTTGGCTCGTTTAAAGTGTGCCCGTCTGTCCCACCTTACGGCCTGCCGTCTGCTCCGCACACTTGATAAGCAATCATCAAACCCTCCCCTGACGTCTCTGGCAGCATGCGCTGCTGTGTGAAGGACTCCATCTCGTTTTCAGTGACCCGTGGTTGGACGTCTCCGTTTAGAGACCTGTCCTCGCCTGCGTTCACCTTTTACACATGGCGTTCGTACCATCAGCGCGCCTCTGGTCTTTGTCCCGGATCGGAACAACTGAACCAAACGGGGACTCTCCAGAAGAGGACGTGGAGGGGAACCGGATGTGGCGGCCATATTGAACACTGACCGCTGTACCTCCCATGCCCTCCCTCCCGGCGCTCCAGGGAAAACATGAAACCGCATGGGGGACATTTGAGCAAATATGCACAATTCATTTATTTATGAGTGGGCGTCCGGGTGGCGTAGCGGTCTATCCCGTTGCCTACCAACACGGGGGTCGCCGGTTCGAATCCCCGTGTTTCCTCCAGCTTGGTCGGGCGTCTCTACAGACACAATTGGCCGTGTCTGCGGGTGGGAAGCCAGATGTGGGTTTGTGTCCTGGTTGCTGCACTAGCGCCTCCTCTGGTCGGTTGGGGCGCATGTTCAGGAGGGGAGAGAGAACTAGGGGGGGGGCAGTGTGATCCTCCCACGCGCTACGTCCCCCCTGGCGAAACGCCTCACTGTCAGGTGAAAAGAAGCGGCTGGCGACTCCACATGTAGCGGAGGAGGCCATGTGGTAGCCTGCAGCCCTCCCCGGCTCGGCAGAGGCGGTGGAGCAGTGACCGGGACGGCTCGGAAGAGTGGGGTAACTGGCCGGATACAATTGGGAAGAAAAAAGGGGGGAAAATAAGTTTTAAAAAACTCGTATTCCCTCGCCACTCACATTCGCCCATAATAGGTCAAGTCAGTTTTATTTGTGTAGCCCAACATCACTAATGACACATTTGCCTCAGGGGGCTTTACAGCAACACAACATCCTGTCCTGAGACCCTCGCATCGGATGTGGGACAACTCCCTAAAACACCCTTTAACAGGGAGAAAAAACAGGGAGAAACCTCAGGGAGAGCAACAGAGGAGGGATCTCTCTGTCCCAAGACACACACACATATATATATGTGTGTGTGTGTGTGTGTGTGTGCGAGACTGTTTAAATCTGACATTACAATGCGTCTCGGGTGATCCGATCACAAGTGGGCAGTCCTAAATACTAAGCACAGGTGTGAAAGCATCCAACGCGTCCTCAACGCGTCTTGAGATCCGACGGCTCAGCCCGCCTCCGGAGGCGGCCTGGGACGCGTCTGTCCACACCACATATGACGTGCAAACGCACATGTGTCCCAGGCCTCACTGAAGGACCGCCTAGAGCAGTGGTTCTCAACCTTTTTGGGGTCCTGGACCCCCTGCGTATTGTTGATCTACCCTGAGGACCCCTCCACCTAATCTTGGGGGAGGGGGTTGCAATTTGATAGAAACAGTAGAAACTGCATTTTAAATTGCATTATAGCATTTATTCACTCTTTGGGGCAAAAATAAGAGCTTTCAGTTGTAACTTAGATATAGTTAACAAAACAGAATTCTTATGCAGTAACTTTCAGATATATGTAACAACACAGAATATGTATTCAGTAACTTTCAGATATATGTAACAAAACAGAATATGTATTCAGTAACTTTCAGATATATGTAACAACAGAATTCTTATGCAGTAACTTTTAACAATGCAAACGGGAGCCAGATCTCTTATTAAAATACAATAAATTACACTTGTGAAACAGCTGTAATTAGAGAAAAAGGTCCTGTTGCCCTTTATAGTTTAGGTAAAGGTCTCAGTCACATTTGAGTAAAATAATCCTATTTCTATAAATGTCATAGGATCTTTTTTTTAAAGATATTTTATTTTCACGGACCCCTTGCAATTACATCACGGACCACTAGGGGTCCGCGGACCACCGGTTGAGAAACACTGCTCTACGTCATCGTCACCATCAGAATAATAACGTTTATTTACACGGCACTTTTTAACAGTGGAATGGAAACGGAAGAAGAGGAGTGCAGCTGGGATACGGGATGATCTAGTGCGTTTCTTTAAGAGCACTCCAGATCGTGTATGACGGCACCGTTTGGGAGAATAACTGACAGTAATAACTCACAGACGTGATATATGTCACGGTAATTGAGGGCGCATTAAAATGAGGCTCACTTTGTTAAATGGATGCTGCTACGACTCTTCTCGCATTTCTGTATTGCGTTTACGTGTTTATTTAAGTGATTGTGACACGCGCCACGGGCGGGGGGAGGGGGGGTTGGACATGAAGGCAGACACGTGTTTAGACGATTAACACCGGCTTATCTAATAATGTATACGTCATTCGTTCCATCGCGCGGGCCAGAGCCCTAGAAAGAGAGAGTGACGTCAACTCCGTAGACGTCATCGGGCCAAGCAATGGCGGATGATGGGAGCCCCGGATGGTTCCAAACAGTGCGGCGGCCCGGGGCAGTAGGATTCCTATGGCTAAGGTGTGTTTCTCGCATTAATCAACGGTTAATTAACAGGTAAGAGGCTACAGTTGACATTTTAATGAGGACCATTTTCCAAGCACGTTTGAATCAAATTAACGATGTAATTTAAAGCGTGGCAGCTCGTCAATGTTCCTACACATGCGCATAGAATGTGTCACGTTGGAATATATCTATATCTATGTATAAATGTAAAAATCTGAAACTATTGGTTAGTAGTTACCAGAAATCGCGGCTACGCAGTTCATTTAAATGACCCGCCAAGCTTCGTTTGGAACTATTCGGCCATGAACCACGTGACCCTCTCGCGTCCTGACCCCTCATTGACGCAACTCTCTTACTAGGGCTCTGGTACGGGCCGGTGCGCCGCTCTCCCGTGGGCCACGCCCCCTCTCTCCGCTTGCAGCCGAGGCTAGACCACGCCCCTAGCAGAGTGACGTAGCTGTTGGTTCGCATACAGGGCGGGAAGTGAGACCCAATCACAAGTGGTCGCTCAAGACGCATTCTGATGCCGGGTGTGACGCACTTAGTAAACAGTCTCTCTCTCTCTCTCTCTCTCTCTCTCTCTCTCTCTCTCTCTCTCTCTCTCTCTCTCTCTCCCTCTCTCTCTCTCTCTCTCCCCTGCTATGACTAGGAACACCTGCTCAGAGCAGTCTAGTTGCCACTTTTTTAAGGAAATAATTTTCCAGGACTTTTCAAGGATACACATGGCAGCCGTTGCTGACAGATGGTCATTCAGTTTTAACTCGTCAAGTTCACTTTTATTTGTATGGTCCTAAATCCCAATGTAGTCCCAGAGGGCTTTCAAATCAGTTTTACGACACAGTTTTAAGAACAACATATGACACCCCTTATCCTCACACGCTCTATTCAGGTGGGCAAATTCTCCACACACACAAAACATCTATTAGCTGTCAGTGGAAGCCTCTCTACAACCGCTTCAAATGGACGGACTCACACACACACAAACACACACACACACACACAAAAAACCACCCCGTTTTCCACTGAGCCGGCTGGGGACAAGGATGGTAAACGTGGGGCAACATGTTCAAACCAGAACTCCTACAGTATGTGAGAGGGCTGTGCAGCTTTCAGCTGGTCACAGGACCAATCCCCCAAACCCCCAGTACTGACGTGTACACCCAGGGGTTAAAAAATGGCTGAAAACATGCCACCTTAGGGGGGGGCTGTGGATCTATAACCCAACTTTACAACTTTCCATGACCTCAATAATACTTCCGGGTCATTTGATCAATTGTATCGTTTCCCGGGTATTTCCAGGTTTTTCAGGACACATGGAAAACCTCAGGGTGTCTCCATGTCCTCCATCACAAATCACGCCATGACCCAGAAAATGCAGAAGAAGAAAAAAGAATTAATGAGGGGCGCCCGGGTAGCGTAGACTGTGCTTACCAAACACAGGGATCACTGGTTCGAATCCTCCGGCTTGGGCGGGCGTCCCTTCAGACACAATTGGCCGTGTCTGCGGGTGGGAAGCCGGATGTGGGTGTGTGCCCTGGTCGCTGCACTAGCGCCTCCTCTGGTCGGTCGGGGCGCCTGTTCGGGGGCGGGGGGGACTGGGGGGAATAGCGTGACCCCCCCCACGCCCCCTGGCGAAACTCCCCACTGTCAGGTGAGAAGAAGCGGCTGGCGACTCCACATGTATGGGAGGAGACACGTGGTAGTCTGCAGCCCTCCCCGGATCGGCAGAGGGGGGTGCAGCAGAGACCGGGACGGCTCGGTAAATAGGGTAACTGGCAAAGTACACTGCGGGAGAAAAGGGGGAAAACTCCAAAAAATGAAAAATGCAAAAAATGAATGAATGAAGATCCCTTATAGAGTCACGCCACGTTACATTTGCATAACGTGTGCAGAACTAAACAGAGAGGTTTTCCATGGATCTAAAAGAGGGACACTCGGTTCGTTTTTGGTGCCTTCAATGTCATTTCTCCCCACATAATCCACACGTGTGAGACGGTTGGCACATGTAAAAGGTTATAATTGAGCTACTGATGACACACTGTGAAACAAGTCAGACTCCAAATGACTTCCAGAGGCTTTTGTGCAGGCGAGGACGTGGCCACAGAGCTCGGAAACAAAGGGGGCTGCTTCTATTGTCTGCTCCCTGCTGGACAAGAAATTAAGCTAGGCATTAAAAGCTCCATGCTAGCGTGTTAATTGTCTCTCCCAACACCCGGAATAAAAACAGATTTGGAGAGGATTAGCAGCCTTGTTACAGATCATATAGCCAATCTTTCGCTAAACGAGGATTGACCACTGTGGCAGGGTTCCCAGCTGGTTAAGATTGGGACGGGCCTGCAGGCACCGGGCCAGCGTGGTAATGCTGTTAGGTACGGGAGCAGAGGAGGAGGGCATCTCACCTGCAAGGCTCGATTCAATTAAATCCCCGGCCCGAATTCCACCGCACAAACTGGTACTTGGTATGATTGCTGCACTTGTTGTCCCGCTTTATGGTGCAGATAAGTCAAAATGATGCTGCTTGTTTTCAAGACGCCCCGCTAAGGTGTGTGTGCTGCTCTCTTATCGTGCCGGTGCAGCCTGTTCAATTTGGTGGAAGGCGGGAACTTGTACGAAAAGTTAGCAGGCACTTCTGTGAACACACAGCGGATGAACTCGCGAGTCACACATACATTGTTGCGGTCAATTTTGGATGGGTTAGGGGCGTCCGGGTAGCGTAGCGGCCTATTCCGTTGCCTACAAACACGGGGATCGTCGGTTCGAACCCCTGTGTTACCTCCGGCTTTGTCCGGCGTCCCTGCAGACACTGTGTCTGCAGGTGGGAAACCAGATGTGGGTGTGTGTCCTGGTCGCCGCACTAGCGCCTCCTTTGGTCGGTCGGAGCGCCTGTTCGGGGGGGGGGGGCTGAGGGGAATAGCTTGATCCTCCCACGCGCTGCGTCCCCCTGGTGAAACTCCTCACTGTCAGGTGAAAAGAAGCAGCTGGTGACTCCACATGTATCGGAGGAGGCATGTGGTAGTCTGCAGCCCTCCCCGGATCGGCAGAGGCGGTGGGGCAGCGACCGGGACGGCTCGGAAGAGTGGGGTAATTGGCTGGATGCAATTGGGGAAAAGGGGGGGGGGGATGCAATAGCGGAAAAGGGAGGGGGATCCCCCCCTCCCTTTTCCCCAACAATTTTTGGACAGTTTAGACGGCCCCGATTTGTTCTCACCACATGGCGTTCTCTTTATTCGAGAGAAAACCCGATCAAGCATTCAACAGTCTGCACAAAAGCGTCGCTTGGTGATTTTGGCTTACCTATGTCAACCTTTCACCTCCTCCCATCCTTTAATTCACATTTTCTGGCTTAGCTCCTCCGTAATTTCAACACTATAATTGCAGCTGACCCAAATTTAAAATCAGCAAGATGCCAATATGTTTTCTCATTCTAATCGGATGTCAATGCAAATGTTATGGCTCGCGTTGCAATTACTGTGACGATGATCACCAGCCGACGCAGCTCAGCCCCGCTAACATGCCGCCACTAAACCTAATTAACTCGCAAATCACCACCTAGGATCATCTGGAAAGGAACAGCCATTTCTTGACGCTAATTACTGTGAAGGTCTGCGGGAACGCGGTCTGACAGGAAGCGGGGCAGGCTAAGCTAACTGCTAGCCCATGCAGAGCGGCAGGTCCGACAGTCATCCAGGCTGGCCTCCGCTCTCTTGGACAGTGATTCTTTTCTTTTTTTGTGTGTATGTTGGATATATGTGTTTTTGTTGAGTTTTTTTTTAATATATATATAGCTTAGCGTTGATATGTGTGTTCTTGTAGGTTCTGGATGTGTTCTTGTCTTTGTGTTGCACTGCTGCGGGCCGGGGGAAACGGTGACAAATAAATGTTCCTGATTCCTGAATGGTTCCTGGTTCAGCAGAGGTGCCCTGAGAGTGAACTGTCACTAATCAACTTCATGTAACACCGCACACACACACACACGCCACACTTTTTACAGATAAGCTCAAATGAAAAACAGGCAAGTGCTCCATTGAAGAGGCGCGGTATGTATACAAGGTGTTGTATGATTGGATTTCAATCTCCTGCAGGAAGACTGTGCATCTTTGAGCAGAGGAGCTTCTTCTTTATTAAGGCTTAAAGCAATCTGCAAGGGGAAGGCACGGAGCAGGATTTCTCAATGTTCCTGCAGTACATTAGATGTGAAAACTAAGCCAAACAGCTTCCTTCATCTCCACTGTTTCCAAGGAGGAGCAGCCGATGCGTAGGAGGCCGCCGACGTGATCAGACCAAACACAGGCTCGCCGACGGAGTCAAGGCCAGAGGAGCGTCCCTATCCTAACATGGGGTTGGTCATGTTTTCACAGCTCTTTTAACACAAGACAAAAATATGGGTCACTTAAATGCTTGACGTCTAACACGCTCTAACATACTCATCCCTTATTCAGAAGGAATCTTTCATAGCTTCACTCGGGACCAACAGAGCGTATGGATTTTCTTTGTCTTTCAAGCTAATCAATAACAAGATGACTTAATATACAATTTGCATCCAGGGGCTCCAGAAGGTCCCAATATTACCACCCGGTCCTACCGACGACATTACCTCGTGCACTTCACCATTATGCATGACAAATGAGCTTCCCTTAGAAACAGACAGGTGGCCTTTTTTCTCTTTTTACTCAATGCTGTTTATCACAAGCTTCCAGCTTGCAGTGTCACACTCTAGGAATCTGTATTCTCCTGTCGTGTGCTGTAACTAAGACAGAGCATCTCACATGGATGCCACCAGAAACACTTCATCGGCGTATATACTGATATTCTGGCTTACTCTGATCTATTGATGCCTACTGGTTCCCTACACTGCAAAAAATGAAATCTTGACAAGTGAAAATATCTTGTATTTGGTACAATAAGTCCAATATTGAGTAGAATTATCTTGAATTATCTTATTCCACTGGCAGATAATTTTGCTTATTTCAAGTTTTTTTTTCTCCTGATTTTGGTCAATTTAATCTTGTTTTAAGAAAACAAGGTTAACATTTATTTAAAACAAGATTAAATTGACCAAAATCAAGAAAAAAAAACTTGAAATAAGCAAAATTATCTACCAGTGGAATAAGATAATTCTACTCAATATTGGACTTATTGTACCAAATACAAGATATTTTCACTCGTTAAGATTTCATTTTTTGCAGCGTAGATTCTTGAGCGTGCGGCCAACACCTAATTCCACACGCCGGATACAGACCCTCGGAAAATTCTGAATGCATTTACTCTCCTAATTAGGAGGCCGATACTCGGAGAGCACCTGCCTACTAGAGATCTCCAGACGGCGCTATTACAATGGCTGGTTTAACAGCCATATAAAGTTGCAATCACCGCTCATTCCCAGACACCAATAAAGGACGGTGTGAGTTTAGTGTGGAATGGAGAGTGAAATCATCTCGTTTTGAAGGGGCGGCACAAAGACAAGGAAGCCCGAGCGAGTCAAGATTAAGGAGAATGGGCTGTCTACACCTCATCCAGTAATGTATTGCCTTTTTGCGAGAGACACGGTGATGAAAGATGAGGAAAGTGTTAAGATAGAGAGAAAGACTCCAACTGTGTGATAGAGAGAGGGGGGGGAGAGAGAGATGCAAATTCATTGCACCGGGCGGAATTCGAATCCTCGTGGCGATGCACATTGTCAATGTGAAAAATGAGTTTAAAAAAATATAAAAATATTTTTATATGGTTTACTAAAAAATGCACGTTAAAATTGTCAATTGGCAATAATTCTTACAAGTCTCCTGTCATGAAATGGGAAACATTTATAGCGTGGGACATATATAAGCTGAATGTTGGAATGAAGCCGGATTCTTTATTCAGTCGGAAGTAGGAACAGTAGGAACTATATATTTTTTATATGGGAGACTAGGCCATCGGGACAATAAAAAATATTAGTTATGATTTGAAGGTAAAACTTAGTACAGCAGTTACCGCATGGGGTGCAAAGTGTGGCAAGTACCAATAAAAGAGCATCCCTTCCAGCACTCCGTAACATTTTTACACCGGTTTCACCTTTCCTCCATTTAATGGTAGAATAAAACATCATTCTAAAGTTACAGTGGGAGCCTTTACGCTGTCAGGTTTGGGGTCAAAATGAGAGGTTGGGAGGGGGGAAGAAAACTATTGTGTGACTCATTCATTTGCCAGAGCCATTTGTCTCTGGAACAGGAGCAAACTGACACTTTCTGGGGGAGCGAGACTATTTAGGGCTATTGGCAGGCCGCTGAGAACATTGCATCTCTTCCTCAGGGTGCCTCCGAATCCTTCCAATGCACCGTCTCAACCTGTGACTCAAGGAGACCATCTATAACAAGCTATGCAGCAATGCAGTCCTGCCAAATGCAGGATTAACATGCATTTCATTATTAACAGAGCTGAACATACGTGTTTGGGAATCGGTAATCATACATACGTCGTATCTATCTCACAAACCAACGTGAATTGTGACATGCCCTTACTGACACTGGCCTTCAGTTTGCATGACGTCTGACTGACTCATCATCACAAAGCAGCAGTACATGTGCCAAAAGCTTGTGCAACCCGTGCACGGCCCGGGACATTAGCAGTCATCTCAACGTACTCATTCTGGTCAAGGAAATGTCATACATTTATTAATACTAACCAATTAGTTCTCGGTCAGACTGCCAGCCCAGATCTGTTTTTTTTTTTTTGCATATCCAGATTCATTTTAGAAGGTCTGGACAGCAAAAAAATAAATAAAATGAAATAAAAACACATGACAAGCGGCATGGATAATGGGTGGATGGATCTAAACCACATTTGGAGGTGGTGTGAAATGCGGTTCCAGTCGGATTTCTCGCCTCAGTCCGGACGCTCTGGCCGCCCAAGTTGGATTTCAAACCGCCTTTTGCGTCACTCGCAACGCGACACACAACGACCACGTCAAATCCAGAGTGACGGAAGTGGAGCCCGCCATGACTGCAGCACCGAACACCGCAAGGTAGACCACCAGCCTCCTCCGCCGCTGAGTTTATCTGCACCGCGACTTGACAGGGCGATTTGTTTGAAGGGCGAGATGATGGATTTTTTTCTTTTTTGTAAGAAAACAAATAGTTTATTTTTCAAATTACAAATGTAGGTTACATGCCCATATACAGCTAGGAGGGGGGGGCACATTATAAAAACACAAGTAATTGTCCAAACATCATCATTCCCACTTCCCGCCAGAAAGCAGTATGCTTACTACAGCTAAGCCCAGGATGC
The DNA here is from genome assembly GCF_029633865.1 of Lampris incognitus. Lineage (NCBI taxonomy): Eukaryota > Metazoa > Chordata > Actinopteri > Lampriformes > Lampridae > Lampris > Lampris incognitus. The sequence continues at coordinate 12,372,427 of NC_079226.1, forward strand.
GTTGAAAGTCACAGCAAGGTGTCTGAGAACCACACCCTGCTCGTGCTGACCGATTCGAGCGATGGGTGGAGCTGAGCATCCGGGGAAGGCCTTTCATCCGGGAAAAGGCCTTTCATCCGGGAAAAGGCCTTTCATACGGGAAAAGGCCTTTCATCCGGCAAAAGGCCTTTCATCCGGGGGAAGGCCTTTCATCCGGGGGAAGGCCTTTCATCAGGGGGAAGGCCTTTCATCTGGGGAAAGGCCTTTCATCCAGGGGGAAAGGCCTTTCATCCGGGGAAAGGCCTTTCATCTGGGAAAAGGCCTTTCATCCAGGGGGAAAGGCCTTTCATCCGGGGAAAGGCCTTTCATCCGGGAAAAGGCCTTTCATCCGGGGGAAGGCCTTTCATCCGGGGAAAGGCCTTTCATCCGGAGAAAGGCCTTCCATCCGGGGAAAGGCCCTTCAGGCGAGATGATGGCTCTCCCGCTTGCGCATCGGCAAAGCGCGTTGCCAGCGTACATAGTTACTTGCGCCTACGTCGTTACCACAGCAACCCATGCAGACAGGTTGGTGATATATCCAGACACGCAAATCCGATCTGATCACTTGCAAATAACAGTGTGGACCGTCTGTCTTAAAGATCTGATTTGAAAAAGAAATACAGTTTGCCTGCAGTCTGAACAAGGGCTAGCATCAAATAGACGCTAGTTTGCAGGATTTTTTAAAAAATTATTTTGATTTTGAGATACTTTAATGATCCCCGTAGGGAAATTACGCTCTAAATTTAACCCATCCCAGCTGTGTAGCTAGGAGCAGTGGGCAGCCGCTGTGCAGCACCCGGGGACCACGCCTCAGCCAGGGGCACAGACAGGAGTATTAACCCTAACACGCATGTCTTTTTGATGGGGGGGGGGGGAACCGGAGCACCCGGAGAAACCCCACCACGGGCACGGGGAGAACATGCAAACTCCACACAGTTTGCACGTTATGTTTGCATGTATGGGGCAAGTTTTCACGAAACACGCTCCAATTGACCTTTCGCAAAGTCCCGCCCCCCTTAATTACTGTTGCTATGCCTGTCAAGCATTTCAGAACTATCCAAGAAGTAGCCGGAAAACACCTAAACATGAAGGAAGAAATCAGCGCATTGTGTGGGTAAAAGTAGCAGTAATAATACGTTAGCTGTATTAGCTATCAATAATAGCTAGTAGCTAGCTTAGCTTGGAGCAGACAGGTATTTTTGTTGATTTTGGATGGATTAAGCTGGCCATGGGGGCTGCTATACTGTCAAATCTATTGCCGACATTGCGCTTCTTGCGTTCTGGGTTTCGGGAAGGGAAAGAAAATTACTCCCCCTCCAAACTTTTCACATATCTAGTATCCGATTTGCAGATCCCATAGGCACACCGTTTCAGCATTTTGTTGTGTGTTTGAAAGCTTGACGGACCGTTGCTAAGGTAGGATTGGACAAGCACCGTTCTGGGGCGGTACTTTGCGAAAGGTCAGTTAAAAGGGGTTTACCACCGTAGGCATCCTCACTGACCTGCGTTACTCTCACACCCGAGAACTGCGTAATCAGTGTTTGTGAACATGAACATGTTGCCCAAAATGATCGGGGTACTAACACTTCTATCTTTTCATTTTTATCCATAGCCTTACGCTGCACTATTCACCTAAAAAAAACTGTATTTTAGGTTAACAAAACTCCCCCCCCCCCACTTTTTTTATATTTGTACTCCAAAACAGTAACTGTACTTGAAAAGAATGCTCCGGAAAACTACACAGCAAGCACTTACATCCGATGCATCCATTTTTGGTGTTAATTCCTCACTATGGAGACATAGCATCATGCATGACCGGGTTTTCTCTCATCTCTGGGCAGGGCCAGGCGGAGGTGAATGTTTACTTCAGTCAGTTCACAGGAGTGAAGGCTCGAACCACATCACAGCTGTGATATCATAGATATTTAACAGCGGTGGACTTGCTCCGACTTCTCCAACTACTGTTTTCCCAGTGAGTATCAGCAGTGTCCTGGTGGGGGTAAAAAGGGGAAGGACCCACCAGGGCCCAGAAAGGGTGGGGGGGCACTCGGGAAGCCTGGAATTAAGTTTGTTTTCACATCTAATGTACTGCAGGAACATTGAGAAATCCTGCTCTGTGCCTTCCCCTTGCAGATTGCTTAAAGCCTTGTTGTAAATTTGGCACACCTATTTCTGACTAATTAGTGTCATAAATACAGTTAAAATTGGCTCAATACATTGGGTGAGGGACATGATTACCCCTCTCTGAGGCTCCCCTCACCCCTCTCTGAGGCTCCTCTCACCCCTTACAAAAAGTGCAAAATGGTTTAGTCCGCCCCTCACGAGCCTTTCTCAATGCAGCTCATCTAGTCCTGTCGCGACTGACTGCGGATACAAGCACAAGCACAGTCATGTCTTCCCGAAAGAAAGCAGAATCTGGGCTCCAGAAAAGAAAAGAAAAAAGGAAAAGGAGAGAAGGCAAAATGAGGAGGAACAACTGTTGGGTAATTTCTTCCAAAAGAAAGATGAGCTAGGAGCTTTTAAAGGAAAGGTGGCTAGCTAACTAGCTAAAGAGGAAAGGGGCCCACAGAGACTGCTTATGTATCGGGCCCAGAATTTTGTGCTACACCCCTGGGTATTATGCTACTCCCCATCCCCGACCCCCCCACACATAAACACAAATGCAATTCTGAAAACGCACACCACAACAACTGTCTTGCAAAAAAAATACCATGGACAGACACACACAAACTTGCAGACCAACGGATGACCGTGAAGATCATGTGATCCTGTGCGCACACCGCCACACAGCAACACCTTTCCTACCTCAACTCAGCATGCTTGTGAAATGACATCACGTGACAGAGTGATTGAGGCCACACATCTGTTGTCAGTACTGGTGTGCGTGGCTCTCGGCGCTCACTGACGGCGGCGAGATGGAAGCGATAAAAACCTGCCCGTGACCGTCCACAGCTCACAACAGCAACGTAATGGGTTTGTCACGGCGTACAGCTGGGGTCCCCCCCCCCCACCCCCACCCCCACCCCCTTCTCTATCAACGCCTTTAAAAAGTCATTGCTAAAGAAACCGGGCTTGCTCCCAAATATACTCGCCCCTTATTTTTTGTTGCTTTGAGTCTCATCCAGCGCAATAAAGCGGAGGGAGCGAGGGAAAGGGCCTCTTATCGTGAAGTAATTAAAAGCTAGCACAGGACACGGGGAGCGCCTGAAATAGCGCCGTCCGTTTTAATCAAGACACGCAGTATCCCTATAAAGACACCACCTCAACAGAGGCCCCACTTCCGAAGGAGGGGCTGGGAGCACAAACCGACAACAGGCCTCACGTCTACTTCTCAAACAGTCAGAGGTTGGTGTTGTTGTTGTTTTTTTTTTGTTTTATAAAAAGCAATTTTGAGAGCTAAGGGGGTGAGTGGTTTGGTGTGTTTAAAGGCAAAGGATTTTTTTGGGGGGGGGGTGTTCAACAGGCGGTAAAGGAGGAAGTGTGGCACGGTGATTAGAATCAGATTCAGGTTTACTGGCCATGCGGGTTTGCACACACATGGAATTTGACTCCAGTTTCGCGGCTCTCTCAGTGCACTTAACATAGCCTAACAACACTACAACACAACAATCTTCAGCTATATACACAAGACTTATGACTTATACAGGCAAAATATGAGGTGAGAAGGTGCAATGGTGCAGAGAACATATCAGAGACGGTGAAATAGATGTTAGCAGGTTACTATATACATGCCTGAGGTAGACGGACATGCCAGAGTGTACCAGTATATGTACAATGGTACAGTACAGTATATAACAAAATGGTTGGATTTATCTGTTTTTAATTCCCCAATTGTATCCGGCCAATTACCCCACTTTTCTGAGCCGTCCCGGTCCCTGCTCCGCCCCCTCTGCCGAGCCGGGGAGGGCTGCAGACTACCACGTGCCTCCTCCGATACACGTGGAGTCACCAGCCGCTTCTTTTCACCTGACAGTGAGGAGTTTCGCCAGGCAGTGTTCGCCAACCCTGCTCCTTAAGAGCTACCGTCCCGCTGGTTTTCACACCAACACTAATTCAACACATCTGATTCAATTAATCGAGGTCTTGGTAAGTAGGTAATTAGTGGAATCGAGTGAAGAAACTGTTTTTATATCCGGTTGTTTTGGGGTACAGTGCTCTGTGGCGCCTACCAGAGGGGAGGAGTCGGAACAGGTTGTCACCAACCCAGACAGTGATGACTGCAGAGGACAGACTGGATTATTGCAGTGTAGAGCTGAAAAACTGGAAAATTAAAAAGCAATCCTTTGGAGTGAGCTTGCAAACACAATTGGAGTATTTTGGCAAGAGCTGTTTTAGAAAGTAAACAACGCTGATGAGCCAGGCCACCTGGTAGTTTGGGCCGATGAGCTGCTCTTCAGTTTCTGTTCTGTGCAGTTTTAAGAATTTTTGAAGAACTCGGCCAACACTTTATGGTGAGTTCCTATAAATAGTGATGAATAAATGAGTAATAAAGCACTTATAAGCTCTTACAACACATTTGTTAACATTAGCACTCTTACAAGCATTACCGACTGCCCTTTTAATATGTCTTGGAATGTTTTAATCTGTCTCATTTTTTTTATCTAAATTTTATCTCTTCCTAATAACACCTTACCAGGCTAGACTGTCGTGATTAAAAGATTTGCCTTAACCTTCAGACATGTAATGTTATTATCAGCAATTATTTTTACATTATAAGAGGGTTAAAGTCATATTTTAAGCCATCTGCTCATGTTAACAAGTAATAATTGCTCCGTTTCTCATTTATCAATCACTGATATACAGCTACTCGTTATGACACGTGACCAAAGATATTGACGTGCGCGTGAGGCAAAACGGAAACGAAAATGGAGACGAACTCATCTGATCAACTGATCTGTGATGCATTTCCTGGTCGAGCATTACAGATCACGTGTTTCTGGTACGGACGCAGCGATCAAACACAGAGATGCTCCAGAAGGGCCATCATTTAAATTCTGCAGCCACACCAAAATGTTGCAAAGCCACACTGTTTTGTTTAGGGGGGTTTTTTGGGGGGGGGAATCACATGATGATAGATAAGGGGGGGGGGTCACATGATGACATATAAAGACATTGCTGTAAAGATTCAGATCCCGCATACGTTGGCACACAGACTATCGAACTAGTGGTACATTTCGTCTTATGAAGTCTGGCCTTTGGCAGAGCTGTTGAGGTAACCTTTAAAGCTCAGATCGAAAACAGAAACGTTTGATACCATTCAGAAATGCAGCGCTTCTCAGATCTGTTTCTCTGGCATGCAGCTCACTTTAATTATTCATCTATTTATTTAATTATTTATCTATCTACGTATTTATTTATTCCCCCTGCGGTGCAAGTATAAAGCTGTGCATCTCTGCCATCTCGTCCTTTCTCGAGCCTCTGCCGTACATGGTACCAGAGTCCTGTTTAGGGGCGTTCAGGTGGCGTGGCGGGCTATTCCGTTGCCTATCAACATGGGGATCGCTGGTTCGAGTCCCCGTATTACCTCCGGCTTCGTCGGGCGTCTGGGAAGCCGGATGTGGGTATGTGTCCTGGTCGCTGCGCTAGCGCCTCCTCTGGTCGTTTGGGGGGGGGGGGGGATAGTGTGATCCTCCCACGTGCTCCGTCCCCCTGGTGAAACTCCTCACTGTCAGGTGAAAAGAAGCGGCCGGCGACCCCACATGTATCGGAGGAGGCATGTGGTAGTCTGCAGCCCTCCCCGGATCGGCAGGGGGGGGGTGGAGCAGCGACAGGGCCAGCTCGGAAGAGTGGGGTAATTGGCCAAGCACAACTGGGGAGAAAAAAATGGGGGGGGGGTCCAATAAATGAATAGATAAATAAATAAAAGATTCCTGTTCATAATGGTTAGCCATTGTTTCCGTTCAGTTAACTTTTATAATTAACGTTTTGGGAGGACAGAACAGCACAACTCTGTTGCTGCCGGGCATAAAACCTGCTTACACACACACCAGCACACCAGCACGACTCTGAGCCCGTGCTTTATGTCTGCTGGCGGCGCTCTCAGCGAGTCGGTGCTGCTACGAGGTGTTCGGCTGACGTAATAACGGTGTTCACCGCGCTGACAGACCGCCGGACTCCAGACCGCCGGACTCCAGACCGCCGGACTCCAGACGACTTGAAAACACGCACACCGACACACACACATAAGCTCTTGCGGTTCCGGCGTCTGTGAGGAAGCACGGCTGCGCTCCGGAAATATGGGTGGCTTGACTGCGTGCCCAACCCAATTCCCAGTGAACACCTTTTCTCTAATTAGATCCGGTGGTCCCCCGGCCCCCCCCCCCTTCATCTAGATCCCGGTTCTGCCCACAGATTCAGAGTTGAGTTGAGTTGAAGGCAACAGAGCTAATTGCATTAGCATCAATTTAGAGGTGCGATAGCGGCGGAGCCCAGTGATGTATGGACCCAGCTAACACCTAAACAAACAAACAAACAAACAAACAAAATATAAAACAAAACGAGGCAGACAGTGCAGAGGGTATTTTTGTGTATGTCTCTGTGTGCTTGATTGTGTGTATGGTGGACTCCGCGGAGTGAAAAGGCCAACACAATGGCGACGCTTAGATGTGGACACCACCCTAATGACTGACCCAATTCTGACCAGAGAACAATTTTATTGATGGGTTCTACACGTTTTGCAGAGGTTCTGTTGATTTACCTGTTGTCAAGCAGTCTGGCACACGCCGACTGTGGGCGGAACAGACTTAATGCTGCTGCTCCAACAGAAGCCGTGGCGGTGTACTGACTCCATCCCATCATGGTCTGCAGCTGTAACGCTCCCCCTATCTTTCTGTTGCTTCCATGTAAAGGTTTCCCACAATGCTCAGACTCAACACCAAGATATAAAGAGAGATAGTAAGATATCGACTACTCTTCCCCCCCTTCCCTTTCTCCCCAATTGTACATGACCAGTCACCCCACTCTCCGAGCTGTCCCGGTCGCTGCTCCACCCCCTCTGCCGATCCGGGGAGGGCTGCAGACTACCACATGCCTCCTTCGATACATGTGGAGTCACCAGCCGCTTCTTTTCACCTGACAGTGGGGAGTTTCGCCAGGGGGACGTAGCGCGTGGGAGGATCACACTATTCCCCCCAGTCCCCCCCTCCCCGCCGAAAAGGCGCCTCGACCGAACAGAGGAGGCGCTAGTGCAGCGACCAGGACACATACCCACATCCGGCTTCCCACCCACAGACACGGCCGATTGTGTCTGTAGGGACGCCTGACCAAGCCGGAGGTAACGCGAGGATTCGAACCAGAGAGCCCCGTGTTGGTAGGCAACGGAATAGACCGCCACGCCACCCGGACGCCCGGATATCAACTACTCCAAGCAGGCTGAGCATGAGTCACAACAAGCAAAAAACTCTAATCCACAAACGCAGCATTATTTGGTTCAAGATGATCCTTGCTAGAACTCCAACAGAACCCCACGTGCCGAGATCCCCGCGAGGAATACCCTCGCTCTCCCCGTGTGACGTAACCCACCCAAATAGTTGTGACCTACAGCGTTGATCTCGTAATGAAATCATGAAAGACATACTGTACATATTTAAATATAACCCATGTCAAATTATGGGGGCATTAAAGGGTCGTCAACAGACATGAAGGCTCCGTTCCTGCCCTCTCACTAGTGGACGGGGGGGGGGGTATGAATCAAGTCTTAGCGTATTGTTCCTCAGCTTCTCTGACTTTCGAAAGATCGCTGACTTGATTTAAAGATGTCGTTATAACCGCTTTGTATTTTGGGGTTCACGATAAATGCTGACACCCAATCTCCTCGTGCGCAATAAATCCCACCCGGTGAAACTTCCTCTGCTGTGAGTTTGATTGTATGTGTGTAAAATCCTGCATGTGAGTGTGTGTATGTGTGCACGCCTGTATGTACTTTACGTAATTACCACCTATACAATATTTTCTGTCCTAGTCATTTTTCGCTGGTGTGCAGCATCCTGCCATGTCGCTCACCCCCACCCCCCTCCACCCCGAGTCAGACAGAACAGGAAATGAGAAAAGCAAAGATAAATCCTATCAAGAATAATTATTTCCTATACCTTGCCAACTGTGCTCAACCTGTGAAAGTACTGATAACATGTTTAACAGCCCCGCCTCGTTACTAATCTCTACTTAAAGGCCGCCGGAATCCTTCAAAAGGTCAAAATTATCAAAAAGCCAGAAAGAGATATTGACTGAACTCGTTAATAACTGCAACGTGTTTTGCCATCGACAGTAATAATAATAATAATAACAGAGAGATAAAAGCCAACAAACCCGACATCATTATCAGGGACAGGAAGGAAAAGAGGTGCATGCTCATCGACATGGCAACACCATCCGGGGGGAAAAAACCGCCTCAGTGAGAGTCACAGAGAAGCTGACCAAGTACAAAGACCTGCAGACTGAAATCAACAGGATGTGGGGTGTGAAGACCGAAACCACACCAGTGGTCATCGGAGCGCTAGGACTCATGAAGAAGGGAATGGAAAAGTTCACCAACCGTATCCCAGGCAACATCAACATCCATGCGGTCCAGAAGATCAATGTCAATCAAGTGACATCTGCCCTATAGTGCCTCAGGCCCATAGTTTGGACCTGGTTCTACAGGACGTAAAACAGGAAACACGAAAGAAATAACAATAATAATACATTTTATTTGTGTAGCACTTTTCAAGGTAGATAAAGATGCTATACATAAGATAATATAAATATAAAAGCAACACAACAAAACCATGTAACACACAACATTAATCACACATTAAAAGCATTTCTGAAGTGGTGAATGTCGATTAATGATTTCAACGTGGATTGGTGCAGTCGCTGATGTTTTTGGGGAGAGAGTTCCAGAGGAAGGGGGCAGCTATGGAGAAGGCTCTGTCACCCCAGATCCGGTGCTTGGTCCTGTGTGTTGGAGGACCGAAGGCTGTGGGAAGAAGTATGGTAGCGGAGCAGGATCTTGAGGTAGGAGGGGGCCTGGTTATGGAGCGCGTTGTGAATGAGACTTTGAATTGGGTCTGTTGTGGGACAGGGAGCCAGTGGAGGTTCTGGAGGACAGGAGACACGTGGTCCCAGGAAGCAGAGTTCTGAATGTACTGGAGTTTGATTAGGACTTTGGATGATGAGCTGTAGAGAATGCTGTTGCGGTAGTCAATTCTGGATATGATGAATGCATGGATCAAAGTTTTGGCAGCAGAGAAGGGGAGTGATGGGCGGAGAAGAGTTATGATTTTTAGGTGGAAAAAGGCAGTTCTGGTGATCGAGGTCAAGGTAATCTTTATTATCCCTGAGGGACAATTTGTTGCACAGCCAGCACTAAATACCTGCTTCCGGTGCAGGAAGATGGCGGCGGAACTCATGTTTGCAGCAGCCACACCCAGTACTGGTGTGTGAAGATGGCAGTGCGAATTCATGCTTGCGGCGGCCTCACCCAGTCCCATCCATGCAGTGTTTTTGTCCACGTCTGCGTCTAAGTTGTCTTCATTTGATGGCTGGGAGAAATGTCGCTGGATCGGCTGGGTGAGCCTGGTCTGCTGCATCCTGTGGGCCCATGGACCATGGCCCTGCCCGAAGCTGCACCTGAAGAGGAAGTACCAAGGGCAGTCTGACAGGAAGCGGAAGCAGGGCAGGCTAAGCTAACTGCTAGCCCATGCGGACAGGCAGTTCCGATAACATCGAGGGCGGTCTAGCGGCGGCCTCACCTGGTGTTGCCTGTGTTTTTGGTATCATCATGTGGAGTGCGGGGAGGTGTGTCGAGGGGGTCTGGCTGGGACGGTTGGCATTGGATCGGCTGGAGGAGCCTGGTCTGCTGCGTCCGGTGGGCTCACAGACCACGGTCCTGCCCAGAGCTGTGCCTGAAGAGGAAGCACTGAAGGCGGTCTGACAGGACGCGGAAGTGGGGCAGGCTAAGCTAACTGTTAGCCCATGCAGAGCGGTAGTTCCAACAGTCATCCTGGCTGGTGTTCGCTGTCTTGGACAGGGATTTTTTTTTTTTGTTATATATGCTAGATATATGTGTTTTTGTAGTGTTTTTGTCTTTGTGTTGCACTGCTGTGGGCTGGAGGAAATGACATGTTGTTTCATTTCATGTACGCAAGTGCATGAAATGAAATGATAAATAAATGTTCCTGATTCTTGAAATACATTCAACATCACTGATCAATACGCACCAATCAACACACCAACATTTCACCCACAGAAACAGAATTACATAATATTATTCAAAAGGCCAATAGCAGCAGAGACAAAGGAATTCTTAAATCTCTTGGTCCTACATCTTGGAAGATTACATCTGTGACCAGATGGAAGGAACCTGAACTCACTGAACAAGGTGTAACTAGGGTCGGCATCAATTCACTGAGCCTTCTTTGTAGCTCTGACTTTGTACACACGGGAGAGGCTATTTAGATTTGTGCCTGCAAGTTTCCTGCACATCTTAACAATTTCTTCTAACCTAGTCCTGTTTTTCAAAGTAAGTGACCCAAACCAGCAAATAAAAGAGAAGGTTATACCGAAGGTTATACTGAACAGGCTCATGAATCTCACAACAACCTCTCAAAAAGTGACAAAAGAGCACCAGAACGAGGAGAGACCCTGTCAGCCTGAGGTATTGCATGCAGTCAAGTAAAAAAATAAGTTAGCAGTGGCAATAAAACGGGTAACACACTGCACAACTGCTGCTGCTTGTCGCCATTAGTCAAGTGCCATCAGACGCTGGACAAATGGTGATTGACGTGGTGTTCAAAGAAGAGGTTGCTGTCAAAAATGATTCCAAGGTTGCAGATGTGTGTGCAGGGGGACAGAGTGGAGTCATCGATGGTGAGGCAGAAGTTGGCAAAAGTTGTGAGTGGTTTTGGTAACGGATTTGGGACCAATGATGATCATGTCAGATTTATAACAATTTAGTTTGAGGAAGTTGGCTTGCATCCATGATTTAATTTCAGTGAGGCAGTTGATCAAACTGGAGTAAGTTGTAGTGATGGTGGATTTAGTGGAAATGTAGAGCTGGATGTCCTCAGCACAGCAGTGGAAGAGGAGACCATGGTGACGTACGATGTTACCAAAGGGGAGCATGTTAAACGGTGAACAAGAGAGCACCAAGCTCCGAAGCCTTGCTGATGACTTGTGGCAGAGGAGCGGAGAAGGAGGTGCAGTTGTTGATGCATATAAACTGTTAGTCTGTTTGTGAGATATGACTTTAGCCAGGAGAGGGCAGTACCAAGGAAGGTTAAAGGCAGGAGAGCAGAATGGTGTGGTTTATGGTGGCGAAAGCTGCAGTGAGGTTGAGGAGGACGAGACTGCCGAGGTGGCCAGAGTCTGAGGGGAGGAGGAGGTCATTGGTGACCCTAAGGAGGGCTGTTTCTGTGCTGTGAGGTTTGAAATGATTCAAACAGGTCGTTGAAGATAAGGTGAGTTTGGAGGCGACAACACGTTTCAGTATTTTTGATGGAAAGCGGAGATTGGAGATGGGCCGGAAATTGCTCATGATATCAGAATTAAGTCCAGGCTTTTGGAGGACTGAGGTTTCAGCAGCCAGTTAAAGTGTATGGGGGATTGGACCAGAGCTGAAGGAGGAGTAAATTATTTCTGTGATGAGTGAGGAGATAGCTGGGAGCCAGTCCTTAACAAGATTGTATGTGATGGGATCCAGAGGACAAGTGGAGCTTCTTATTCTTACCTTAAGGTTGGACAGCTCCTTTGGGAGCACAGGGTAGAACTTTGACAACGGATGAATGGTGGGGGGTGGGGGGGTGGAGAGTGTCAGAAGGTGGTCAGGTTACTGTAGATGGTGTCACTTGTGGTTTGGAAAAATGAAAATGAAAGGAAAGAATTGCAGGTGTTAACTGTGAAGGAATGTGAGGTATTGTCACTTATTGTGGAGAAGAGCCTTGGGGTTGGTGGAGCCAAAGCATATGAGGTGTGAGTAGTAGGTGGACCCGGCTTTGATGATAGTGTCTTCATATTGCTGAACGGAGGCTGTGTAGGTTTGGAGATGCACTGTTAAACCAGTTTTCTTGGATAGTCTTTCAAGCTGGCACTTATGGGATTTCATTTGATGGAGTTCAGGGATATACCAGGGAGCTGAGTGTGTGAATGAGACTATTTTGGTTTTAATGGGGGCCAGCTGATCAAGACAGGGGGAGAGTGTGTCATTTTAATAATTGACAAAATCAGAGGGATTACCAGACAGCGGAGGAGGGGAGGCAGACCTTTTACTGACAAGAGAGGCAGAAAGAGCCGAGGGGGAGGTCGAGTTGAGATCTCTGAGGGATATTATGCATTTGACTTTTGGGATGGGGATAAGGATGTCAGTGCCCATGGTAATTGCAAGGTGGTCAGAGATATTGAGGTTGAAGCTTGAGAGCTGATGTATTGTGATACCAGGGGAGCAGACCAAAGCCAGGCTGTGGTCAAGGCTGTGAGTGGGGAAGTTGATATGTTGTGTGAAGTTGAAGCATCGTAGCATTTCCAGGAACATAGCGCTATGGCAGATTTACAGTCAGTGTCCTCAATGTGGATATTAAAATCACCCAGGAGAAGAACGGAAGGTGAGATGGTACATAGCTGGGTCAGAAAATCAGAGATGTCAGAGAGAAAGGAGGGCTTGGGGGGGGGGGGTAAATAACAGCAGTGACCATGGGAGTGGGACCAGAGAGTTTGAAGGCAAGGTGTTCAGAAGAATGAGAGGCAGGAATGAAATGGTGGTTGTTTTGGTCCAGGGGTGTATGAAAGGTTTCAGAGAGGCAGAGAACTCTAGGTTACTGTCAATTATAAATTCATTCAGAATGAGGGTTTTGTTATTGAGTACACTCGGCCAGTAGAGGTGGTTGTGATTTTACCCTCATCGCAAGTTGCAAATATGACTCAATGAAATGTTATTTTTCTATGTACCGACTCAGGTTGGGATGCAAAGATTAGGTCTCTCTTATCAGGTCAAGATGAGATTCAAGAGCCAAGCTTTAAAGATGTAATTGATGTCACAAATTGAGGCCATTTTCTCACCAGGTCCCCGTATTTAGTGGAAGATAAATTTCGAGAATAAATAGATAAACAAATGGAAGGTGAGTTTAAAAAAAAAAGTTTAATAATCAAATAGTTTAAGTGGTTATCCTTAATTTCTTCCGTTTTGGTGGATTTGGCGTCATCTGGTGGTCACAACAGTTAATTTTTATACCACGAATCCCAAAGTTTGTTCAAAATGGACGTGATACCGAGCAAGTGACCTGCAAGTGATCACATGCAGGTCAATATTTTCAACAGTCGCCAATTTGGGCATAACACTATCAAAATAATCCAACAGTAGCAGAATGCGTACTTTGGAGAAAGAATAATGTTCAACAACAACACCCGGCACGGTAATACTGAGCAACATATCAGCACATATTAAATACTTAATTAAATCTAATTAAATGTTGGATAATGTTTAACTTCGTATTTTCCTATCACTTGCCCTTCCACATTTGACATACAAGTTTCTTCTTTTCAATTTGCTGAAGACTTGACACTTGCCGTGGGAGGCGCTACTGCATCTAAATACTTGGTGTGAATGGCACACCCCACTGTCTCCAATGAAAACATAGCATACAAAATGAGCAATTACTACACCCAATAGCTGTTGCTACAAAAACGCCGATGGGGAAAGGTATCAAATATGGCTTCCCCCCCCCCTTTGATTCCCCAACCCCCCTTTTTTTCGGCCCCAATTGTACTTGGCCAATTATCCCACTCTACCGCGCCGTCCCGGTCACTGCTCCACCCCTTCTGCCATCCGGGGAGGGCTGCAGACTACCACGTGCCTCCTCCGATACATGTGGAGTCACCAGCCGCTTTTCACCTGACAGTGAGGAGTTTCGCCAGGGTGACGTAGCGCGTGGGAGGATCACGCTATCCCCCCCGCCCCCCCCCCCCAAACAGGCGCCCTGACCGACCAGAGGAGGCGCTAGTGCAGCGACCAGGACACACACCCACATCCGGCTTCCCACCCGCAGACACGGCCAATTGTGTCTATAGGGACGCCCGACCAAGCCAGAGGTAACGCGGGGATTCGAACCGACGATGTTGGAAGGCAACGGAATAGACCGCCACGCTACCCGGACACCCTCAAATATGGCAATTTTGGTATAAAAAATACCTACAGGTTGCATCATGGTGTTGTCTATACTACATAATGTATCCTAGAGTTGAGCAGTTCCTCCGGTCATCGAAGCACACACACTCCATCCATCTGCCCTACTCACACACCAGCTTATCGCCTCAGGTGCCTCTGCCGACACAGCTAGGAGCTGACAAAAGGTGAAAAATAGAATAAAATAAAGTTTACCATTTTCATGTCACACCGCTGAGGCTGTGAAGGGTGCAAAGCCAGCTGCTTCCTTTGTCGTGCCTCTTTTTCCTACTAAACTAAAACGTCTGTCGGAGAACCCCAAGAGGGATTTGGAGAATCCGGGCACACAGCGGACAGTAGAGGAACGTGGCTTACAGTGTGTATAAACAAACACACAAACTCAAATCTTTCTTCTTATCTTTTTTTGCAGTCGGGTGAAACCAGTACCAGCACAGCACGTGGGTTCTCTGAAGTCCTTCTCAGGCTCCCCAGAGAGGAGAACGATTCCTCTACTCTCTAAACTGCAAGGATTCAGGACTGACGCAGAGCGCGTGCGCACGCGCGTACACACACGCTAATAACATGCACAACCTAACATAGGTTAATTACGCAGCTGTATTCCTGGGTTGGAGCTCCGCAGCTAGATTCCTGGGTTGGAGCTCCGCAGCTGTATTCCTGGGTTGGAGCTCCGCAGCTGTATTCCTGGGTTGGAGCTTCGCAGCTGGATTCGTGGGTTGGAGTTCCGCAGCTGGATTCGTGGGTTGGAGTTCCGAGGCTGGATAGCTGGGTTGGAGCTCCGCGGCTGGATTCCTGGATTGGAGTTCCGCAGCTGTCTTCCTGGGTTGGAGCTCCGCAGCTGGATTCCTGGGTTGGAGTTCCGCAGCTGGATTCCTGGGTTGGAGCTCCTCAGCTGTATTCCTGGGTTGGAGCTCCTCAGCTGTATTCCTGGGTTGGAGCTCCGCAGCTGGATTCCTGGGTTGGAGTTCCGCAGCTGGATTCCTTGGTTGGAGTTCCGAGGCTAGATTCCTGGGTTGGAGCTCCGCAGCTGGATTCCTGGGTTGGAGCTCCGCAGCTGTATTCCTGGGTTGGAGTTCCACAGCTGGATTCCTGGGTTGGAGTTCCGCAGCAGGATTCCTGGGTTGGAGTTTCGCAGCTGGATTCCTGGGTTGGTGTTGCACCTTCAACAAACGTGTGTGCGCGTGCTTGTGCATGCAAAACGTGCGCGAGCACACCGAGAGGATTCAAACGGCTTATTTCGTCACATTCTTCACGTGCAGGCACAATGAGCAGTGAAATGCCTTTTCTTTTTTGGTTGTAAACTCCGACATTGATACCCAATTTCCCCTCGGGGGTGAATAAAGTATGTCTGATTGTGAAATCGATATATGCATACACATGCAAGGAAACATGCAAGTGTACAAACGGAATGTATATCCGTGTGCACCCGCACGTGTGGAACGACGCCATTACAGTTTCAACACGTTTAGGAGCTGCGGAGCATAACGCTGGAGTAAATAAGTAGAAGAAGAGCAGGATGTGGCTCCCGGGTGTCTCCTCTAGCGGCTGTTTTGTCTCTGCTGTGTTCTCCAAACCGGGGCTCCACCTCAGGAAAGAAAGGGGGGGGCCACCCTGGGAAAACCGTTAAAGATGCTCCCTTTTCCCTTAATAGGTTAACGAGGCTTCAGCACACCGACACTGGGGCAAGTTTGTGTTTGCTGTAATGGCAGCTGTAAGTTGAAGGCGGTGTCGGTGGCGATGGGGGGATTTCATCTTTACGACTTTATTTTCCAGGACTGCAGCCTGTTATGCTCCAGCAGACAGCTGAGTCCTCGTCGAGCAAGGATCTTAAATCTTTTCAAAATGCTACACACCGTAAAACGCCACCCGCCGAGGCAAGAGGTGTGTTTCCCCACTCCCCTGCCATAAACGCGCCGTAGTTTTATGTAGTGACAGAGGCAGTCAGAGACTGGCTCAGACTAAAGCAGCATGGTGATTTAAACAGGGCAGATTCCACAAACGCCTTCTTTAACAACTCTGTTTTTATACCGTTTTATTAGACGGTCACAATGGAGGCCCACGGCAAATGGGGGGGGGGGCGAGAGAGAAAGACAGGGTAAGACACCCATTAAAGGTCGCCAGCTGGGTTCGAACCAGCAACAGGTGTGACCATGTGACCATTCGCGAGGCACCCCGTACAACAACTCTTTAGCTTTCCTTTTTTTTTGCCCCCCCCCCCTTTTCTCCCCACTCCTCCGAGCCGTCCCGGTCGCTGCTCCACCCCCCTCTGCTGATCCGGGGAGGGCTGCAGACTACCACATGCCCCCTGCGATACATGTGGAGTCGCCGGCCGCTTCTTTTCACCTGACATTAAGGAGTTTCGCCAGGGGGACGTAATGCGTGGGAGGATCACGCTATTCCCCGCAGTTCCCCCTCCCCCCGAACAGGCGCCCCGACCGACCAGAGGAGGCGCTATAGTGCAGCGACCAGGATACATACCCACATCCGGCTTCCCACCTGCAGACACGGCCAAACCGGAGGTAACACCGGGATTCGAACTGGCGAGCCCCGTGTTGGTAGGCAATGGAATAAACTGCCACGCCACCCGGACCCGCCAACTCCTTAGGTTTCCATGTCTCAGGCCCAGCAGACTTGACTAATTACCGTTTAAACTCCTCTGAAAAGAGGCAACAGAAACGAGTCTTGATGCGTGCTCACTAATCCAGGTAAGAACATCAAAGGGTTGAATCGGTTCGTCTGGATACAATGTTGACTGACAGACACGTTCCATCACTCGTGTCACTGAGATGAGAGACGGAACGTGTCTGCCAGGAAACGTTGTATCCAGACGAACGGATTCAACTTCCTCCGAGGCAAGAGAAAAGAATCTGTTATGGCACTTAATATTCCGGGGGAATTAGCTGAACTAGATACCACACGTGCGGGAATTGGTCATGAAACCTACTCTGATGAAACATTCCACTGCAGGATAAAATAAACAAATGGAAAAATGACAAAACGGTGGCCAAGCAATCCGCTTTAAAATGTATTTCGTCCAATCTAAGGGTCCTTTCTCTTGATTTCCCTTGAAAATTCCCACAATTCCCACCCAGCACATGATAAACGGCTGCATTCAGAATCAGAAGCAGCCGGGAGTGAAAATAAGGAAATGTCGACGGCTCACGGCAGCAGAGAGAATGTGACAACGAGGCTTGTTCTAATTATTTACAATGATATTGAGATTTGTTTTTCTTCAGAAAGCCTAAATTGGACGCCTTTAAAGTGTTCTGAATGGACAAACGGAGCTGATTATGATTGTATGCGTTCTCCATAATTTCCTCTTAGCATGCAGAAATTCGTTCCACATACACTGTTCATCACGGATATCAAATGAATGCATAATACTGAACAAATAATCTACTGTACAAAGACATGTTGCCAAATAAAAAAAAAAGAAACGCTCATCTTCATTCCTGGTAATTCAACTATTTATAACTCAGATTATTTACAATGTCCTCAGAGGAACCGGTAGATCAGCCTTTGGAAAATTATGTGCCATGATTACAAATGGGTTTTTTTCCCCTAACACACAAGAAGTTCATAAAAAAAATAAACGAAAATTATGCACACAATTGTTTTGTACGCTGATGATGTTTTGCTGTTTTCACCCAACCCAAGCACTTCTCTGCCAGAACTTATCAAGGTCCATCCATCCATCCATTATCCAAACCTCTTATCCCGCTCTCAGGGTCGCGGGGATGCTGCAGCCTATCCCGACGTATTAAGGTAATTAACATATTTAGTAGTTTTCCAGGTTAATTTTGGGAAGTCGGTGGTTCTACCACTGGGTACGTGAAGAGAGGGTAACCAAAGCATCCCATTTCAGATCAACAGAGGAGGTTTCAAATACCTCGCTATTTTTAGCCCTCATGAGCAGAAGCAATTAACAAAGCATAATATAGCAGCAGTCATGGCAAGGCTCAGAAATGATTTAAAGACATGGTCTGTTCTCTGTCTCTCAATGATTGAAAGGATTGCGTTAATTAAAATGAATGTATTACCGAGCATACTGTATCCCATTCCAATGTTGCCAACAGATATTCCGATAAAATACTTTACAAATTTGCATAAATATTTAAGTAAATCCTTATGGGATAACAGAAGACCCGAGATTGAATTAAGTAAAAGTGCAGCTTCCCTTATCTAAAGCAGGCCTCTCTGTACCTACAGGTTCTGTCACCGGGCCTCCCAAACGAAACATCCTCTCTCCTCCTGGAGGAAAGAGGACCCTAAAACAACGCTCACAGATTTCGACACGATGGGGTGCGAATCGCTATTACCATCTGATGTACCATTTATAGAGAGAACTCATTTACATACGAGACAATTTTGTTGCTCAAAACATTTTAAGCACTTGGTACAAAATATGTAAATATGGGCTGATGGGATCCTTATCCTATCTCGCACCTGTGGTAAATAACCCTCACTCCCCTCCCCCTCCCCCTCTTGCATAGACACCGGATTTAAGAGATGGTGGGAAATTGGGATAATTAACATAAAGGATCGGTCTGATGGATTGGTAATGAAATCATTCTCTCAGCTGAGGAGAGTATGGATTAGAACAAATGCCATTTTTTAGGCACTTGGAAACGAGGATTTATGTTGGTGCTGCTCCCCACTATAGAAGGAAGGGAGAGATTAGTTCTCTTGAGAAATTGCTGGTCAAATCTGCCCCTGTACATAAAAAGACATCAAGTTATTTGCACGGAGAAATTGTAAAGTGGGGGAAGATTAATACCAACCTCAGTAGGTGCTCCCAGGAATCAGGTTTTGGGACGACACAGTCAAGATGAATGGTAAGCAATTATATTAAATGCAAAAAAAGGTAAGTTGTGCAAGTACGTCTCATGAAAGGCAACTCATTGTCATTCGCAAACTGCAGGTTACTTGGTTCATAAGATCAGAGGATGATCCTGATTGTACTATAATCTGCTCAAAATATGATATCGGCAAAGCCACACACTCCCATGCTTTCTGGGGGCATGCCCAAATATTGTGGAATTCTGGAATAATGTTAAAGGACAATTGAGGGGGCGCCCCCGGTGGCTCAGCACATACCACATAAGGCTGAGTCCTTACTGTCACCCCCCCTTTCCTTTCCCCTCTCTCTCTCTCTATCCTGACGCTATTCAATAAAGGTGAAAAATGCCAAAAAATAAACTCAAGGAAAATTGATGGTGTGCTCAGATGCAAATTAATATTAAAGGCAGGCATCTGTAATTTAGGAAGAGATGATACAGCAAAGCTGTTGAGTATAAATACAAATATATATTTTTTATTTGTTTGTATGCTGCAAGGTTGTGTATTCCTCAAAGGTGGATTGGTGATAAATCTCCTGATGTTTCACTTTGGGTTGAAAAATTCCTGATCTTAACTCCACCTGAAAGTTTATCATGCATAGCCAAAACAGACTGGACCAATTCCTGCATACCTGGCAGCCAGTCTTAATTAGTGTAGTAGATGAACTGAAAATTAGGCTTCAGAAGTAGATGAATGTATCAACAAAGAATTGTGATTACTGATTATGTATGTATGTATGATTTGTCTTGCAGATCTTAAACGATGTGACTATTAAGATATGTATTATAGCACTGCCTGCCGTGAGTTAGAGTGTGAGTGTGTGTGTATGTGTGCGAGTGTGATAACTCATGTTGGATATCGTGTATACCTGATGTATTTTTATCTTCGTATTTCCTGTTGGCTGTCATCTGTACCTTGTGTGCGTTTGTCTCCCTCAGGACGGGGTGGGGGGTGGGATACTGTATATGATCAAAAACCGAATTAGGGGAGGAAATAGTGTGCAAATATGTATTCTCTGTTCACAGTTACTTTTTGAATTTGCAAAAGTGTACACCTGATTATGCAAAACCTAATAAAGGTATTGAACAAGGACCATGGTGTGTTGTTTTATTCCTGACTACTGCCACCAGTCTGACGTGCATCAATGACCCCGTTTACACTTGGTTTTAAAATGCGGTTTTTTTTTTGCGATCGGATCACAAGTGGACAGACAGCGCTAAATACAAGCGTAAACCACCACCAAAACGTTTTGTGAACCGGCTACTCAAACCACTTGCCGAGGTGGTCTGGGACGCATTTGGCCACATGTCTTTTGTAGTGTAAACGCTGATGCGTCCTGATGCGTCCCTGACAAGGGCGTAATAGGAAATCTTCTTTTTTTTATTCGGAGTAACGAAATCTGATCACAAGTGGTCAGCAGGACGCATTTGGAGACGCATGAGAGACACAGGTGTAAACGGCGACGTGTCTCGCTGTCCACTTGTGATCCGATCACCAAAAACGCATTTCAAATCCAAGTGTAAACAGGGTCAGTGTGTATTCTACCCCTTTCATTTGACTTATTCTGCAAGGGAGCGGTGGATTCTCCATTGTAACAGCCACCGAGGCTCATGGGTACTGTAGTTTTCGACAATACGAAGAGACTAAAAAATGAGATTACTCAAAAGAATTGAGACCTTTACAGCTGATAGCCATGAAACAACACTATTCTTAATCATCTGGGAGACTCCCGTGTTTACTAGTTAAAAGAATAATCTGCAGCGGGGGAAAGGGATGGGGAAACTCTTCTGGGAACAAGCGGCTCCGCCCGCTTCTTTACTCTATAAAGACGCCTTTGACTTGAGAGGAGGCGGAACGGCAGAGGCGTGCTGCAGAAGAACACAGAAGGTGAACAAAGTAAATGCTAAAGGGGTGTAAAAATAGCAGAATGGCTTTAAAACTAATATACATGTTTGTCTGTCTGACTTATTTCAATATTCATTACTTGTGAACCGACGTTGGCAGCGGCTTTACACGGTACCGATGTGCAGTGTCTACGCCTGCGTCTAGGTTTGTGTCATCATGTGACGTTTTTATTTTGAGCTTCGATTTGTTTTTTCTTCGTTTAATGGCTGAGAGAGCTGGCGTTGGATCGGCTGAGAGAGCCTGGTCTGCTGCGTCCTGTAGGCCCAAGGACCACGGCCCTGCCCAGGGCTGCGCCCGAAGAGGAAACACCGAGGCGGCCGCCTCGCCTAGTGTCGGCTGTGCCGTGTTTTTGTCTGCATCTGCATTTGTGTCGTCGTGTGGAGTGCGGGGGGGGGGGGGGGGGTCAAAGGTGTCTGGCTGGGAGAGCTGGCGACCAGGGAGCCTGGTCTGGCTGGGAGAGCTGGCGACCAGGGAGCCTGGTCTGCCGGGTCCGGTGGGCCCAAGGACCACGGCCCTGCCCGGAGCTGCGCCCGAAGAGGTAACACCGAGGGCGGTCTGACAGGACGCGGAAGCGGGGCAGGCTAAGCTAACTGCTAGCCCATGCAGACTGGCAGGTCCGACAGTCGTCCTGGCTGGCGTTCCTTCTCCTGGACAGTGGAATTTTCGGACTGTGTTGTTAACTGTTTGCGGTTTTTTCCCCCTTTCTTTGCTTTGCTCTGTGTTTTGTATGTTTTTGGTGGTGTCGTTTTTAGAAAAAATTGGATATGTGCGTTTAATCTTTTGTGTTGCACTGCTGTGGGCTGGGTGAAAAACGAAATTTCGTCTCTTTTGCGTACGCAAGTACCTGATAGAAATGACAACAAATTGTTGCTGATTCTTTAAGGACACATCAGCCATGTGCAGTTTTCAGTGCCAAGCTTTTGTCAAATTGTTTTTGTGTGTGCACTCGTCCGTGTGCGCATGTCAATGTGCATCCGTCCGCGTGTTATCGGCACACATGCTTGCGCGGACGCAATACTTGGGGGTCGAGCGCTCGTGCCTTCCCGCAAAGCGCATGCAGCTCACCTTGCCTTCTCCCCGCTGCTGATTTGTCCGTCAGGAGCGATCGTGCACAGGCGCTGGGGTGTCGAGCGCGCGCAACCGCACTTGTGCACGTGCCCCCAAACGTGTCCCGCCTCCTTCTGAGATTAATTAGACCTGGGCGCTGGCCAGCGCAGGGAAACTTAATTACGCCTGCAGATGTCAGCGGCATGGCACAGTTGACGTCAGCTGGCACAGAAAGTCTCCGAGGCACGAATTTAAGGACACACTCTCGGCCCGTGATACAGCCCCTTACTTCCGCCAGTGGAGGACACGGCAGTCCGCAACAGCAGCCGTGGTCCCAAAATGGCAGCGTTCATCAGCGGCCATCTTTTACAGAGCATCACGTGTAGCAGCGAGGTCAAATCACGGAGCACACGCGGCTTTGGCGGGACTCGGGAAATCAACGCACACGTCGTCCCCCCCCCCAATCACATTTCAAACGTGCATGATGTGAAATAAACAGCGTCCGAGGCCCGGGAAGGCTGGAGAGCAGCCCGCCAGATGAATCTGGAGATGAGAAACGGCCCGGGGAACAGCAGCTCCCGCATTAGCACCTACTGTGTGCTTTGATTAGTATAATAATCCTCATCAGCATCTCATTAGTGCCGAGTCCCTATTTCACATACGTAAATACCGCAGATTGAGAAATTTGCAGCAAAGTCATGCAGCCTGCCTCTCTGCGTACAAAACCTCCCATTTACCTCCAATTAAAGGGCCGCGCGGTCCCCAAATTGTGACCGACTCGTTTGCTGAGCACCAGCGACAAGACGGTCCGATACCACGTCGAGGTTATATCTAAAGAGAAGGCAGAGTGCACCGTCTTTTTCTGCATGGGTGGATATCATGGCTGGCAGTGATGGTGGGGGGGGGGGATCTTTAGTTTGGACATGCAGTCTCTTTTAAGGGCTGTTTACAGATTCACAGCTGCCCTATTTGGATGGAGGGGTTCCCTGGAGATGGGCAGATTATGAAAAACAACGCTGCCTTTGTTGCTGCAGTTGGACGAAAGGTAGGGCGAGATGCTGCCAAGTGTGTCTGGCACACCTCAATGTGAAGGGGGTGGGGGTGGGGGTGGGGATCATTCATATAAGGGAGAGGGGATGCGGCAAGTAGTGAAAAGTTTTAATTCTGTGGGTCTGCAGAGAATTGCAGCGCTTGTGCCTCGTGTTTATGACGGCCGGGGGGAATTAAGGCTAGTTCTGCTTCGCAGACAAACTACCACGTTTTCTCACACACACACACACACACACAGACACACACACAGACACACACACTTAACTTGTCGACTCCCATCCAACTTTGCGAAAACAATCTAGGTCATCTTTCGTCATGTGGTTCTTCCGGCTGGCATAGGGATGATGAGTAATGCCTTATGTGGACACAGTGTGGCGATAGAGGGAAAAACCCTCTGTACCACTTTACTATAACACCGCCCTTAGAAAGGATTTATAAATGCTTTATAATTAGGTTATTGCTTAGATTAATGATTTAGGGCATCCGGGTGGCGTGGCAGTCTAATCCGTTGCCTACCAACACGGGGATCGCCGGTTCGAATCCCCGTGTTACCTCCGGCTTGGTCGGGCGTCCCTACAGACACAACTGGTCCATGTCTGTGGTTGGGAAGCCGGATGTGGGTATGTGTCCTGGTCGCTACTCTAGCGCCTCCTCTGGTCGGTCAGGGCGCCTGTTTGGGGGGGGGGGCTGAGAGGAATAGCGTGATCCTCCCACGCCCTACGTCCCCCTGGTGAAACTCCTCACTGTCAGGTGAAAAGAAGTGGCTGGTGATTCCACATGTACCGGAGGAGCCATGTGGTAGTCTGCAGCCCTCCCCGGATCAGCAGAGGGGGTGGAGCAGCGACCGGCACGGCTCAAAAGAGTGGGGGTAATTGGCCAAGTACAATTGGGGAGAAAAAAAGGGGGGAACCCCTCCCCTCCAAAAATGATTAATGATTGACAAAGTGTTCACAATCTATTTGATAAACTAGTTATAACCCACCCATAAACCCTTTATAAGGGTAGTCTTATTGTAAAGTGGTACCAAAACCTCTAGGCAGGAAGTTTCAGCACTGGCACACAGTTTACAGATATATAACTGGGCAGGGGGGGGGGGCAGAGGGGGGGGGGGGCAACAAGTGGGCACATCTCATGACACGTGGAGATTTTCCCATCTACCGAACGTTAACAGCGAGTGACGTTATCGGCCAAACGTTAGCGCGGGCGGGGAAGGCGGCGCCGCTCAGAGACGCGCTCCCGCTGTGAGAGCTCTGGATGACGTCGTCCCAACGTTCACCCCCGGATTTGAAAACGCTCCCATATAACGGACCCCTTTTCACACCACAAACTCAAACTTACACTAGCACAGACGACATCTTGTATTCCGGTGCTCAAATGGTGATTTTTGTATATTACTTATAATAATAATAATAATAATAATAATAATAATAATAAACTGTCAAAATATAAAGAGCCTGAAAGGGAGATTGAACGAATGTGGGGAATGAAAACCACAACAATAGCAGTATTGATAGGACCCCTGGGACTTGTAAAAAAAGGGGATGGAGAAATCCCCCCAGCGGATCCCGGGTCACATCAGAATAGCAGAAGTACAGAAGATCGCAGTACTGGGAACATCTCATATCCTCAGCAAGGCACCATCCATCACACAGACTTCTACCTCACTCCGACCCGAGGCCCAAGGAATGGACCCACCCGCTTATTATGTTGAATTATGGCATGAGGTTAAAGGACATTTGTATAATAATAATAATAATAATTCCACTTATATAGCGCTTTTTAAGACACCCAAAGCGCTTCACATTTGAAGGGGGCAGCTCACCTCAACCACAACCGATGTGTGGCATCCACCTGGGTGATGCAGCCATTTTGTGCCAGAACGCTTCCCATACTGGAGGATATTACTGGGAAAATCAAGGAATGCTGACCTGTTCAGGGGTCTGTGAAACACTCCCCGCAGTGGAAACTGTATGAGCGATGAGTGAAAATCTTTTTCTGAGATACTGATACGTGACGTAAGACATGATTGGTAGATATATTTAGCTTGTGTGTGTGTGCTCATTAATAATCCTTCTTGGTTACCGACTCTATGCGCCACACCTCCATCAACTGGCTGAGAGGAAGATAAAATACACCATTTTCCTCCACTAACCAAATGTTTTTCATTGATCTGGATCATGGAGTCAGGTTACACAACACACCCCGGCATGTTCACCATGGCAGCAGAGACTCCGCGTGCCGCTGCTGAATACGATGGAAACTGGTGCAGCAGCAAACACGAACATGGTGGCAACATGTCCAGCTGAAAATCAATAAAAAGACTGAAACATGATGCACATGTGGCGATGCCTCTAGACGACAGACGACCAGTACTGCTATACAACAGTGTTCCCATATAGTCTGATGGAGTCTGTAATACAGCAGACTGTCTGTGTTCGCTCTGGTCCCAGGATCCATTTTTACAAGGGTGGGAACTGTTTACTGCTGAGCTGACGGCACACCAGCCACTATGGCTGCTACACCTGCTTTGTAGTCCTGCTACCAGCAGCGTCGTATTGGGGGGGGGGCTACCAGGGCCCAGAAGGGAGGGGGGAGGCTCTCTGAGGCCCCTCTCACCCCTTACAAAAGGTGCAGAATGGTTTAGTCCGTCCCTCACGAGCATCTCCCAATGCAGCTCATCTAGTCCTGTGGGGAGTGACTGAACGGGCTTTCAGCAAGTTAAAAACTACCTCAGACCAGTTAAAAACTACCTCAGACCAGTTAAAAACTACCTCAGACCAACGACGTCCCAGGAGAGGCTGAGCAGCCCGGCTCTACTCTCAACTGAAAGACAATCAGAAAAACAATTGGACTTTAAAGATCCAATCAATGACTTTGCAAACAACAAGAGCTGTCAGTGGGCATTCACTGTTGAATAAACATCATGGGTGTCAGCATCAGTACCCTAACATGCATCAAAGTTTGAAGTGATACGACACATTTTTACAATCGCTGCAAGATAGTTAAGTTAGGTTAGGTTAAGTTAGGTTAAGTTAAGGTAGGTTAAGGTTAGGTTAAGTTAAGTTAAATTAGGTTAAGTTAGGGTTAAGTTAGGGTTAGGTTAAGTTAGGTTAAGTTAAGGTTAGTTTAAGTTAAGGTAGGTTAAGGTTAAGGTTAGGTTAAGGTTAGGTTAAAATAGATTAATGTACTGTGATTGTAAATAATACACGGTATGATAGAACTCAAAAAAGCGATGCGTGAGAGACAAAAGAGGAAAGGGGCCCACAGAGACTGCTTATGTACAGGGCCCAGGATTTTGTGCTACACCCCTGCCTGCTACACCTTGTTTGTAGTCCCAGAAAATCAGAGTCAACGGGTGTGTTTCTCTCTGCATCCAGCTGCATCACAACACTGTGCTACTGGAAGACTGACCATCTGTCCAACACCACCAGCACCACACCGGCACCACACCTCAAACGGATGAGATAACTTATTCATGGAGGGAAATCGTGGATTCAGTTTTAAAGTCGCAATCCAGAAGATAATCTTTTTTGTTTAATTCCTAAAGGCCACAGTGGTGATGTCATTTGTGTTTGAGCAACCCAAGTCCGAGAGATTTGTTCACTTTACAAGGAGTAACCACTACTATTATTATATCAGTGCTCTCTCTACCACCAGACAAAAACTAAATGGGGGAGCCTGGGCCGTCCGGTAGAGTAGTGGTCTATTCCGTTGCCTACCAACAAGGGGATCGCCGGTTCGAATCCTCCTTGTTACCTCCGGCTTGGTCGGGCATCCCTATAGACACAACTGGTCGTGTCTGCAGGTGGGAAGCCGGATGTGGGTATGTGTCCTGGTCGCTGCACTAGCACCTCCTCTGGTCGGCCGGGGCGCCTGTTCAGCAGGAGGAGGGGGAACTGAGGGGGATAGCGTGATCGTCCCACGCGCTACGTCCCCCTGGCGAAACTCCTCACCGTCAGGTGAAAAGAAGCGGCTGGCGACCTCAGGTGTATGGGAGGAGGCACGTGGTAGTCTGCAGCCCTCCCCGGAATCGGCAGAGGGGGTTGGGGGGGGTCGCGGCTCGGAAGAGTGGGGTAGCTAGCCAAATACAAGTGGGGAGGAAAAAGAAAAGGGGGGGGTGGGTGAGCCTGAGCTATGGTCATTGTTTATCTAGTATTTGGTGGTAAAGTTTTTGCAAGCTGCTTTGTCCCCACAAAAATAAAACTGCTTACTTTTCAAGCTATGTACTACTTGTGTACTTCTTCCGCATTTGACTGCTATGGTGAAGGTGCAAAACATTATACTTCATTTCATTTATTTATATATTTATTTTAGAGCCCGGGGGGGGGGTGGACTTCTACCCGCCAAAAATCCTAAAATGAGCGACCACAGAAGTGTCCATGATCTGGATACTACTGGATCAGCACCTGTTCTAAATATGGCGGCGGTGCAGAGGAGTAACAAAACTACGTCTGCATGTAAAATCATCCTCATTAACCGTTTTGCTTCTTTTTCGTGTTTATCCTTTATGATTGTAGCAATAAACCGTCTTAGTAACAATTATATCCCAAGGTTTTCTCCAACCTTGGAGGGAAAACAAACTAAAAAACCGGCCAGCGGGTCGGGGAGCAGCCTCCGCTCACGGGTGTCGAGCTTTAATGCGGGTTGCTCTGCTCGGCAGGGATGGAGCGTTGCAGGCTTTAGGTAGCTGGGAAAAAAAGACTGACATGAGGAATTGGACTCCTGAGTGAACCATAAATTACTCTAAAACTGTTAAATCTGCTGCCAAAAGTCTTGTTAATTCTCTAGGGACAAGTCCAACAAAGAGATTAAAAAAAAGAAAGAAACAGAAACGGGGTGGGGGGGTATTATAAAAGAGTGATGCACAGCCTGTGGAAAACAGGCTCTCAACAGTCATTATGATGCACATGAGAAAAATGGTATTGTGCAAAAATGGATATTGCCAGACAGGGGCGTTTCTATGTTTAAGTGCATAATCAACTTAAGGGACCGCCTAGCTACTGGTGGTGGTGGTGGTGGTGGTGGTGGTGGGGGGGTTATATATATATATATATATATATTGAGGACAATTCAATGTATTTTCAATGTTTGTAAAAATAAAACAAATAACACATGCATTAAGACTTATTTGTTATGAGTGAGATGATGAGAGGTATGCACCTGTTAAATATTTGATTGCACATCAGTAAATATTTTATTCATTTATTTATTTTGGATTTTATATATTTTTTTTACAATTATATTAAGACTGCACACAGTATGTTGAGTCTCCTTTTTCCCCTTTTTGTAACTCTGCTGATGCACGTTTTATTTATTTTGTGTTTGTAATAGTAAAATTAAAAAGCGTTATTTCCTTTGAAGATGGACTTTTTTTTGGGGGGGGGGGAGTTCGCCTAGGGCACCAGAATAGCCAGAAATGCCAGTTTTACCAGGAGAATTTTATAATTAAAAGTTTGCTTGCTTTATAGATGCGATTCCAGTAATATGTCCCATTTAACATCATCATCATCATCATCATCATAATAAAATTACAAATAAAGTGTGCCTGGTTACTGACAAGTACCACATGAGCAACTCATGACCATCAGGTGTTATGAAGGTCTTTTTTGTTATAATTTTCAGTCTGTCTCCACCTATCAAGATTGTGAACTACTACTACTACTACTTATGGTTGTTCCCGTTAGGGGTCACCAAAAAGGATAAAATAAGGGGGTGTAGAGAGGACGGGGATGGTGATGTGGCTTAGACTGAAGGTGGCAGTGTTGCAGGAGAACGTCACGCCTATCTAACGCCGGATGCATGCAGCCTGATTTTAGACCCAATCTACCTGTCCCAGGCATGGATGCATTATAGACGGGTTTCCTGTTCACAAACATTACAGGGTGCGTGCGCAGTCAGGGGGCAAAACCACTTTGGTAGCTCTCAAAACATTATGCATCTCATAATCTTTTGAGAGCTACCAAAGCGGTTCAACAATGAAAATGTTCAACATTTTCCACCCATCCTTTTGGCGGTTTGTGCAACAACTGCGCGTCATCTCTGCTCTATCTGAGCTCTATCTTGGTTAAAATGTCTGCGCTGTAGCTGCTTTCTGCCCCCTAGTTGCGCACGCATCTCCGTGTTGACGTTGCACGGAAACCCTCCTATAGTACAACTGGATACGGCGGGTCCGCTCAGCCTTGCAACCAAATTTTTCCAGTGGTCACTCACGGTATTGCAGCAAAAATTCCCCTGCGGCCCAAAAAGCATTTTCCACATAGACCGCCATTGTAAAAGAGACGCCTGTAAACCTGTTGACAGGACACCTGCAGCTCTAATCATGGTCAATTATTACTCTCTGTGTTGTATATTGTTAAGCCATGGGGTTTTCAGCTTTTCAAAAAAATTTCCAAAGCCCAGAAAAATCTTTTTCTTCCTGCATGACTGCGTACGAGCCGTTCTCATAGCCGAGAGCAGGGGTGGCTAACCATGTGCCATGGAGACTGGAGAGCCATGTGTACGCAGGTTTTCATTCCAGCCGGACTCCACACCGAAATCAGCAGGCACGCCAGGTGATTTCACTGATTAGCAACCCTTCAACCAGAGAGGAAGAATGTTTCAGTGAACTCACCTGGTGTGGAGTCGGGTTGGAATGAAAACCTGCATACACATGGCTCCCCATGGCACATGGTTAGCCACCGCTGGCCTAGAGGCATGATGGGAGTAACACTATCGCGCATATTCAGTGGGCCGCATGTACCTGGAAGTATCCCGGAAGCTGGATACTTTTTCGGCGTATGCGCCAGGCGACCAGTTCTCATAGGAATGAACAGGCGCCATTTTTAGATCCGGTATCCAGTTCTACTAATATACCCATGGTCCCAGGTAGATCAGATTCAAATTCACCGCTCATGGCCATCGCCGATATTCTTATAGGAGGCCCAGTTCAAAGGCGCGTCGTGGCATCTGTGACTCATCCCAACATTTTCAAGCACTTTTTAAATTGTTGGCACAAAATCTTGTGGTGCGAGCGCATCTGAGACCGGGAATGTTCAACAACAGCCAGTGAGAGGAAACCCGGGTCGAGGCAAGAACAACTTCAAAACACAGAAAATCCCTGCTGCCCATGTCTCTCAGCCATTCTCTCTTCCATATTTTACTTTTTGCCTGTTCAACAGCACAAATGAGGTCACAGACAACTTGAACAGCAAGCTGTTGTTCCACGTCAGGCTCTGTTTTGGAGCCTGATGTGGAACAACACATAATAGGTCACATTAAACAAAAATAAATGAAATAAAACTCCATTGCCTCTCACGTGTGTTCTTTGGACAATGGGGTTTTGGGAGGAGATTGTTCATCCTCCAAATGTAAGATCTTGTAATTTGTGAACCTCGACTGAGATCCATTTTATAGGTTGTGCATCACTACATCGACAAGAAGAAAGACTGTGACGACAGGAGGTTGGTTAGTGTGAGCGGTACAGCAGTTTTGGGATTATGAAAGTCACGTCGTGTGCACTTGGCATAACGCTGGTGTGTCGTCTTTCTACTCGTCTCATTTTATTGAAACGATATGAAACGACTATGACTCAATTGCATTTTCTTGTCTGAGGACACGAAGTGCTTTTCGTGAATTGAATGCATCACATTACAGCAAGGGTGGGCAACCTTTTCAAGAAAGAGCCGGTGTGGGAGAAGGCCGGTGTGGGGGCAGGCCGGTGTGGGGGCAGGCCGGTGTGGGGGCAGGTCGTGTGGGAGCAGGTCGTGTGGGAGCAGGCTTTTGTTCCAACCAAGCAGTTAAAACACCCGAGTCTACTAATCAACCAGTAGAGTCACTGATTAGTAGAATCAAGTGTGTAAAAAAGTCTGTACCACACTTGCCCTTGATGGATAAGATTGCCAATCAGTGCATTACAGTATGAGTGGCCCTGCTATTGGTCTAATGTGCTGGACCCCACGCGAGTCGCTGATGTCACATGACTCTTAGCATCTTTGATGGCTCCATATGTAGTAGGAAATTAAGAGGAGGTTGATAGTAATATCTGTTTTTCCACATGTATCGGAGGAGGTATGTGGTAGTCTGCAGCCCTCCCCGGATCGGCAGAGGGGGTGGAGCAGCGACCGGGACAGCTCGGAAGGGTGGGGTAATTGGCCAAAATACAATTGGGGAGAAAATGGGGGGGAAAAAAAGTGTAGATTTTCCGTCAAAGCAGTCATGTGATACATCTTATTTCTGTTGAGGATTCAGTTCTACCATCCTGTTCTGATACCAATGTGTTCAGCTCACACAAATGCAATGAAAAGGTTTACCACCCGTTTAAGCGGCTACGAGTTTGTTCATGCAGGCTACAATAATGCCAATATTTTCGCAGCCGCAGCATCACGCATAGTCTGCCCCACAAGGAGGTAAAAGTTGTCTCCGTCCGCGGCGGCCCGCTGCAAGAGAGCAGCGTGACTGCCACAGCTCAAACACTTGCCGATTTCAGCTAAACGGCAGCTGTTATAGGAGTGCAGCACTCCACTGGGTGCAGGCCCAGGAGCATCTGGGGGAAATTACATATTGGTTTTCTGTGCTATAGTGCCTCATTGATTCAATATTCACAGAGAGATTGAGGCGGGCAATGATCTATATCGATGCCTGGACACTTTCTTCTCCCGCTTCCCCCGGACTCCATGGTTTTTTAAGCACCCTTTTCTGTGTTCAGTTTTTCCTGGGGGAAAAAAATGAGTTACAACTTCAAAACTCTGGATTATGCAAGTTTTGTGTCCAAGAGTTTGAAATATGTTGTGTGAGTTTAAAAAAAAAGCTTTTTCAAGGAGACGTCCCAAACAGCATTCTTGATTTTGCATGAAAAGCCAATGTGGGTCGATGGTTTTTAGCTTTTAGAAGCGTCCCATCCAGTGGCGGCTGGCGCTAATGATTTTTGGAGGGGCGCAGTTCACCTTGGCGTAGCACACCTGACAGCTGCTTTAATGTCTGTGTGGACATTAAAAAAAAAATGTTAGTACCAGCCGCTACTGGTCCCATCCCATTATGGAGATGATTCACAACTGTACATATCGCCTGATGTTCTAGATCCCATACGTTCCTGACCTCAGTGTATTGACGATGTTAATCTATGGACGTCAAAGAACTGTTTACCGCTGAACAAGGACAAGGCAGAAATGCTCATTTATGGTGCCAAGACTCTGAGTTCTCTGCCTCTGGAGTGCAAAAGTGAAGGTAGAAATCTGGGTGTAGTCATAGACAGTGATCTAAAGTTCAAGAGCCATATCAATCATCTCACAAGATCAGCCTTCTACCATCTTAAAAACATTTCAAAACTAGGCGGCTTTCCATCAAAACCAGACTGTGAGAATTAATCCATGCTTTTATAACAAGTAGACTAGACTACTGTAATGGACTATTAACCGGCCTCCCAAAATCAGTTGTCCAGCAGCTACCATTAATCCCCCACCCCCCATTCCTTTCTCCCCAATTCTATCCAGCCAATTACCCCACTCTTCCGAGCTGTCCCGGTCACTGCTCCACCCCCTCTGCCGGTCCGGGAGGGCTGCAGACTACCACATGCTTGCTCGATACATGTGGAGTCACCAGCCGCTTCCTTTCACCTGACAGTGAGGAGTTTTGCCAGGAGGACGTAGCGCGTGGGAGGATCACGCTATTGCCCCCAGTTCCCCCTCCCCCCGAACAAGCACCCCGGCCGACCAGAGGACGCGCTAGTGCCGTGACCAGGACACATACCCGCAGACACGGCCAATTGTGTCCGTAGGGACACCCGACCAAGCCGGAGGTAACACGGGAATTCGAACCACCGATCCCCATGTTGGTGGGCAACAGAATAGACTGCCACGCCAGACGCTCAATTACAGCTAAGTCTAAATGTGGCTGCATGCGCTCTCACCAGAACTAAAAAGTATGAACACATTTCACCTGTTCTTAGATCTCTGCATTGGTTCCCCGTCAAAACTACAATCAATTTCAAAATTCTGTTGCCTGTTT
The DNA here is from genome assembly GCF_029633865.1 of Lampris incognitus. Classification (NCBI taxonomy): domain Eukaryota; kingdom Metazoa; phylum Chordata; class Actinopteri; order Lampriformes; family Lampridae; genus Lampris; species Lampris incognitus. Next base: position 12,405,416 of record NC_079226.1, read on the forward strand.
ATAAAGCTCTAAATGGCCCTGGACCTCAATAACTGTAGCTACAACCCAGCAGGAACTCCCAGGTCCAAAGGCAGTGGTCTTTTAACCAGCCCTCGTACTAACTATAAAGCAGGGGAAGCTGCGTTTTTTATTAATGCCTCACGTAGATGGAACGCCTTGCCTGAGGACCGGAGAGAGGCCCCCCACACTTTTAAAAGCAGGTTAAAAAGACCCAATTTTCACAACAGCCTACGGCTAAGTTGTGCGTGCGTGTGCGCGTGCGTGCGTGTGCGCGTGTATTTTGTATGTTTTGATATTTGTATATTCTGCTCCGATTCCTGCACTGCACTAACAACTGTTGATCTACACATTTGTTTTCTACATTTGCACTTGTAAAATTGTTAAGATTGTATTGTCGCTTTATGTAAAGCACGTTGTGTTGCCCATGTATGAAATGTACTATATAAATAAAGCTTGTTGTTGTTCTCTGCTTTGGTTTACAGGTGTACAACAGGTGTAACGTTGGGCTGGTGCAGGTGGAGAGGGCTAGCAGCATGTGGCTAGTTAGCAAGAGCCCCGGGATAGCTGATTAGCTCAGAGAGTCGACAGACAACGAGATGGGGGTTTCCACATGGCTACTTTATTCTACTGCACATATTGTAACGACTCGCTAGCCCTCGGCTAACGGGTCGGACCCTTTAGTCGACTGGTTACCGTTGTCGCCCGTGGTGCGGGAGACCCGGGTTCGCGACTTGGCTGCGGCGGTTTCCGGACTGCCCCCCTGAATTCGCTTCATATGCAACCTCTATATTCTGGTCACGACTCCAAAGCAGAAACCCCACCCACACAGATACGTCGGGTCCAGGTGACAAATGTCCCATCTATTAATGTCTGGCAATGAATCAAAATAACAGCTGGTCGAGTTACAATATTACTCCAGCTCAGTCTTCGCCACAGTCGTCACGGAAAGGGAACGACTGTAGCGAAGAACAAACCAGTAATAGCCAGGTTATACCAGAAGGGGGCATCTTTGTAACGTAACGCAAAGAAATATAATAAGAAATATCATTCATTCATTCATCATCAGCTGCTCTGGGGTCGGGTCGCGGTGGCAGCAAGCTAAGTAGGGCACTCCAGAGGTCCCTCTCCTCAGCAACGCCCTCTTGGGGGATCCCAAGGCGTTCCCAGGCCAGATTGGACATGTAGTCTCTCCAGCGAGTTCTGGGTCTACCCCGGGGGTCCTCTTCTCCCAGTTGGACGTGCCCGGTAAACCACCAGTGGCACTATTTGGCATTGCATTTATATTTACCGGACTCTTGATTTTTGTCCGTTCAAGCAGAAACAGGAAAAAATAAAAATAAAATAACAATAAATGATACAAAGTGTGTGCCCGTGCACGTGCGCGCTTACACACACACACACACACACACACCCCGCCCCAGAAAAAAACAAGAGCAGAGCAACCCCACACAGCCTATCCTGCAGCGAGGGGAAAAGTAATCATTACTTTACAGTAAATGGCACGTGGTGCTCACATCTTAAATGTTTGTTAAATGAAGAGGTAGAACATTTTTTATTATGTGAACTTACACTGCACATGTACTCCCTCTCATACAAGACTGATTTAAAATGATTTTGTTCAAAGTTGAAGGCTGATCCTCCTATGGCACAAAGCATGGCGAGCTGTAAGAGCATAAGGAGTCAGATGGTGTTGGCCTGCTTATCTTCTGCACACGCCCCTCGTAGACACCCCAAATATACATGCTAACCCTTTTACAATATATGCTGATCTTTTGTTGATGTGTGGTGGCATGGACATGTTTAAAAGGGTTGGGATGTGGGGGGCGTCCGGGTAGCGTAGCGGTCTATTCCGTTGCCTACCAACACGGGCATCGCCGGTTCGAATCCCCGTGTTGCCTCCGGCTTGGTCAGGTGTCCCTACGGACACAATTGGCCGTGTCTGCGGGTGGGAAGCCGGATGTGAGTGTGTGTCCTGGTCACTTCACTAGCGCCTCCTCTGGTCGGTCGGGGCGCCTGTTCGGGGGACTGGAGGGGAATAGTGTGATCCTCCCACGCGCTACATCCCCCTGGCGAAACTCCTCACTGTCAGGTGAAAAGAAGCGGCTGGCGACTCCACATGTATCGGAGGAGGCCATGTGGTGGTCTGCAGCCGTCCCCGGATCGGCAGAGGGGGTGGAGCAGAGACCGGGACGGCTCGGAAGAGTGGGGTAATTAGTACAATTAGGGAGAAAAAGGGGGTTAAAATGGCTGGGATGTTATTGAAATGTAGGAGAGGAGGGACCCGGAAAAAATACTGAATGTTGGGCATTACAGCAGATCCAACAGGGAATGAGCGGTTTGGAAGTTCATCGGCAGAACTTTAAAGGCACCGAGGAAACTTAAGATCGTCATCACAATCCAGCGCCCGTTACCTTCAACCAAGCCATCAAATCCTAAAGGAAACTTATTCTGACGACGTGTTTGGGCATCAGACTGGAACTGTGCATGCTATGGATCCTCCAAACGCCGTCTCAAATGCTTTGTTATTCAAACCGACTGGGTACAAATACTGAAACGTCCTGAGAAAACGGCCCACTTTCTTTCAAAATAGATAAAAGCAAACGCTGGACCACCTGGAACCTATATCATCTCTTAAGTGCCAGCACTTCTCCAACTAGGAGGTGCCAGTTTTCCATATTCTTTGTCTCCGGAATGCTGAAAGGAGAAGACGATAGTCCGTCCCTGTTCAACCCCCCCCCCCAAAAAAACAACTTACACATTTAGACTCTGTGACGTTCATTCAACTAAGCATCAAATAGGATGTTTTTCCCCTTTTCTCTCCTTCCTTCTTGCACCCCGTAATCTAAATCCTGCCTTACTTTGCATCCCCCCTTTCTTCCCCCAGCATATAGCTCCGCTTCACACAGGGACGGCGTTATCTCGCTCGAGCTGCGAACGGAGCGTGTGTTGACACCTTCGCTGGTCTGAACCCGTGTGAAGTTCTGCAGCGTTTGAAGCGGCATCAGACGCAGGTGTGTGAAATGTAGGTTAAGAAGACCTGAACGATGAGCAACACTTCATCTGACGCGCCGGCAAATGAGACGAGAGGCACCGAACATTTGATTCAATTACGTGGCGTTTCACAGGGCTAATTGGTCTAGTCATCCCCGAGCTAGCCTTTTACAAGTCTTGCTACGCTGTCGTTTTGCTTCTCTTTTCATCGTACAATGCAATCAAGACGGTATGATGATGATGACGGTCTCACGGGGGCGTCGGGGTGGGGTAGCGGTCTGTTCCGTTGCCTACCAACACGGGGATCTTGGGTTCGAATCCCCGAGTTACCTCCGGCTTGGTCGGGCGTCCCTACAGACACATTTGGCCTTGTCTGTGGGCGGGAAGCCGGATGTGGATATGTGTCCTGGTCGCTGCACTAGTGCCTCCTCTGGTCGGTTGGTCGGTCGGGGGAGGGGGAATGGCGTGATCCTCCCACACGCTACGTCCCCCTGGCGAAACTCCTCACTGGTCAGGGGAAAAGAAGCGGCTGGCGACTCCACATGTATGGGAGGAGGCATGTGGTAGTCTGCAGCCCTCCCCGCATCGGCAGAGGGGGTGTACTCCGGAAGAGCGGGGTAATTGGCCAAGTACAATGGGGAGAAAAAGAGGGAAATAAATACATAAATAAACCAGCGGTCTTACTCGTTCTATAACCTTTTCTGGACATACGCATTGCTAGCTGTGGTGTCCATATATATCGAGCAAACTGTCGCTTAACGAACAAACGTATAAGCACATCATTTTAATTGCAGGGGGGCAAATGGCTCATTTGCCCCGAGATTATGGAGAGAGTCAGCTACAGACGAAACAGCAGCAATTTAAAAAGTCACTCATCCTGCGGAAACGTGTAACCCTGCCAGATGGTCGACAATGCACATGAATATAATCAATCGTTGTATTTTTGCTGGGTTACAAAAAATAGGAAGAAAGGGCTGGATTTGCAGTTTTAACGCCCAGTTTTAACGAACAGTCTAACAAGACACCGCGTGTGAGGCGATAACTGACTTTAACAACGGCTGAAGTTTTGGTGTCACCTTAAACATTTCATCAAATGGGCTCCAACACCCTTCGACTGTCTGTGTATCATTACAGGACCCCCCCCCCCCATTTTTTAAGTCTTGGCCACCATCGCCGGACAGTCCAAAGTCTGTGTTCTCCAGCATGGCTCCATCGTAGGCACAATGGGTACTTACAATTTCAAGTCCTTTCAGATGGCTTCACGCTAAATGTGCTGGCACGGCATTGAGATCAGCGGGAGAGCGAGCCAGAGGACAGGCTTAACAGCCCCCTTGAGCGAGTTTATGACCTTTTAGTGATAAGAGGCTTGTCTTAGTGGCTGGAGAATTTATGGGGGGGGGGCACTTTTTACTGTAACCTGATATGTATCTAAAGCCACTACACACTAGCAATGAAGAAAACCTTGAAATGATGGGATTTTATAGAAAAAGCAATATATATTCAGTGGAGGTCAAATTACAACTCAAACAAATTCAAATTTTAGTCTCAGCCCAACCCAAATTCCTCTCTAGGGGTTTTACATAATGCCATGTTAGGTTTCTTGTTCTCCGCTGTATCATCCGTTCCATCCATTATCCAAACTGCTTATCCTGCTCTCAGGGTCGCGGGGATGCTGGAGCCTAACTCAGCAGACATTGGGCGGCAGGTGGGGAGACACCCTGGACAGTCAGCCAGTCCATTACAGGGCTAACACACACACACACACACACATTCACACCTAGGGACAATTTAGTATGGCTGAGTCACCTGACCTACATGTCTTTGGACTGTGGGAGGAAACCCACGCAGACACGGGGAGAACATGCAAACTCCACACAGAGGACGACCCCCAAGGTTGGACTACCCCAGGGCTCGAACCCAGGACCTTCTCAATGTAAGGCGACTGTGCTAACCAATGTGCCACCGTGCCTGCCTACCTGTATCAGTGGTTTTCAAACTATGGGTGGACCCATAGTCACAGACCTTCTTTATCTGTGTACGAAAATATGACTAAAATAATGTTTAATGTTGACACGCCTTGTCTGTTTCATCTGATCATTAGTAGGTCTTGATTGCAGACTGAAAAAGTTCACTGCGTGAGCACTATAGAGAGGACGGTTAATAATCTCACTTTTTCACAGATAATGAGCATTTGCTTATTTCAGTACACAAAATATGTGGTGGGTCCTGGTCCAAAACGTATCTTCACAGGAGGGGAATGGCATGAAAAGGTTTGGGAACCCCTGTCCTATATTAAGATCAGAGTTTACACAGTTCTCTATAGCTCCAGTCCAACCTGTTCCTTAAATACGTTTCAGACTCATCCACACCTACTACACCTTGGAGACGAGCACTGGCCCCGGGTACAAATACATCAGAGAAGCAGCCAGTCTAAGCACAGACACACAGCAGAGTTATGGTGTTGGGCAGCAATAAGGTAACTCTGGAATATTCTAAACGACAAAAGATGGCACGGAGGGAGAGCGAGAGAGAGGGAGGGAGGGGGAGAGAGAGAGAGAGTTTACTCTTGAGATGAGAGTTGTTGCCCATACAGCCTTATGTTCAACATCTTGCCCGTATGGAAATAGGTTAGCAATACCATAACCACCACTACTATGAATGTGTTGGTGTTGAAAAGCACAGTGCCATGTGTGATGTGAAAAGTGCAGTTGCCAAGAACAGTCGATTTGCAGTAATTTGCACTTCTGCTTTGCATTAGTTACCATGTGTTGCTGCCGTCAGACAATCAGAGTCTGTCGAGTCCTTTAAATTAGTTGCAATTAGTTGCCTTTAAATTGAGTACTCCGTGACCTATACTGCATGGCAGGGCCGTTTCTGTCTAAATTAATTTGCCAAGCACTGTTCTGCCGACGAGATAATAGAGTATAGATTATCTACTATTGCAACTGTTCTCTTTTCCCTTATGCGTCTTCTGTCTCTCTCTAAATCGTCTTTTCCTTTCTCTTCTCCCGTGTACGTGAACGGTGTGATACGAGTCTCCCGTGTGCACGTGTAGTCTGTCCTACTCCCAGGTCTCCATGGTGATGGTGGCCACCACCTGAACACTTCTTTGGCATCTTCCTCACCACATTCTTTATATAGCTTATAAATCGATATAATTTTGTTGTCCTGTTTCAATGTTATATCCTTCTCTCGCTCCCATGTGTGACTAATGTCGTTTCTTGTCTCTTCTCCCGTGTATGTGACTGGTGTGGTGTGAGTCTCCCCTGTGTGCATGTGTAGTCTGTCTTCCTCTCAGGTCTACATGGTGATGGTGGTTGCTTGGCTCATGTGCACTTCCGGGGCATTTGGACACTGATTGGCATCCTCCTCATCACATTCTTCATATATCTTATAATTCCATAAAATTCTGTTATCCTCTTCCAATGTCGTATTGTTAAATTGTGTTTTATTCTGTACACACATCCATTGCAGGTCTGTCCGTCTTGGGAGAGAGATCCCTCCTCCGTTGCTCTCCCTGAGGTTTCTCCCTATTTCTTCTCCGTTATAGGTTGTTTTTGTTTTTTAGTGAGTTGTTCCTTATCCGATGCGAGGGTCTAAGGACAGGATGTTGTGTTGCTGTAAAGCCCCTTGAGGCAAATTTGTAATTTGTGATATTGGGCTATACAAATAAAACTGACTCGGCTTCGACTTGATGACTAGCGACAGCAGTCAGTACCTGCTTCGCTCTCTGCTAACGTGGTAATGCCTCTGGGTGTACACTCCTTTTCATTCACTGTAGATTACAGTATTTGTTTCCTCTGAGCAGCAGCCGGGTCGCAAAAGTATGAAAACACAAAATCGTGTTTTCTGCACTTTCGGTGAATGAGGTCTGTTTTCCTGTAGCATGTGACGAAGGAGAGGAGAGGAGGCCTGCGCTGAGGAGTGGAGACGGGTTCAGTTTTTGATGTTATTTAGTGTCCTTATTCAGCTGAGCCTGTGTAGAGGAGGAAGGGATAGTAGCAATAAATCTGCCATAGTCCGTGTCTACACTAACGTGGATAAATTTGAACCCACATCTTTTATTTTCCCCGTTTTGGCCTCGCGTTCACACTAAGCCAGAATTTTCAGCCGCTGAAAACGTATATCTTTTGAGTGTGGGCAGACAAAACAGGTTTTTAAAAAGCAGACATGTGATTGTCCCCAGATAGTAAAGTTGCTGTGGCCCGGACCCGACCCACACCGACACTTTCATCCGGCCCACATACCGCATGGAATGATGGCACTTGGGCGGTCCGCTCCTGTTTGCCAGATCTGGGCCAGACCCAAGCCATAGCAATGCCGCATGTGCCACATATTTGCCAAAGGTGGCCCATATTTGTTTTGTGATATCTGGGCCATATTCCCCATGTACCACACAGGCCACTTCAGGGTAACATCCAGATTACATGTTGCCGAGAGCGCCGCATCTTTGCCGAAAAAGGCCCACATTTGATTTGGCATATTTGGGCCATGTTTGCTGTGATACATGTGGGCCACTTCAGGCTCACATCCATTTTGTCAGGGCCAGAAGAAGGCCAGCAGTGCTGCATCAGTGCCTGAAGTGGCCCACGCCCAGATGCTATCTGGGTCATGTGATCTCCAGCGTATGATTGACATATCAAGCGGCCAGTGCATGCCTAATAGAAGAGACTTAAGCGTTTTTCTATTGTTTTGGCTGCGTTACACAGACCCGTAATGTGAGACAAATCATGCAACAAATTAAGTGCTGCTCCAGGGAGGTTTTCTTAGGTATAAAAAACAATAACTGCCCTTACGTATTGGATTTAAGTTTAATTGGGAAGATCTGATTCAATCAGATTAGCCTTTTATGTTTTAACCAGGTCCGGCTATTTTATTCTTTTAACTTTTTATCTCTTCAAATGTCTTTATTATGGCCGCCAGGTGGTAGGTAGCCTGGGGGATTATACGTTTGGTCGTGTCTGTGTGTGTGTGTGTGTGTGTGTGTATTTTCTTTTTCTGCACAGTTATAACTGCATGATAAAGACCCTCTCGTAGTTGTGGTGATTCAAAACATTAGAAAAACTATTGTTCTTGCTCTCACTGCTCCCTCTCTTCATTCACTCTCTAGCTCGCTCGACCAACGCTGCTTTCCATCGCTGCCCACTCTGAGTCAAAACCAAAACATTACGTATTCTGGTACGAGTCCTGAAAGTAAACGAGAAGTCAATCCTATTTCGCAAGCCAACAAATCACTCACTGCTGATCTCAGCGCAGGAGAGCCGGAGGAACACCGGATGAGCCAAAAAGAATTCACCTTATTCACCTCGTCGCAATGGGGAAGTGCCATAGTCTCCAGTGTTAAAATGCCGTTATAGAAATACCATTTCAAGAGTAGGACGATTCACAGTCACAGCTGGGAATCACCTCAGTAGCTACAACAAAATATTTCCCATGGCTGAGCCGTTTTCTTATCGGCGTTTTCAGGAATCAGGAGCACTTATTTGTCATTTCATTTCATGTACTTGCGTATATGAAATGAAACGTTGTTTCCTCCATCCAAACTACAAGAACACATATATCCAAACTACAAAAAACTACAAAACTACAAGAACACATATATCCAAACTACAAAAACTACAAAACTACAAGAACACATATAGCCAAACTACAAGAACACATATATCCAAACTACAAAAAACTACAAAACTACAAGAACACATATATCCAAACTACAAAAACTACAAAACTACAAGAACACATATAGCCAAACTACAAGAACACATATAGCCAAACTACAAGAACACATATATCCAAACTACAAAAACTACAAAACTACAAGAACACATATAGCCAAACTACAAGAACACATATATCCAAACTACAAAAACTACAAAACTACAAGAGCACATATCCAAACTACAAAAACACATACTATATCCAACATATCCAAAAAAATATATTTTATTTTTTTCACTGTTCAAGAGAGTGAACGCCAGCCAGGACGACTGTCAGAACTGCCGGTCTGCATGGGCTAGCAGTTAGCTTAGCCTGCCCTGCTTCCGCATCCTGTCAGACCACCCTCAGTGTTACCTCTTCAGGCGCAGCTCCGGGCAGGGCCGCGGTCCCTGGGCCCACAAGACGCAGCAGACCAAACTCTCCCAGCCGATCCAGCGCCAGCTCTCCCAGCCATCAAACGAAGACAACTTAGATGCAGATGTGGACAAAGACACTGCATGGACGGGACTGGGCGAGGCCGCCGCAAATGTAAGTTCGCACCACCATCTTCCCACACCGGTAGTGGGTGAGGCCGCTGCAAACGTGAGTTCGCGCCACCACATTCCCTCCATGAATGAAAGGCGACCAGCAGAGCAGCCAATCACCTTCATTCATTTCATATCATGAAAACAGCGATGGTTAAACACATCTGAAATCTCTTAACAGGGGCTTTGACATTATGATAGCCCGATCTGTGTCATTTCACGTCAGACTTGGTCGCTTTCATATGAGGGTCCGCCTAGGAGGCTGCACATCCAGACTGACAGGCAAAACCTTTTTAATAGGTAGATCTTCTAGCTTGAGTGCTGCATGTTAACACATACACACACGGTAGGCAAAAAAAAAAGGGTTTGCCACCAAATTCGGGCACCGGAGAAGAGGAGTATGTCCACCTGGCGGAGGTCTGCACACTACTGAGTGCACTCTTCTAGTCTTCTTCTGCAGTCCTTTATGTCTTTTCATGCCCTCTGTAAAGCACTATGAATTGCCTGTGTATGACATGTGCATTGCAAATAAACTTGCCTTCAATGAGAAGAGCGAGCTTTTCGAAAGCGACCCGAGAACGCCAGTGTAGGCGGAAAATGTGACCTGCTGTTGACACGAGAAAGGCCCTTTCTCGTCTCTGCGTTGGTGTGGACACGGCCACAGCATACCGCTACTCAGAAGAAGCCGGGCACAGCAGTCGGAAAGAATATTACCCGGGATCCTCAGAACACCAACAAGGAATAGTCTGAAATAAGTCATCTTAATGACACAGTGCTCAATATATCCCCTTACTTTTAGCTCTCTATCCGTCTTCCAAGTCACGAAGAATGACACCATTAGTATGACATCTACAGTACAAAAATTACAACTCGCTCTCTCCCCCCAATCAGGTTCCTGATTACTCCCCATTTCCGCCGCGCCCGCCGTCTGCCTCCACACAGCGCCCGTCTTCCTCGTTAGTTATTCCGATCACCGCGCCGTTCTCCTCGAAACGTCCCCTGCGGAGCACGACCCCGGTCTGTTCCCCGCTGAGACGTATTGACTCTTTTGATGGGCCCTCGCTGCTCTGTGAAAATATTCCCCCTTTTTATTCAAATGAGTGTGCCTATGGAGGAAGCTAATGTGTGGATCAATGTGCAAATCTCCACAATCTCTCCACGGCCGCACGCGTCGAACGCCACATCTCGGGGAGACTGCGCTGTGCTCGGAAGCCATTTGTCTTTCTTTCTTTTTTTTTGTCTCCCCACTGCTTTTTTTGGGGGGGGGGGACATGTTGGGAATTGATCTTTCTATTCTGGTTGGTAGCGCAGACCCCAACGCCCTGTCACTGGCTTTTGTTGTTGCCATCCACAGGGATGAACTGGTCTAATTACCCAGATGATGTTTTTTTTTAATCTATATAAACTATACATTGTGTACTCCCATGACATCAGGCCTTTCCCTGGTTTTGGTCTACTCAGTCCGAATACTAATCCATAGGCCTTTGTGACTATACACTGTAGACACAGCCAACAACAACGAGTTTTCAAGGGGCATCCAGGTAGCCTAACGGCCTATTCGTTGCCTGCCAACGTGGGGCTCGCCGGTTCGAATCCCCTTGTTACCTACGGCTCGATCCTTTCCCGCCCCCCGTGTCTGGGGGCAGGAAGCCGGATGTGGGTATGTGTCCTGGTCGCTGCACTAGCGCCTCCTCTGGTTGGTCGGGGTGCCTGCTCGGGGGCGGGGGGCTGGGGGGAAATAGCGTGATCCTTCCACGCGCTACGTCCCCCCTGGCGAAACTCCTCACTGTCAGGTGAAAAGAAGCGGCTGGCGACTCCTCGTGTATCGGAGGAGGCATGTGGTAGTCTGCAGCCCTCCCCGGATCGGCAGAGGGGGTGGAGCAGCGACCGGGGTGGCTTGGAGGAGCGGGGTAATTGGCCGGATACAATTGGGGGGAGAAAAAAAAGAAAGGGGGGGGGTTCAAAAAAAAAAAAGAAAAGAAAAAAAGACCCGAGTTTTCAGGAGTCGTCCTTGAGATTTTCGTGTTAACCTCTCCCCACAAAGTTCTCGTTTCACGCAAAACCCAACACACAAACGAGGCGGGTCGGAAAGCCCGCCCTTCCCTTGGCTCCACCTCGTGCGTCCTCGTTGTGGGGCTGCGGACCCGGACACGCCGTCTCACGGACACGGCTCTTCTTTGGGCACAGAGGGCGAGATGGCCCACAAAGCCAATACAGCCTATCCCTAATGGCCTCCTGCTGTTTAATCAGAGTAAGAGCCCGGGCTTGCCCCGCTACCGCTGGCCTCCATTCATCTGCCTCTCCTGTTCATTTGTTTGTTTGTTTTTTTTATTACGGCCCCAAGCCCCACCGGCTTGCATTTTGTCACAGGTCTGATTAAGTCCTATTCAACACTAAAGCACGAAGACGCTGGCGATGAACGGCTTTGGACCATGAATGATGGATACCGCCGCGTTAACTGGGGCAGCCAGCAGAACTCGCGGTGCTGTTCAGAGCCGCAAAGCAAAACACTGTATTTTACCATGTTCGGCCCAAAGTGCTGAAAAATGCCATATTTGGCTAGGGTTCTCCTTTTAGCCCTCTCCTGCGGCTTATCTTTTATATGTGATTGCATGTCTCCTCACAGCCGTTACGGGTTGCTCCATTCATTTTTCCTCCCCGTGTGCCTTCATTTTCCATCCATCCATCCATCCATTATCCCAGCCGCTTATCCTTCCTCAGGGTCGTGGGATCCTCCCAGCACTCATTGGGCGGCGGGCGGGAAGACACCCTGGACAGGCCGCCGGTCCATCACAGGGCCCACACACACACACACACACACACACATTCACACCTAGGGACAATTTAGCACGGCCGATTCGCCTGACCTACATGTCTTTGGACTGTGGGAGGAAACCGGACCCCCGGAGGAAACCCACGCAGACACGGGGGGAACATGCAAACTCCACACAGAGGACGACTCCCAAGGTTGGACAACCCCAGGGCTCGAATCCGGGACCTTCTTGCTGTGGGGCAAGAAGGTCCTGGGTTAGGTCCTGAGTTATTTGAAATACAAAATAAAAATAAACTGAAATGGAAAACCAACAGTCTTGTCTTGCCTTAATCTTATTTTAACTTGCAGGGTTTGGATTTGAGAAAAGCTGTATATTTTTTCATATCTCCCCCCCCCCCCTTTCTTCACTCCCCAGTTGTATTTTGGCCAACTATCCTATTTTCCGAGCCCTCCCGGTCGCTGCTCCACCCCCTCTGCCGATCCGGGGAGGGCTGCGGACTACCACATGCCTCCTCCGATACACGAGGAGTCGCCAGCCGCTTCTTTTCACCTGACAGTGAGGAGTTTCACCAGGGGGATGTAGCATGTGGGGGAGATCATGCTATTCTCCCCAGTTTCGCCCTCCCTGACGAACAGGTGCCCCAACCGGCCAGAGGAGGCGCTAGTGCAGTGACCAGGACACATGCCCACATCCAGCTTCCCAACCACAGACACGGCCAATTATGTCTGTAGGGACGCCCGACCGAGCCGGAGTCAACACGCGGATTCGAACCGATGCTACCCGGATGCCCCAGCATTTTCATTAGCATACTATCTCAACTGCTAGCGGAAGGTATGGATGCCACTCAAGCCTCATTAGTGGAGACTGGGGTAGCTGCTGCATAGCTAGGTGAGCATGAGCGCCTGACGCCGGGGGAAAGGAAACCTCGCAGGCGAAGGGAAAAGGTCAACCGACCACGTCTGTTGATCTGAAGCAGCTTCCGCTTCCCACTGTGGGAAAAAAAACGACGACGGCAAAAAACAACAACAACAACAAAAACATCTCCTTTTCTCCCTTCCATCATTAGCCACAGCTGGTGTGACTGTCACGCTGGGCTTTTTTCTAACGGGCCGGCACCCGGACTCCACGAGCAGCACCGCCTCCGGAACCACATCAAATCTGTCACGCTACACAGACCCTCGCCGTTCGCTCCAAGGCTGAGTCACCGAAGCCATTCTGCTACGTGATCTGGCATTGCTATGGGAGGACAGCCCCACTCACACACACACACACACACACACACACACACACACACACACACACGCACACACACGCCACTTTACAATGCCCCCTGGCTCATTGGGTGCAGGGAGGAACAGCACCGTCAGCGCTGTGAGGGCTTCACCCAAAGCCTCTGTGCACGGCAGAACCTCTCGCGTTGGATTCCATTCTTCAGTGTCAGATTAGGGCTCGACTCATATCACATTACGGCTACGGGATCTGCAAGTCAGAGCGATGAGGGAGACACACACAGACACGCACACACAAAAACACACAAAACTGAATATGCCCGAGCTGACCTTGCAGCCACGTCATAGTCTGTTTTAAAACCAGCCTCCAGTCAGCTGCACCCACCATCTCCCCCGTCACACAGCAGTGGCTAAGCACTTTTATAATGAAAGGTCTGTAAGGTGGAAGATAGCGCCCCCCCACCCACCCCCACCTCCCGCCCCTTCCACGCTTGTCACTCAACGACTCGGTCTGTGGAAACATGAAGCTCAAATCCGGAGCCGGGCATTTTGCTCTAATGGGGGCAGGAATGAAAGATTGAACGAAATCTGTTTCACAGTATTTGTGTCACTGTTGTTGTAAGACCCATACACCGAACTCAGCACCCGCTCAGGAGACACACCCACATCCACATCCACATCACACCCACATCCACATCCACATCACATCCACATCACAGCGTGTCCAGCAGCAGCACCGCTTGGTCGAGCATCCCTACAGACACAAGTGGCCGTGTCTGTGGGTGGGAAGCCGGATGTGGGTATGTGTCCTGGTCGCTGCACTAGCGCCTCCTCTGGTCGGGCAGAGCGCCTGTTCGGGGGGGAGGGGAACTGGGGGGGGATAGCGTGGTCCTCCCACGTGCTATGTCCCCCTGGCGAAACGCCTCACTGTCAGGTGAAAAGAGGCGGCTGGCGACTCCACGTGTATGGGAGGAGGCGTGTGGTGGTCTGCAGCCCTCCCCGGATCGGCAGAGGGGGTGGAGCAGCGACCGGGACGGCTCAGAAGAACGGGGTAGCTGGACGGGTACAATCGGGGAGAAAAGGGGGGGGGGATAAATAAATGAAGAAAAACGTGACTAGTCTCCTCTCTGAGAGTCCCGGCATGGGGAAGACCCGGCCGGGAAGTGGGTGGTGTGCACAAGGCAGGCGGTGCCGGTATGTTTGGACTGCAGCAAATCCAACCCCGGTAAGCAGAAGTGTTGTTTCCAGGTCAGCAAAACTTCTACGATTCTAATAAGAAAAGCTCCGCAGTGCTATTGACAGCAGCCCTGCCCGGTGGATGAAGAATCCTCCACCCGCTCCGGTTGCCAAAACTCTGATTGGCTCGCTTCTCTTAATTGGTGCAACTCCATGGTTTTCTTCTTCTTCTTCATTTCGCATCACAACAGCAACCACAAAGTGGGAGAGTGAAAAGGTGCCTAAGGATCTGTGTGTGTGTGTGTGTGTGTGTGTGTGTGTGTGTGTGGAGGAGGTGAGGGTGCTGAAGCCAGGGCCACGTTCCGTTTCGTGGATCTGATGCAAGCGTGGCAAGGTCACCGTGACGTGGTCCAGCTGGCGCTGCACTAGAAGGCAGGGAGGCTGGTTTTTGTGTTGTGGGTTTTTTTTTTGTGGGTTGTTGTTTTTTTCCCCCCATGTTGCTGCACTGATGTGGCTGCTCACTGCTCGCTTTAGGATAAGGACCAGGGACAGGGAGGGGGAGGAGGAACAGGAGGAGGAGGAGGTGGTGGTTATGGTATTGCCTGAAAGCCCCTCAGTGCTCCCTAGTGGACATGCACACACACACACACACAGCACAAACACATGTAAACAGGCGGCACACACGCACACGCACACCCTCTGCCTCGGTTATCCCTCGTGCAGGCTGGAGCGATGCGTCACCATTTGGGCTGACGGTGTCCCGTGATCAGAAGACGTGCCTCTCATGCGGGGGTGTCCGGTAATAGCGGCTGTGCACATGAGGGTGCTGCTCCGCTTACCATCACAAAAAGGGTGCGACGCATGCCAGGCATCAGCATCCGGCGATAAACAGGCACTTCAGCTGACGAGAGCTCTTCCACGCCTGTGCACCGCCGATAGAAAGGGAACGTGGAACGAAGCGCCCCCCCCCCCCCGAATGTGCCCATCTTTAATCCACGGTGAGCTAATAGGAGCCAAAGTCAACAGATTATTAGGAATGGAGAAGAAGAGTAGCAGGTGTTACACAGGACTGCTCGTCAGACACTCAACCCACTTTCACCGGTTCCTAAAACCAATCGATAGATCAGTCGATCAATAGATCATGTGCAGCCTTGTATCAGTTTTAAACAGCTCTTAAAATAGATAACAGTAGATCCCCCTGGCGCAGGGCTGGGCAGTCTGATCCAGTGTTGGGTGAAGGTTTTTGTTCTAACCAAGCAGTTACACACCCGTGCCTCCTGATCAGGGCGATTGTTTGGTTGGAGCAAAAACCTTCACCCACACTGGATAAGACTGCCCAGCCCTGCCCAACGGGCGCCCGGGTGGCATGGCGGTCTATTCCGTTGCCTACCAACACGGGGCTCGCCGGTTCGAATCCCCGTGTTACCTCCGACACAATTGGCCGTGTCTGCGAGTGACAAGCCAGATGTGGATATGTGTCCTGGTCGCTGCACTAGCGCCTCCTCTGGTCGGTCGGGGCGCCTGTTCAGGGGGGAGATGGGAACTGGGGGAAAGAGTGTGATCCCCCCCACGTGCTACTTTCCCCTGGTGAAACTCCTCACTGTCAGGTGAAAAGAAGCGGCTGGCGACTCCACATGTATCGAAGGAGGCATGTGGTAGTCTGCGCCCCCCCCCCCCCCCCGGATCGGCAAAGGGGGTGGAGCAGTGACCGGGACGGCTCAGGAATAGGGTAATTGGCCAAGTACAACTGTGGAGAAAAATGGGGAAAATCCATCCATCCATTATCCAAGCCGCTTATCCGAAGTTGGGTCGCGGGGGGCTGGACCTATCAGGCGGCAGGCGAAGAGACACCCTGGACAGGCCGCCAGGCCATCACTGGACCGACAAATTCACACCTAGGCACAATCCAGTACGGCCGATTCACCTGACCTACATGTCTTTGGACTGTGGGAGGAAACCAGAGCACCCGGAGGAAACCCCTGCAGACACGGGGAGAACATGCAAACTCCACACAGAGGACGACCCAGGATGACCCCAAAAAGTTGCACTACCCCGGGGCTCGAACCCAGGACCTTCTTGCTGTGAGGCAACCGCGCTAACCACTGCGCCACCGTGCCGCCTGTGGGGGGTGGGATAGATCACCTAATATTGTTCTCTGTAAAATACCACAGAGCTTGTTTCAATCTTCTGCTGCCGAGCACGAACCACAGAAGGATGAGCATTTCATATTGGACCGAGACGCTTCAAATATTTGTCGTCTGCAAATGAAAATGCAGCAACTGTGAGTGACGAGGCTCGATCCCCCACAATGGGAGAAGCAGGGATGTGATCTTGACAATACTTTCCTTGACACCATGCCTCCAGCCTAATCATGTGTGCCGTGCCGGTGTGAGTGAGTGGCGAAAGCACACCAAGCAACACCAAAAAACCCCAGATCCTCGTTTAATGAGCGTAAAAGCGGGAAATGGAGAGGAGGAAAAGATAAAAAATTCTCGCGGAGGTTCCCCGACTTCATCAAACGTTCTCGGGTGCGCCTCTCACCGCTCCGGCTGAGCTGATAAGCCCTCCGAAGGCGTCAGCGAGTACAAAACCAGCGGCACCTCCGCTCCGTGTTCACGTTTTTTGGTGGTCTCGGCAGAGCAAGTTGCGCTCCCACCCTTCTGATTCGGTTTACCCCACTGAGCACGTGGGGGCCCATGTGCTCCCGCTGCTCCGATAAGCCTCTCTTGTGGCATTACCTCCTCGTCTCTGCCCTCATACTTAACCAGCACCACCTCCACTCTTATTCTTCCCCCTAACCCACAGCGGGAGACGCTCTGCAAGACATGTGACACAACAGAGAGATGGGGAGGGAGATACGGCACCAACATAAACCACCCTGTCTCTCCAACACAGGAAGTGCGCACCTGGGAAGGTGGAGGAAATAGGAGGCGTGGGAATGGGGGTGAGGGCTGGATGTGTGTTTATAATGGGGATGGTACAATTGGTGGTGGTGGGGGGTGGGGGTAGCATGCTGTGGAAAACCGCTCTTCTGCTGTGGTGCTCTTTGCCGGGATACAGTGAATGATATCCTATTAAGTGGGTTTTTGTCCACCAGGATTCTGCTGCCGCTCCTCAACAATCCCATTACAGATCATAAAGGGGACTGGGCATGTAGCCTGGGAGCACTCAGGCTGCTTCTCGAAGGCTGAGAGGGGGTGGGGTGGGGGGTGGGTGGGGGTGTTGGGGCTGCACTGATCGTGTTAATAGTTATTAATTCCAGGTGACAGCAGCTTTGCTTTGCTCGCCCCTCGTGGTCCCGTCTGGTAATCGCTGATGAATGGCCAGCATCGGGACGTGGTGCTTAATTAATTTAGTCCTAATTCAGGTTTGACAGACACGAGCAAAAGTCCAGGATACCCCGCTGGTGTCGGATCAGAGGCTCGTGACAGCGTGTTTTCTCTCGTGTAGCGTGCAGACGACGACTGCCAATAAATACTCTTCAGAGCTGATGAAGACTGAACCTCACCGCGTGCGACAGGGGGGTGCGAGACGCTCTCCCCTCCTCGAGTGTCACCTTGCTTTATGAAAGACAGGAAGCGGCATTAATGCGGATTTTGGCCCGTGCCGGTTGACGGTGCAGACAACCGATTTCTAATGAAACTGCAGGACTCTTCAGTGGGTACGAAGGAGTGCACAGCCACACGGCAAACACAGCTGGACATTAATGTTTGTATATCTGTACATATATCATATATATATATATATATATATATATAAATAAAAATATATTTTATATAAATACATAAAATATATTACACATATAAATATATAAATAATCCAGTGATTCAAGTAAATTCTTTAAGGGAAATTAAAGAATTTACTTGAATTACCTGATTATTTTGCTCCTTATTTGTTGAGCACTTTCCCTATCATTGAGTGTTTCGTTTAACGAAGTTAAATATATATACAAATATATTTTGTAGATATATTGTATATATTTTTTGTTGTGTGTGTGTGTGTATATATATATATAGCCGATGAGTGCATTGAGCACGAAACAAGCTTGTTCTGCCATTTAACAACTTTGAGCTATAATATACACTACCGTTCAAAAGTTTGGGATCACCCAAACAATTTTGTGTTTTCCATGAAAAGTCACACTTATTCACCACCATATGTTGTGAAATGAATAGAAAATAGAGTCAAGACATTGACAAGGTTAGAAATAATGATTTGTATTTGAAATAAGATTTTTTTTACATCAAACTTTGCTTTCGTCAAAGAATCCTCCATTTGCAGCAATTACAGCATTGCAGACCTTTGGCATTCAAGCTGTTAATTTGTTGAGGTAATCTGGAGAAATTGCACCCCACGCTTCCAGAAGCAGCTCCCACAAGTTGGATTGGTTGGATGGGCACTTCTTTGAGCAGATTGAGTTTCTGGAGCATCACATTTGTGGGGTCAATTAAACGCTCAAAATGGCCAGAAAAAGAGAACTTTCATCTGAAACTCGACAGTCTATTCTTGTTCTTAGAAATGAAGGCTATTCCATGCGAGAAATTGCTAAGAAATTGAAGATTTCCTACACCGGTGTGTACTACTCCCTTCAGAGGACAGCACAAACAGGCTCTAACCAGAGTAGAAAAAGAAGTGGGAGGCCGCGTTGCACAACTGAGCAAGAAGATAAGTACATTAGAGTCTCTAGTTTGAGAAACAGACGCCTCACAGGTCCCCAACTGGCATCTTCATTAAATAGTACCTGTTAGAGCCTGTTTGTGCTGTCCTCTGAAGGGAGTAGTACACACCGGTGTAGGAAATCTTCAATTTCTTAGCAATTTCTCGCATGGAATAGCCTTCATTTCTAAGAACAAGAATAGACTGTCGAGTTTCAGATGAAAGTTCTCTTTTTCTGGCCATTTTGAGCGTTTAATTGACCCCACAAATGTGATGCTCCAGAAACTCAATCTGCTCAAAGAAGTGCCCATCCAACCAATCCAACTTGTGGGAGCTGCTTCTGGAAGCGTGGGGTGCAATTTCTCCAGATTACCTCAACAAATTAACAGCTAGAATGCCAAAGGTCTGCAATGCTGTAATTGCTGCAAATGGAGGATTCTTTGACGAAAGCAAAGTTTGATGTAAAAAAAATCTTATTTCAAATACAAATCATTATTTCTAACCTTGTCAATGTCTTGACTCTATTTTCTATTCATTTCACAACATATGGTGGTGAATAAGTGTGACTTTTCATGGAAAACACGAAATTGTTTGGGTGATCCCAAACTTTTGAACGGTAGTGTATATATATATATATATATATAATGAATATAAATAATTGTATTGATTGTATATATAGTATATATGTATATTATGTGTATATCTGTTACAAAGGGGAGTGATAAGGAGTGCGTATATTGATGAGGCATGGGTCTGTAAACCTGATGGATCTCTGACGCCCCTGCTGTCGTGCTCTTGTTACATCTCATGACGGTTTATTTTAGTCACACCGAACCACACACACACACACACACACACACACACACACACACACACACACACACACACACACACACACACACACACACACACAAAGTGTACAGTCTGACGTGCACATGGGTAGAAACTCTCGTTCCCTTTTTACGAACATTATTGACTCCATAAGAAACAAGTAAGCGGGGCAGCCCGAGGGTGGGGGTGGGGTGGTGGTTACCTCCTCTCTGTAACCAGCGCCGTGCTAAACTCCAGCGCCCAGGCCTCGCCACAGCTTCGCCATTAATCAGAGGGGCAGCCTGGGGCTTCTGAGGGAACAAACAAGTGGCATAAATAACTACAACATGAGGGGGGGAAAGACCAACACACGAAAAAAAAGAAGAAAAAAGACAACGCTTAAGTATTTCACAAAAGACAACGGGGCAAAGTCACCTTGAATCCGGCTAATCTCCAAAACGGTGACGCGGTCATTAACGGCGGCCCTGCCAACGCAATGCCGTAAAACGCGCCAGCTGACGTCAAGCTATTTATCTGTCGCGCATTTGGCGAGCTTCGCGGCATTCCGTCCCACGTGAGCTGGGCTGCGGAACAGCGCGTATTCTTGAGGAACGTGCGCCCCCCCCCCCCCACCACACCATCCCTCCCCACCGCCCCCCCCGCGCTCTCAACGAAGAGGAGTATTAATGAACGAGCGGTGCGTTTTACTTGTTTTGCATTCAAATCAGGCGATTTCCTCATTCTGTTCCGCTTTTGTTTTCTTTTAAACGACCGATCTGATTAGACCGGCGGCATTTCTGTTGAACGTGTTGGCTAAAAAATTAATGGGGGAAGGGTTCAGGGGTCATCTCATTGAAATTCATTAATTTTTTTTCTGCATGCGCATCAGCCGAGCCGAGCCGAGCCGAGCCGAGCCGAGCCGAGGCACAGGAAATCGCCAGTTTCTTAACTCGAGTCCCCCGGAAACGGAACTGCTGCGCTCGCGTTTCTGAGGAGGACTGACCCCATGCGGCGCCCCCCGACCGTGTGCCGTGGCGCACCGTGCTCACTGGGGGGGGGGGTATCTTATTCCAACCCAGCACCACGGCAGCCGCTTCCGCTGAGTACTCCTACCCTGTCTGGCTGAAGGTGAGTTAGTCAGTGAAATCAAATGGCGTCAATGATAGCACAGTCCGCACCAGGGGTGGGCCATCTTACCCGGAAAGGGTCGGCGTGCGTGAAGGTTTTCGTTCCAACCAAGCAATTACACACCCGTGCCTCCTAATTAAGTTCCTCAGCAACGACTCTACTGGTTGATTAGTGGGATCAGGTGTGTAACTGCTTGGTTGGAACAAAAACCTGCACCCACACTGGCCCTTTCTGCATAAGATTGCCCACCCCTGGTACACCCAGCTACAGGCCAGTGGCCACTCTTTCAAGGATGAGGACGTGCACATCCTTGACAGGGAGGAACGCTGGTTTGAACGGGGAGTCAAAGAGGCCATCTATGTTAGGAGGGGACGACCATCCCTGCACCGAGGCGGGGCCTAAGAGTACATCTGCCGCCATCTTACAATGCTGTGATTGCAAACATCCTCAAATCCTCTGTGAATAGTACACATGGCCATTGAAACTCTAGTTAATAGTCACACTCATATGTGTATGTGAAACTGGTCGTTGGTTTCGGTCGTTATGGATAGCTGCAGTCAGTTCAGACTGATGATGTCACTTAGATGAGTGATGAATCATTTCTCTCAATAAACATGTCCAGACGAACTGATTCCACTTCCTGTGAAACCAACTGGAGCAGTACTGGGTTGGAATTAAAGCTGGGCGATATATCGGCATAACATTGATATGAGGATATGACACTAGATATCATTTGGGATTTAGGTGAAGGTGACATCATCTACTAGTAGATCTACTACTGCCCAGCTTTAATGCCAACCCAATACTACACCAGTTGATTTCACTACTACTAGTAGTAGTAGTACTACTACTACTACTTCTGGCTGCTCCCATTAGGGGTCGCCACAGCCGATCATCCGTTTCCATCTCTCGTGATATCATGATATAACATAAATGTTGTGAGTCCCTGGTCTTCAAGGCAGCGCTACATTATTTGATTGTTTTACCTGAATGAAATGAACTACGAATGTCTCCACCTGCTTGGTCATCATATCCACATTACTAATGATCATGTATCAACAGCACCTTGTCTGTAGGTATTTTATGGAAGCACCAATATCAATCACACAAAAAATATAATCACAATATCAAAGTATTCAGGCAAAAATATTGTGATATTTGAGTTTGTCAGTATTGCTCAGCTATAGTTGGAATGAAAATTGGTGCTTGACTGAAAGTCACCGAAATCACAAAATCTACCTTCAGTAATGCTGCTGACAAGCACACACAACTACAATTATCTATAAACTGGAGGGAAAAAAAACCTTACTCAAAGGCTAGGAGGCTTTCAGCTCAGCATCGTACCCTCAACTTATTCCAGTGCTGAAGTCATGTTGAGACACATGTACTTGATCATATTCACCACAACTTACAACACCCACCGGCTGAGCGAAGCCCCAGGGGGTCGGCAGGATGACGCCGTCACTTGTAATCGCCTGACTCTTTGACTGAATTGATTATAGAAATTCATAAATAATGAAGTGGCATGTCATTCTGACTCTCCATTGATTTCTCCATTAGCGACTGATTGATACAAGCTCTAAATGCCAGGTCTCCATTGATCTGCGGGAGTCCCTGTACTTACTTGGAATGCCATGTGGCTTTGCTCTGCAGCCTCCCAGTAGGCCAGACCAGACTAAAGGTCAGCAGGTGCACAGCATCCCCAGCCCCGCATTTCCACGTATGTCGGGCCTCATGTAATTCAGCTGAGACTAATAAGAACCAGCTGTCAAGGAAGATGATGGAAGGGCCACTTGGGAGGCCAAGTTTAACAGAGGATTTTTCTTTGAAGGAGAACGTGCAGATTTCTACAACGGCCCCACACGACGTACATGCAAAGAAGAACCCAAACGTGATCAGAATTCATTAGACTGAGAATGGTCTTCCCTTACAGAACACATAAGAAGTGCCTATAATAATCCGAAAGCTGAAATACCTGGCGACCAGGGTGGCGTGTAACCCCCTCGACAGAGTCCCAGACCAGGAACTCCCAATATGACAACATACTGTATGTTCAAGTATGGCAGCAATAAAAAAATAAAAATAAAGATAGGGGGCATCTGGGTGGCGTGGCGGTCTATTCCCAGATAGCAACATTGCTGTGGCCCGGACCTGTCCCGCACCCGACTTTCATCTTTCTTTCATCCGGCCCACGTACCGCATGGAATGATGGCACTTGGGCGGTCCGCTCCTGTTTGCCAGATCTGGGCCAGAACCATGCCATAGCTGTGCCACATATTTGCCAAAGGTGGCCCATATTTGTTTTGTGATATCTGGGCCATATTCACCATTTACCACATGGGCCACTTCAGGGTCACATCCAGATTACATGTTGCCAAGAGCACCGCATCTTTGCCGAAAAAGGCCCACATTTGATTTGGCATATTTGGGCCATGTTTGCTGTTATACATGTGGGCCACTTCAGGCTCACATCCATTTTGTCAGGGCCAGAAGAAGGCCAGCAGTGCCGCATCATTGCCTGAAGTGGCCCACATCTGGATGCTGTCTGGGTTCCGTTGCCTACCAACACGGGGATCGCCGGTTCAAACCCCCGTGTTGCCTCTGGCTTGGTCGGGCGTTCCTACAGACACAATCGGCCGTGTCTGCGGCCGGGAAGCCGGATGTGGGTATGTGTCCTGGTCACTGCACTAGCGCCTCCTCTGGTCGGTTGGGGCACCTGTTCAGAGGGGAGGGGGAACTGGGGGGGATAGCATGATCCTCCCACATCCCCCTGGTGAAACTCCTCACTGTCAGGTGAAAAGAAGCGGCTGGTGACTCCACATGTATCGGAGGAAGCATGTGATAGTCTGCAGCCCTCCCCGGATTGGCAGAGGGGACGGTGACCGGGACGGCTTGGAAAATAGGGTAACTGGCCAAGTGCAATTGGGGAGAAAAGGGGGAAAAAAGCCACGAAAAAAAAACAAAAAACGGGAAAAGCAGTCGACTATAAACCGGTGCCTCATACAGACAGGACAGGAAACTGAATGAGGGCGATAGTCTGGAGCACGTGGGTGATAGTAGCAGCAATACTTATATACACATCAACACGGATTGTCTTCATCAGAGTCAATGGAATCGGACCATTTCCTCTTCCAAAAAGAGAAAGCCTTGCCGCTGCAACAACACATCAATAGTGAAAAGCTAACTTGTCTCACAACGCTCCGAGCTGAGCAAACATCCCCCGTCTCCTTTATTCAGAAATGAATAACACATCCCGTCTGGGGCTTTTTGCATGGAAGCACGTGGGTCTGGTGGTGCAGCCAGCAGCGGGAACAGCAGGTAGGCTTACATCGGTGATGCTGGGGTCTTCTCTTCCCCCCTTTTCGCTACAACACTGCAATTTCGTAGTGACTCTCGTAACCTGGTTACGGCGGTGTTTGGCGATCCCATCGGGGGTCACTAAAGTAAGGGTCAACTCTTTACCCCACCTGTCCAGCCTGGTGTCTGCGCCCCCTGTGCTGCAGCTGGGGTGTGCGTTGCTTATTGACGGTCCTCCCCTTCAGGCCCCCGGTAAGTATAAATGTGCTGTGCAGAGTTTAATTCCTAAGTTCCCCAAGGCATATTTGTCCCGGTGCCAAATTATCCATGTGCCATGATGTTTATTTGATGCTAATTGCCGGCATTGTACCCCAGGCTGGGAAAACACGTGCATCATGCACACTGCGTAAGAAAATACCCAACCCCAATCAATCGGGGCACTGGAAGCTGAGCTGTTGCCTCAAGTTGTGTTATTTTACGTGGAGTGCTGCTGCACGTGCTTCTGGTGTCATTTACACCGAGTGAACAACTACACGGAAAAGGTGTGTGTGTATTTGTGTGTGAGAGAGAGAGAGAGAGAGAGAGAGAGAGTGAGAGAGAGAGAGTGGGTGAGAGAGCGTGAGAGAGAGAGAGAGAGAGAGAGAGAGAGAGAGAGAGAGAGAGAGATAGAGAGAGAGTGAGAGAGAGAGAGAATGAAAGAGAGTGAGAGAGAGAGAGAGAGAGAGAGAGAGAGACAGAGTGAGAGAGACAGAGAGAATGAAAGAGTGAGAGAGAGAAGGAGAGAGAGAGAGAGAGAGAATGAAAGAGTGAGAGGGTGAGAGAAAGTGAAAGAGAGAGTGAAAGAGTGAGAGAGTGATTATTGCTATTGATGCTATTGCTACGGTTAGTGTTTGAGATCATAATCATTGTTGTTGTTGCTGTTATTATTATAATCATTGTTGTATTGTGTTGTTGTTTTACATGCTTTGGCAATATGTACACGTATGTCATGCCAATAAAGAACATATTGAATTGAGTTTGAATTGAATTGAATTGAATTGAATTGAGTGAAAGAGAGAGACAGAGCGAGAGAGTGAGTGAGAGAGAGAGAGAGAGAGCAAGGTTTGGTCTTACTTTTGCAGCTGTATTTGTGTTTTTGTGTATCTGAGAATGTGTTTGCATGCATGTGAGTTTGTGTGCGTGCACGTGTGTGTACATGTGTGTGTGTGTGTGAGAATGTGTCTTCACATGTTGGTGCGTGTCTGTCCACGCTTCCATGCCTGCACATATATGTGTGCTTGTTCACACGTGTGTGTGTGTGTGTGTGTGTGTGTGTGTGTGTGTGTGTACGTGTGTGTACTTATGTATGTGTGAAAGCATGTGTCCCTGGCTGCTCTCATGTCCATGGGGGGACTGCTTGCTTATAGATCCTCTAAGTGAGCCGGCCTCCGCCCTGCTCTCTGACAGGTTGTGGTGGGTTTCTCCGGGCCGGCCTCCCTCATCAAAGCGATTAAGCAATTACACTGATGTTGGCAGCGCCGAGAAGGATGGGAGAAGCCCCCCGGGGTATTGAGCGCTAAGGCTTATTCGGAGATAACGGCTTAATTTGTGCTTAATCAAAATAAAGCCTTTTTCTCTTAAATCTCTTTCCTGTTATATCCCCCCCCCCACTCCCTCAGCGTTGCAGTGGGCAGCTCGGGGAATTGAGAGGCTACTCACAGAAAACCAATGGAGACGAGGCAACCCAACTGGGATCTGTTTCAACCTCAGCCCTGCCTTGCACGTGGGAGCCCGTGCAGGTCTTATCAGGAACCAGCAGCTCGCTGCACCCCCCCCCCCCCAAAATAATCATTAGCATCCCCTCAGCGGAGAGCCACCGAGGTGCGTTTACAGACGGCGGGTTTATCAGGGTGGAGTTTCCACTTGAAACATGTAGAGGAGATGAAAAACGGCTTGCTTTGTTTGTATTCAATATCATAGGAGAGTCTGCAGCGTCCTCGCAGAACAATGGCTTTTAAATGCAACGCTTCCCTGAGAGGTTGCTTTTTCTGCCAGACTCGCTGCCTTGCTCATCAGTTTTGGGTTTTTGTTTTTTTGCATCAGGAAAGCATGAACAGCGGGAGTGGCGTTTAACCGGTGAGCAGCCGGCCAGCCCACGTCAGAGCCAAACAGCACTCCAACGTTACCGGTGGCGTGCGTTAGAGCACGCGTCACATATTGACCCCGATTTCCGCTGCAGCTTCATCGAGAGACAAGAGCGAGGAGCCTCAGCCTGTTGGTGCTGATGGTACTGGCTGGTGGGTGTGTGTGTGTGTGTGTGTGTGAGAGAGAGAGAGAGGGAGAGAGAGAGAGAGAGGAGAGCGAGGAGAGAGAGGGAGAAAGAGGAGAGAAGAGAATGAGGAGAGAGAGGGAGCGGGGGAGAGAGAGGAGAGAAGAGAGTGAGGAGAGAGAGGAGAGAGCGAGAGAGAGCGAGAGAGAGAAGAGAGAGGGAGAGAGAGAAGAGAGAGGAAGAGAGAAAGACAGACGGGGAGAGAGAGAGTGTGGGAGAGGGAGAGGGGGAGAGAGAGAGAAGAGAGGAAGAGAGAAAGACGGACGGGGAGAGAGAGCGAGAGGGGGAGAGAGAGAGAAGAGAGAAAGGGAGCGGGAGAGCGAGAGAGAAGAGAGAGAGAAGAGGGGGAGAGAGAGAGAGAGAGAGAAGAGGGAGAGAGAGCGAGAGAGAAGAGAGAGAGAGGGAGAGGGGGAGAGAGAGAGCGAGAGAAGAAAGAGTGAGAGGAGAGAGAGTCAAAGGTTAATTCGTGTGCGTGCATATTTATGTAATGTATTTACATGTGCATGTGTGCAGCAGAGAACCAGAGAGAAACCAGCTGACAGAGACAAATCGCAGGTGGGAGAGAAAGAGACTTGGAGAGGGAGTGTGGGCCAGACTGGGGGGGGGGGGGGAAAGGGGTCGTTTTGGGTGGGAGAGAGAGAGAGAAGGGGAGGGCAGTCTGTCTTACCTGGGGAGGATATGTGCAGGAAGAGGCGGGGGTCCGCTGCCCGTATGGCCGCGGTGTACTTGTCCTCCACCCCGGGGACCTGAGCCTTCTTCTCAGGCATGAGCCGGACCCTCAGTCGGCCCCCCTCAGCTCCCAACCACCACTCCAAAATAGTGCTGAGGTCCATTTCCAGTGTCAGAACCGGGGCCTCCTCGTACACAGCCAGGCCCCCGCATCCAGATCGTACCATATCCTCTCCTATTTCCACCACAACCTGATTGGACTTGCGGCTGGCTTTAGTCAAGCCCAGATTCAGGACTCTGGACAGCGGCGCGACGTGGTCGAGGTAGGGGAGCTGTCCAGCACCGGAGGCGTTGGAGCCCCCCGCCGCCTCGGCCGCAGCCGACTTGGGCTGCAGGAAAGTAGAGATGGTTTTCTGCAAGGGAATGCAATGCATTTTCAAGTTGGCGCGCACCGCGTAGCAGCCATTAAAAGTCAGGCAGTCTCCGTTCAGGGGTCTCTTGATGAACTCCGCCAGGTAGTAGCGCAGCAGAGACGGGACCACGAAGTCCACGGCCAGGGTTTTCCTCTTCTGCCTGGAGTGCAGCGTTTGATTTGAATCGGTTTTGCCGCCGCCGGCGTCGCCGCCGCTGCTGTGGCCGGAGCCCGACGTGGGGAGCTCCGAGCCCGGCGTGGGGAGCTCCGCGCCCGGCGTGAGGAGCTCCGCGCCCGGCGCGGTCCTCGGCGAGGCGCACTGCAGCTCCGCCAGAAACGCAGCACCGCAAACCACCAGAACCAATATCCTGGTCTTCATGCTGGCAACGGCAGCAACAACCAAAAAACAAAACCGTGTTGTTGTTTTCTCCTTCTTCTTCTTCTTCTCTTCTTCCGCTTTTGTGCTGGTACACGATAACCCCCCGTGCCCGGCTGGACCGTCGTCTCTGCTCGTCACGGAGACGCGGGCGCTCCGCCGCTCGCTCGTCCGTGCGCTCCCGTGGCAAGCTCGAGGAGCGGAAACCGGTTTACATCTGCTCAGCGGGGACCGCTGCTGTCCTCATTGCTGCGAACAAACGAACAAACAAACCCACACACACACACACACACACAAAAGAAGAAGAGTGTCATTACCCCCCCTCCCCCTCCTCCGACCCAATAATGCCCCGGTGTGGATCAGCTGGCTCGGCTCCCCGGGACGCTGATTGATATGCCAGTCCGGTCCGCTCCGGTGGCTTTCAAAGACTCCTTGTGTCTTGGCACAAGTGTGCAGTGTGCATGAGAGGAGGCTATGTGTCCCCCCCCCCTCCTCCTCCTCCTCCTCTTCTCCCGCCGCCCGCAGCGCAGCGTTTAAATCACCGTTCTGTGCAGACGCGGAGATGCAGCAGGTAAACTTTCAACAAAACCCCCAAAATCAAACCAGACGCCTTGATCAGCGGGCACCGGGGCTCGCTGGACACCAGACGACAGTGTCGGCGCAGCAGCCCGTCACCGCTTCCAGGATAACGAGTCTCCCCCCCTCCCCTCCCCGCCCCCTTTTAGTGGATTTTCGGTCTTCGTTAAGTTATATTTTTCCTCCCTCGTGTCATGCCACGGTAACCTGAGTCACGCGTCCCTGTGACGTCATCGCAAGCCCTTCCGCGGGAAGAGGGAGCAGCGCCGTGTGAGCGGCGGCGGCGGAGGGCAGCGGTGCGGACGCTCGGGTCAGCCTCGCGCGCAGCTCGCTGAAATGAAGGCGGGCGACGCAGGAGGCGCAGCAAGCGGAGCGCCGGAATTTCTCTCTGATGGGGGGGGGGGGGAAGAAAAACTCACCCCCCCCCATTTTCACCGAATCATCGCGCTTTTGTCTGGGAGACAACACCAAACGCATCCCCGGGATAGTTTTCAGCGATGCCTGTCGTGTTTCTGCCCCACGTTGAGGTCCATATTATATAGGCTATAGGGCACTAAAGGGCGCAACACCGGGAAGCTGGCTTGCCAGCTCCGTCTCATTCTGCACACTTCTGCTGCTGACCTGTTACACACACACACACACGCACACACACACGCTCAAACACACCGCGGCCTGAATGGGAGATTTCTTTTTGGGAAGCGTGCCTTCCAACAACACACGCACGAGTAAATGCACGTATAAACTCTCACGCATGCGCGCACACACGCACACATACGCGTAAATGATCTCACGCGCACGCGCACTAACACACACACATACCTATACATTTCCAATTTTAGCTCAGAAGCCGTCTTCATTAGTGGCCGGGGTGGGAGACAACGCCCCCCCCCAACATGAACCGTGACACACGTCCGCTAGATGGCGTCATTACACGCTAATGGCAGACCAGTGTTAATTTCATGGCCTTCGCTGTGACAAATCCATCAGCGCTCCCACTGCTTTGGGTTTTCTACAGCAAGCCATTAGAGATTTATCGGTCCCGGGGAAGAGACGAGGTAATTGTCTCTCGGGCTCTCCATTGTGTCACCATTTAACGTTCCGAATCAAAGAAAATGAATGAAGAGTGGAATATCTTCAGTCATTGGGCCAGGCTGGAAAATCCCCGGCACAAGGCCGGGAAATCTCTGTCAGTGGGCAGAGTACACTAGCAGCTGCGTATGGAGGTGGCTAGCGACTAGCTCTCACTGTCACCACGCGGACTGACGCGTGAACCACGTGACCCAGTTCTGAATCAAGACCTCGCTGTAGTGGTTCTGGTTAGGGTGTAAAATGGGCTCCTATTCAAATTCTACATAACTATATGATGACTATGACACGGAGAACTATATGTATTTTGTGTCATCAGCTCAAACTGGGTCACTGGAGCTCGAAGGTTTCCCTGAAACGACTCACCCGGTTCGGTCCAACTTAACGACGGATTATTACAAGTTCTTATGCCACGACCGTCCAACCCTGACCCCATCACAAATAACGAATCACTGCTTGGCCGGCAAACACTGACGAGTCGCCACTGGCTGCTGGTGCCACAACTGCAAGATGCAAAACTAATGACTGGACTTACCAAGTCCAGTTGCACTTGATTCAACTCCTTTGGATAACCACGACCTGGATGAATGAGAACATTCAGCGACATGATGACTGGACTATTCAGAGTATCGCTTCATTGCTGCTTTGTGCTTTTGAGTTGGTTCTTTCCAAAAACTCTGCAGGACGTGTTATTATAAAATACACCTCGTTTTGCTTCTTTGGGTCGAGGCTGTGGCCGTTTGTTGTTTATTGCTTAATTCAAACTTTTACCTGGGTCGAAGAGAGCAATGCTGGACACATTATGATGGGAAAGTGTGCATGCGGGGCGGCGTCCGGGTGGCGTGGCGGTCTATTCGGGGATCGCCGGTTCGAATCCCCCGTGTTACCTCCGGCTTGGTCCGGCCGCACACACAACTGGCCGTGTCTGGGGCTGGGGAGCCGGATGTGGGTATGTGTCCTGGTCGCTGCACTAGCGCCTCCTTTGGTCGGTCGGGGCGCCTGTCCGGGGGTGGGGGTGGGGGACTGGGGGGGAATATCGTGATCCTCCCTCGCGTTACATCCCGCTGGCGAAACTCCTCACCGTCAGGTGGAAAGAAGCGGCTGGCGACTCCGCATGTATCGGAGGAGGCGTGTGGTAGACTGCAGCCCTGAGTGGGGTAATTGGCCGGATACAACTGGGTAGAAAAAGGGAGGGGAAATTATTCCAAAAACAAAAAGTTCTCAGGCAAGTACACATTTCAGTTTGCCAAGGTCGACCCCCCCCCCCATCCTAAAAGGAGAAAGCAATATCAGATCACTACTTAAACACCTCGTGTAAGATTGACAAGCCGGTGCTGACCTCACACCTACGTGCCGACGTTCTCCACCTCATTCTGCCCTCCATTCTCTCTTTTCCTTTCATGCACCGCCCCCCCCACCCCCCCACTTTCAGCCCATTTCTTCCTCTTATGCACAGGTTGTCCAAACAAACACACGCACACTCACTCACTCACTATGGGCCTCTGATTGAAACTGGTCAAACACCATCAAACTGAATTTCCTCAGACTATCTATGACGCGCCCACTGCTGCAGCAGACACAGACCCCCTCCCCCACCTCGCCCCCCTCCCCCCCCCCCGCTCACACATCAGCACACGGCTGCACTTTTACCTCCCGTATTGAAGACCGGCTGTTTTATTCACCGTCCGCGAGGGGAGGAACGCTACAGAAGAACGGGGGCGAGGGAGAGGGCGGCGGTGAAACGCCGGACCCCGTTCGACAGCTAATCGTCCAAACTGTACTCGCACAAGTGCACGGCCGCTTCAAGGGCGTCACCCTGGGTGCTGCGTTTCTAAGCAAGGTGCTGCACACCGGTACTTGAGAAGCTGGTCTGTAATTGCTCGAGTCCAGGCGAGACGGCGTGGCCGGAGATTTCTGCAGCAGCAGCAGCTTAAAAAGCCAGCTTGAAAACCTGGATCCGAAGGCAAATGGGCCGGACGAATGGTAGCATTATCATTCTGAGTCTTATTAATTATTATTATTATGATTATGATTATGATTATTCCTGGGGAAGAAGCTGTGTCTGATATCATCAGTATAAGAGGCGCCATGCTAAACTGGCATTCAAATTAATTTTTAATCAACAAAATTCAGAAATGGAGCCTAAATTCCATTCTACACACTAATGAAGAGGCACCCCCCCCCCTTTTCTTCCAATTGTACTCGGTCAATTACCCCGCTCTTCCGAGCCGTCCCCGGTCGCTGCTCCACCCCCTCTGCTGATCCGGGGAGGGCTGCAGACGTGGAGTCACCAGCCACTTCTTTTCACCTGACAGTGAGGAGTTTCGCCAGGGGGACGTAGCGGGTGGGAGGACCGCGCAATCCCCACCCCCCCGCAGTTCCCCCTCCCCCCACCGAACAGGTGCCCCGACCGACCAGAGGAGGCGCTAGTGCAGCGACCGGGACACACACCCACATCCGGCTTCCCACCGGCAGACGCGGCCACTTGTGTCTGTAGGGGCGCCCGACCAAGCCGCAGGTAACACGGGGATTCGAACCAGCGATCCCGGATTAGACCGCTACGCTACCCGGCCGCCCTGCACGCACACTTTCCCATCGTAATGTATGTTGGCAATGCAGAGGAGCTCATCCATCCATCATCCGAACCGCTTATCCTGCTCTCGGGGTCGCGGGGATGCTGGAGCCTATCCCAGCAGTCATTGGGCGGCAGGCGGGGGGACTCCCTGGACAGGCTGCCAGGCCATCACAGGGCCGACACACACACACACACACACACACACACACACACACACACACACACACACACACACACATTCACACCTAGGGACAATCTAGTACGGCCGTTTCACCTGACCTACATGTCTTTGGACTGTGGGAGGAAACCAGAGCACCCGGAGGAAACCCACGCAGACACGGGGGAGAACATGCAGACTCCACACAGAGGACGACCCGGGACGACCCCCAAGGTTGGACTACCCCGGGGCTCGAACCCGGGACCTTCCTGCTGTGAGGCGACCGCGCTAACCACTGCGCCACCGTGCCGCAGAGGAACTGGTGCCTTGTAATCGATGCGGCCTGTATCTATAAAGAGGAGAAATAAAACATGCTTGAGGTGTGAAAGAGTTGAGATTAGCGGTTCTGTTGACGGCTCTCGCCATACTTCTGCTAACAGGCAGGGTAACTTTGAGAGCCACTTGCCGGACCATCGAGCGTTTTCTTACTTTCTGACGGATCGTGCAACTTTTCATCTTTTCCTCCCCAACGGTGCACAACAGACAAAAGCCACATCCGCCTACTTATTAGCCACAAGCTTCCCCTGTATCAGCTGCCTGCATATGCTCCCTAGCCCCCGCCCCTCTCATCACCACCCCGTTTTAAAACCAACTCACGCGTCGGCCCGACGCAATGACAAAAACCTGGGGTGGAGCGTCGGTGCTTAGTGTGGTGATAAATTACAGACATATATGTTCTTACAAAGACCGTTCCCTCTCCCGCAGCCCCTTCACTGGCATGGGGTAAACCTCATAAATCAGAAGACGAGTCCCCCCCCTCCCCCCAGACCATTTAAACAAGTGTCATGGCACCTCCTGGTCTGGCCTATCCCCTTTCAAAGTTTCTGGGCAGCGCTCGGAAGTGTGCCGCGGCGAGGGTAGAGAGCCGTATTTGATCATGAAGGATCCGAGAGCGTGCCAGCCCTCCTCTTCCTTCGCCCTCTTGGGACTTTGCAGTTTGCACACGGTCACTTTTTTTTTTTTTTTGTCTTCCGGCACATGACACGCATCTGGGGCGACCGCGGACGGGAGAACCCTAAAATCTCCCGCACTCCCTCCACGCATCTTATATCGGCTCGGCGACGGATCCCGCTTCCTTAAGCATCCCAAAACCCATTACTCCCCCCCCCCCTTAGCTCCATAAATCAAAACTCCAGGCCTGACAACTTGAAAACAGAGAAGAAGAAGAAAAAAAGGTGGGGGGGGGGGGGCGCGTGAGAGAGCAGGCGCAAAGATGTGAAGAGTTTCCTGTTGACAGGCCTGATAAGGGAACGGCGAACTCGTCTCACGTGGAGCACGCTCGCAGGTGCAGCGGGTGAACTTTTGATAAGTGGTGGTTCTCTCGGTAGAGGACTGGAAAAATGTCAGGCTTTTAGCTCCAGTCCACCGAGCCCTGCGCATGGCCAGCAGCAACAATTACCATGCCGCGGCAGGGGCTGAGCCCAGCTTCTGCAGAGGTTATTCACATCACATCCTGCCCTGTTTCCTAGACACTGTGCAGAGAGGCGGCGGGGGGCGGGGGGGCGGTGGGGGGCGGTGGGGGATGAAGACAGAAAGTGACCGTTGTACACTGCTGCAGCGTTTACCTGACCTGCAGGGGGAAGAGTCCCGAATATTAACCGTTTTCCACGGAATCAAGACTCACAACACGTGTAAACCAGCTATGATCATTAGGGCGGATGCGCCGCCATATCTATTGACTTCAGGTAACGATTTGTCATCGGCTGAGATGTGGTTTAGAGAGAGGTCACATTGATGCAAAGTGAACAATCCGTAAGAGGTGGCGGGAGCATGATGGGTAAGGCTGCGTTTTTTTGTCTGCGACCCCCAAACTCGACCCAGG
>NC_079226.1:12439959-12712459 GCF_029633865.1 Lampris incognitus
GGGGGCAGAAAATCGCTGGTGGGACAATCCTCAATTAGTTAACCATCGACCTGCCATACCTCGCCTAATGGCCCATTGGTGGTCGACCGCAACGCTACACCTGATGGATCCCCGCGGCGGAATGGCAGACGGGGTGCTTGGCTGGCTGCCGCAAAACCAATTCAATATCCTTCACGGATCACGCCGCTCCACAACAGAGGGAAACCGATGGGGGACGCAGGGCGCCATCCGAGGTGCGGGGTCATTTTTCACCGGCCCGTTGTCAATATGACTCGGGTGAGGGGGTGGGGTGGGGGTGGGGGCGGGGGCGTCAGGGTTGAAGATGACGTATGGGTCGCGCGGAGGATGATGCAGGGGCGAGACCGCCGCTTGACTCTTGTGACATACATCACAGGGGGAGAGGTTAGAGGTGAGTTATGACGAACTAGCTGGCGTCCGTGCACGGAGGACCATTTGTTAGGACGGCTGATACAGTGTGGAGGAGGTGAACCGTGGAACATGAGTCAAAATGTACACTTTTTTTTTTACTGTAAAGCATATTTCATATACAAGTAACAAAAGAAATCGGAACACCGTGGTATTTGGAGTGAAGAGGGATGGGCTGGGGGGGTATGTAGAATATACATATATAGCTATAGAATACACAGCAAATTGTATTTAAACCGCATTGAACTGTATTTTTAATCCAGTTTTGATTACTCTCCCTGAAGTAGCTTAACTTTCTCTCTCTCTCTCGCTCTCTCTCTCTCTCTCTCTGTCTCTCTCTGTGTCACACACACACACACATTCTGGTAACAACAGTGAGAGACTAACAAAGCTGGTTTGTCCACAGGAATATAAATCGTGTTGCTCAACAGGCTATGCATACTGAAAAACCGTTATCATGCCCTAAAACATCTCCAGTCCCACCACTGCATGAATACGGAGCAGAAATGAAAAATGAATTTTCAGCCACATCCATGCAGAATGGGAAAGGCTGGAGCAAAAACGGCTGTCTGCTCTTATTTCTGTATCTTTTGTCCAAATTTTGCCAAAAAAAAAAAAAAAAAAAAAAAGCAGCAAGATTTGCTCCCAAAATCAGTTGGCCTTGTGTTCCGATATTTTTTTTTCAAATTTAATTTGGTTGCTATTGCCATCTTCTCCTAACTTCTTGCTTAAATATCCCAATACCCTTCCCTTCCTGCCATACTCAATCACTCCTAAGCACTACCCTACACTATAAAGGAGGACGAATGGTCGTGGTCGAGGTTGAGGAGGTCAAGGAGCAGGGTTTGGGACTAGTACCGCTTGTTCTTTACATTAAACCAACTCAACTGCTGAGTGCGGACATTGCCCCTGAAACCTGGCTCAAAAACACACAAATGAGGGCATCCGGGTAGCGGCCTGTTCCATTAGCGGCCTATTCCGTTGCCTACCAACAGGGGGATCACCGGTTCGAATCCCCGTGTTACCTCCAGCTTGGTCGGGCATCCCTACAGACACAATTGGCCATGCCTGCGGGTGGGAAGCCGGATGTGGGTATGTGTCCTGGTCGCTGCACTAGCGCCTCCTCTGGTCGGTCGGGCGCCAGTTCAGGGGGGAGGGGGGGGATAGCGCGATCCTCCCACGTGCTACATCCATCTGGTGAAACACCTCACTGTCAGGTGAAAAGAAGCAGCTGGTGACTCCACATGTACTGGAGGAGGCATGTGGTAGTCTGCAGCCCTCCCCGGATTGGCAAGGGGAGGGAGGGAGGAGGAGCAGTGACCGGGATGGCTCGGAAGAGTGGGGTAATTAGACGGGTACAATTGGGGAGAAAATTTTGGGGGGGGGGGTACAAATATAAATGAAAAAAAATGATGCCATGCACTTATATGGGACACTAGGTGTCTCACATTTGTCCCAGGCACATTCCTTAACCGTCTTGGATCTATTGTGTCTTCATCGAGAAGTTGGACACAGTGAGCAGCAAAGGTGACCGAGGTTGTGGTGGACAGCTGCAATTGGAGGACCGGGGGGGAGGCGAAGCTTAGAATCGGTCATTTATGCCGCCTAGAAATGGAAGTCATGAATTCGTGGTTTTGACATGGGAAGTGCAGCATTCGATGTGCTTGTCGTTCCAGTGGTAAAGTTGTGAGAACACTGTTGCTAGGCAACTGAACAAACACCGAGTTACGAAGCCACTGAGGCTACCGAATTAGCTACATAACAGTTAGCAGGTCAATCCGTTACTTTTGAACAGGTAATGCCAACATATAGCCTAATGACAAAAGAAAAGAGAGGACCGTTGGGAATATCGACATTTTCCACAGAAATATTATCAAATAACTTAAAAAAGGAGTCTATATGACTAAAACTACAACATAATTATTATGCTTGCCATTCACTAAACTGACGCTCATGGGCGTCGGCATTTTTTAAGACAAAAAGAAAAAAAAAATCAGGTCATAACTTGAGCTTGGAGCTAAAAGAAATTTTCCGTTGCAAAAGGTGAGACTACCAAAACAGCGGTTGTTCATATGGACTCTTGTGAACACGAACATGAGCTCCCATCAAGGCACCGTACTGGGTACACTAGAAAACCAGCAGTGCTTAGCTGTGCCAGGACTGTGTTGGGACTCCCTTTTCTAGAAAGATGTCAGGGCTAGCTAAAATAAGTGGTATGGTGCCCAAGTGATGCCATTTGTAATTTAGTGATGTCATGCCAAGTGATGTCATCACTAAATTAAAAACTAACAAGGCACCAGGCGTTGATGGAATACCAGCAGAGCTTCTGAAAAACAGTGGTCAAGCAGCTATAGCAGCACTACACCAGCTGGTTTGCAAAATCTGGAGTTCATGCGACTGCCCGAAAGACTGGAGAACACAGGAATTTGTCACAATTTTCAAATCTGGATGCAGCAAAGACTGTGCAAACCATCGCACAATAAGCCTCATTAGTAGGGCCCTACCAAATTCACGGTACATTTCGCTCAATTTCACGGACCTAGTTTCTCGAAAATCACAGATTTCACGGAATCTATAAGAAAAATGCGACATTTCACGGCAATTATTAAATTACACTTTTTATTCACACAGGGCCTGAATAGCCCAGCCTACTGTACACAGCATAACCGTACTGGTGGTTTAATGTAAGCACTGAGCATCCTGCGATGGTGCTTGGCTTCATGCTCTGTCTCTGCGATGAAAATACTTGTCCATGTTTTGACACGGCCCTCTCCGCGTCCAAAGAGTTCGTCGGGATTGACAGACAGCGCCACGCTACTTTAGCAAGATGTGGTAGCCTAGATTCGGAGGATTTCCAAAAAGCTAGCGCTAGTAAAGTTGTGTCCACCTCTTGTGCGATGTGTTTGTAGTTCGGCAATTCCAGCCTACAGTTTTTGTCAAATCCAGGAATGTCCGTGCTGAGTGAGTTTAAATCCACCGTCAAAATAAGTATTTGTGCAGGGTCAAAAATGCGCACTGCTTTCAGGAATTCGGCCGCTGGTTGTTTAAATCTACTTTGCGTAATGTTCTCGTTTGACTCGTCTCCGAACGACCTTGTGGTTCTTTTTCGGCAGCCCTCTTTTTGTTTCACTTTCCAAGTGACGCTGAATCGTTGCTCGTCGACTGTGATCTAACGAGATATTACAACTCGTACAAAATAATTTCCCGCCATCAGCGTGTAAAATATGTTTTCCAAACTCAATTACTCTGTCGTCTGCAGTCGTGTTTTTTGAGGCTTTAGATTTCGACATCTTCAGTACGTTAGGGCCTAAGCTAACATGCTGGCGACAGCTAACTCAAACTATGCTAGTAACAACAATGATCATTGCGACCACCCCGGATGCTCATTTAACCAATCAATGTCTTAGACACGTGAATGCTTTTATTCGCGCATCCAAAATGTCAATCATGTCAGCACAGTATTTTCTCAAACTGGTTGCGCACTTAAATTCTGCATTTCACGGCAAATGGTCAATTACACGGGAAGAGGCTGATTTCACGGTCCGTGACGCGATTTTCACGGCCGTGAATTTGGTAGGGCCCTACTCATTAGTCACGCAAGTAAAATCATGCTATCCATCTTGTTGGACAGAATGATAAACAAGATGGAATCAGAGACTTCAGATGAGCAAGCAGGTTACAGACAAGGAAGAGGGTGTGCAGAAATGATGGTAACACTGCAAACACTAATTGAAAAGGTATCCAACACAGATGATTAAGCGATGTGGATTTTCATTTATTATTCAAAGGCATTTGATTCAGTAAGCCACGCACGGCTCTTTTAACATTATGCTGGAAATGGGTTTCTCTAGACACCTCGCTACGCTACATCAAGGTCTACATATTGGCCAGACAGCAGTGGTGAGGTGGGATGGTGAGAACACAGAAGCTTTTCCAATACAGAAGGGTGTATGTCAAGGTTGCATTGTATAGCCACACTTATTCACACTATACACAGAACAAGTGATGCGTGAGGCAGATACAGATGAATATGGAGTGAGCGTAGGTGGTTATAAGATGAGCAATCTTAGATTTGTAGATGACACAGTACTGGCAGCTGATGGACAGCAAGATCCAAACGAGATGTTGAGTCGAGTAAATGAGGCAGGAGAAAAGAGGTTGCTCAGTTTGAATGTGAAAAAGACAAAGTGCATGACAGTGGGTAAATCAGATATTGCAATCTCGGTAGATAGACAAGCTGTAGCACACCTAGAGAGCTTCAAATACCTGGGTTCAGTTTAGAAAAATCACAGTGATTGTACAGATGACATAAAAATCAGAATTACCCTAGCAAAGACAATAATGATGGAGATGGTACCAATATGGAAAGATAGGGGAATAAGAAAAGAAGTGAAAGTCAGTCTACTTAAAGCACTCGTCTGGCCAGTGTTGTCATACGGAGCTGAAAGTTGGACACTGAAGAAAGCAATGGTAAACAGGGTTGAGGCTGCAGAGATGTGGCTTTATCGTAGGATGCTTTGAATAAGTTGGACAGAGAAACGAACGAATGCAAGCATCCTTAATGAACTAGGAACAAAAAGAGGACTAATGGCACATATCACGAAAAGAAAGCTATCACTCTTTGGGCATACCTGTTGTCCAGGTGGAAGTAAATTAACAAAGACAGCGATTTTGGAAATTACACCAGCAAAGCGCAAGAGAGGCCGACCAAAAAGGCAGTATCACGATGACATCAAAGAATGGCTTAGTCTGAAAATATCGGAGGCGACAAGATCAGCTCAGGACAGAGAGAACTGGAGGAGACTTGTTTGGCAAGCATGTCATCCTGATGGTGCTGGCAACCCTCGCTAACGAGGAGGCCTTGAAGAAGAAGAGGGTGCCCAATGATCCGCATCGATCACACATTTTGCACTCAACAGTTTCCTAAACATAATAATAATAATCATTACATTTATATGGCACTTTTCTAGACACCCAAAGCGCTTCAAAGTGAAGGGGGTAACTCACTTCAACCACCACCAATGCGTAGCACCACCTGGGTGATGCACAGCAGCCAGTTTGCGCCAGAACGCTCACCACACATCAGCTTGAGGTGGAGAGGGAGGAATCATTGAGCCAATTATATGGGGGGACGAATAGGTGGCCAGATGGAGAGAACCAGGTTGGGAATTTTGCCAGAACACTGGGGAACCTCCTACTCTTTTTGATAAGTGCCATGGGATCTTTAATGACCACAGCGAGTCAGGACCTCGGTTTAACGTCTCTTCCTACTCCTACAGCACAGTGTCCCCGTCACTGCACTGGGGCATTGGGATTTGATATTTGCTGTTTGTTAGTTTGTTTTTGTTTTCTTAATTAGGACCAGAGGGAAGACTGCCCCCTACTGACCCACCAACACCACTTCCGGCAGCAACTCAGTTTTCCCGTGACGTCTCCCGTCCAAGTACTAGCCAAGCCCATACCTACTTAGCTTCCGTCATTTGGCAGAGCCAGGGCACATGTTGGTATGGCTGCCGCATATAAACACGGAGTGTTCTGAGAGGGAAAACCTACTCCTCAGCTTTGCCCGAGTTTGACCATTTGGCTGACATTTAGTATTGCTTGACAGTCCATTTTCTCCATATGTGCATGTGTGTGTGTGTGTGTGTGTGGGGGGGGTGCTGCTGCCAAAGAATCCTCCTTTTTGGTGCCAACTGCATTATACTCCTTTCCCTCCTTCCCTGAATCTTTCTTGATGAGAGACTAAGAGCATTTCAGGCCGACGCTCCTTGTTAGCATGCACGAAAGTGGACAGCCGCACATCAAGAGAGGGTGAGTACCTCCCAGCCAACCCACCCCCAACCTACCCCCGCATGACTCCCCTCCCCTCATTTTGTGGTTGTGGTGAGATTCAAAGTCTCTCAGAGAACTAAATCACAAGGGGCTGGCATGAAACTCAAATGAGCTGATTAATCCCTTTCTCGACAAGCGTAAGAATGGTGGAGTGATAATTGCAGCGCAACGAGGCTACTTGGTGCCAGGGCTAAGTCGCTTTAGGTGCATAGAATATCCACAGGGGCATGCAGTAAAATATACATTAGATATCTTGCAGAAAGTGAGACTGCTTTCCATAAGACATCCATGAGAGAGAGAGAGAGAGAGAGAGAGAGAGAGAGAGAGAGAAATTTCTTCATCTGTGGACCAATGAAAAAATACTGACAATTATGACATCTATCTTAATATAAATACAGAAAGAACACAAAAAAAATCATGTTTGTTTTATTTTTTCTGTCTGTGGGACCACATCTACCCAGAGGAGTTCGATTCATCTTTTTGTACTGCTGCATTTTTTCTTAAAGATATTAATTTTCCTGAGGGCTTGTTTCATAATCCTGTTTGTGTCGGTTCCCTCCTCAGCACCTCATCTTTCTCCCTCTAATGTGACTCAGGGTTTTATTTGCTCCAAAGCAACACTCTGTCTCAGCCCTTACAACCCCCATCAGCATTCTCCAGGCCCCGCACAAATCACTTGTAATGGGCTTCAACAGCTGATATTCCCTCGAATACTTACCTATGTCTGGTCTCGGGGCACATTGAGATTTGTTCATCCACATAACCGTGATGTGTTTCTCTCAGATGCGTCTTCAAACTAAGACAGGAAAGGTCAACGCACCGCCACGAGCTTGCGTCTATATTCTGAGCCCCTCCTCATTAACTCTTCCCCAAAACTATTGCTCCAGTTTATTTATAAAGCTTTCTACATAAATAAATAAATAAATAAAACTCATTTGGAGATCTGAAAGAGGTTGGTGCTTCCAGCAGCAACTCTTGGTTACCATGTCATCGCCTCATTACATTCGGGCCAACGCGCTACTTTGTAAAATTGACAGAAGAACATTTGGCCAACACCGCGCCCGTGCCGTTCTTGATAAACAACATGGCGGCCGTCTATTCTTTTGATACTGCCAGGTTGTTTAATTTGCTGTTTAATTGGCCTTGAATCAATCACACTGGTACACGCTAAGTGGAACATATTGGGCGGCGCCTCGCGCTATTTGGTTACAGATTTATCGAGGCTTTAAATCTGAAAATGACCCAGAGCGTGTCCTTGGATACACTTTAAATTCCAGCGCATTATTAATTACATGCCATAAAACATTTTACCCTTTTCATAAAAAAAAAAAGGAGTATATGTTATGCTTAACTTAGGGGAGGCCGCGACACAAAACACAGTC
This sequence comes from Lampris incognitus, assembly GCF_029633865.1. Classification (NCBI taxonomy): domain Eukaryota; kingdom Metazoa; phylum Chordata; class Actinopteri; order Lampriformes; family Lampridae; genus Lampris; species Lampris incognitus. The sequence goes on from NC_079226.1 coordinate 12,447,600, forward strand.
CCCCATTGAAGGGTGTTGTACGCAGGGTAAGTATGGAAGCCCTGTTTCACAATATCCTGTGCAATCTGCCACCTCAATGCAAGAATAGAGGGCTGTTATTATATATGTCCTCACAACATAGGCAGCCCCCCTCGCTGGTGACCCATGGGCACAGCATAGTGATTATCCTCACTACAAACGCCAGGCTGCAGTCTCTTGTGTATTGGACTCATGAGGACCGTGTGAATAAAGCACCTATTTCTCCCCTACCCCTTCAGTAATTACCCCGGTCGCCCCGCTAACGTAAACGGCTTTAATCTCCACAATTACAGGGGAGCCCTTTTTTAACGGCCACGACTACAAAATATCATTTGCGTTTGATAAATGGCAGAGTCGGCCACAGCCAAGCCTCCTATAAAGGTAGTGCATCATGTCCTGAGTGAAATATAGCTGCCCCCCCCCTTTTTTTTTGCTTTGTTGGTGCAGCACAGCACACAATTCTTGTCAAATACATTTTTTCTCTCATGGAAAGTAGGCCGACTGCTTGCAGTAGATGCAAACTACTTGCACTGAAGCCTTGAGGTAACTCAATTCAGGTCCCGGAAAATAAGTTGCCTGCAGCGGCTCCACGGCGGTGCTATGAGGGACTTGGTGCGGCGCTGTGTTTTAACGTCCGCTTCAGTTTCCCTCTACAGCATTACTACACCATTTCTATGGTAACACTACTGAAATACTTTAGATAAATCTTCTACACTGTAGAAATGCTAAGGTATTTGTAAAGCAGTGCAATGATAAAACAGGATATACTATACTATTGAGGAATTTCCCTATGGGGATCAATAAAGTATCTCAAAATTAAATAATCAAAAATCAAAAACTATATTCATTTTGCAGAAAATGTTAAAGTGTCTAGTGAGAACATTCACAGACATCTAAAACAAACAGACGGCTGCCTGGTACACTCTGACACTCTGACATTTTCAAATGTCATGTTGTTAATACGCGGTGGTTAGCGCAGTCGCCTCACAGCAAGAGGGCCCTGGGAGCGAGCCCCGGGGTTGTCCAAACCTGGGGGTCGTCCGCTGTGTGGAGTTTGCATGTTCTCCCCGTGTCTGCATGGGTGTCCTCCAGGTGCTCCGGTTTCCTCCCACAGTCCAAAGACATGTAGGTCAGGTGAATCGGCCATGCTAAATTGTCCCTCGGTGTGAATGTGTGTGTGTGTGTGTGTGGGGGGGGGGGGCTGTGATGGACTGGCAGCCTGTCCAGGGTGTCTCCCTGCCTGCCACCCAGTGACTGCTAAGATAGGCTCCAGCATCCCTTGACCACAATTGGGATAAGCAGTTTGGATAACGGATGGACGGATACTATATTTATATATTACTGGCTATAGTATTTATATAACAAAACACCAAGAAACACAAGAGGACCCTTTTTTCCCCCTGTTATGATTTTATTATCATCCATTTTTACTTGGTTATGATTTCTACTGTTTCAAAAGAACTCAAAGATAGATCTCATGGTCTGTCTCTGATGCAGTCAACTCTATCTATTTGATTTATATCAGGAACACTTTATTTCTCATTTCACCTCATGTACTTGTGCACATGAAGTGAAACGAAATGCCATTTCCCAATTCATATACTATATCCATTCTTTCATTCTGCATGCGTGCTTGATCCAATTCAGGGCTGTGGGGGACCTTGAGTCTGTCCCAGCATGCATTGTGCAGATGGCAGGGAAACACAGTGGACAGGCTACCAGTCTATCATGCACACTTCCATTCATACCTGTTGGCAATTTAGAGTCTCCACATAACCCAGCATACATGTGGGGAGGAAACCTGAGCACCTGGAGGGAACCTGAACAAACAGGGGGGAAAGAGTGGACGATAATGACAAAATCAAATATCACAAATACGTGACAATATTTTGTGGATCACTACCGCTCTCATACAAGAACATTTTGGAGAAACGATCATTAGTAATATGGATATGATGACCAAGCAGGTAGTTCATTCATTGTTCCTTTCACTCGTTTCACAAAAACAGTCGAATAAGTTGAGAAGATTCCGTTTTAAGTTCAGAACCAAAACCCCAGATGGTATCTAGTCTCATATCACGATGTTGATATATTACCCAGCTCTACGCTGGATGAACATGGGCTTGGGAGTTGCACGCTGTCCTGTCAGAAGGACACTCCAAAAGACCGCTCCTCATGTCTCCAGTCAAATCACACATTTTCAGTTATATTTGCATGCAAACATGACGAACACAAGATTTCATCTTCTCAAAACGTAAACTAAAGAACGTATACAGAGTCCAGAGTGAGAACATTCAGAGTCCAGAGAAATCCTGGCCTTTTCCACTACTACTCTCACTTCCTCTGGCTGGCTGATCTCAAGGGCCCAAGAGGTTTCATGACTGAATGGAAAAAAAGAAAGATAAAACTGTCATCAATTAACTAAAACCACTGGTGACTTAGTGGGGGAATGCCTCAAAGGCAAGCCAGACACATTTCACTTGATGTTTCTTTTTTAATCACGTCAATGTCTCTGTTTCGGTTCACTCCTACATCTCTACTTACACTTCACCATGTGGCTGGAACGCTCCGCATCTCCCCGGGGATTTAAGGGTTTTAAACCAGTGACGCCGGAGTACTGTCCTATTTCTCAGAGATATCTCCTCAGTCCTCCGAAAGCTCAGCCAACTCCCATTTCACGCAAAGACAGATGCTGCTGGGGGCTTTTTTACAGTCGCCCCAAAAGCCCTCAGCATCTGCCTTCATGCATATGCTCAATAATCCAGGTAAGGAAATCACAGAAAGGTGAATCAGTTCATCTGGACTCAACGTTTAGTGGGAGAAACGCTTCATCACTCATCCAAGTGACTCCGTCAGTCTCAACTGACTGCAGGTATCCCCACCCTTATTAACAACAGTGGCATAACGACCGAAACCAACAGCTGATTTCATATGCAAACTGCCGTGAGCATTAACTAGAGTTACAATGGCCATGTGTACTATTCGCAGAGGATTGGGGGATAGTTGCAATCACAGCACTGTAAGATGGTGACAGATGTACTCTTAGCCCCCCCCCCCCCGGTTTAGGGATGGTTCCCTCATAACGTAAGGTCATTTTCCACCAGCGGAACAACCCGAACCTTTTAGGGGGCCGGCAGCTTTGCTCGCGTTTCCACTAGAGGAACCACCCCTGACCGGAAGTCTTGCTGGGACCTTTACGGGAGCGTCAGTAGTCCCTGCTCTGGGGTAGGTACTTCTGAGCGGCCCTGGTTTGACAACAATATTCTTTTGATTAGTCAGTTGTTTAACCAACATGGGCAACTTTACAATTATGTTGAATTCATTCAACATTATAGATTCCCTGTTACACCTAAAGAATTTTCTATTGTTTTTGATGCTGTTCCCTCTGGTATTGTTTCAATTTTCAAAGGTGTTAATGTGAATGTTAATCTCCCCATATCAGTAGATGTAACTGAAACAACTGTTGGGAAAGCATGCTTTTCATGGAACACCAAGAACAAAAACAAGATTATTCGTCAACTGTTTCAACAAGATATTATTAGCTCACCCTCTGCCTTATCTTATTGGTCTGCCTTTGTTGGTGAAAAAATTGTTTGGGAAAAAATTTGGCTTTTACCTCATAAGTTCCTCTTGACTAATAAAGTAAAAGAAATATCTTTCAAAATTATTCATAGATTCTATCCAACTAATCATCATTTGCAGAGACTTAAGAAGGACATTGATGTGAGTTGTTCTCTCTGTGGTTTGTTTAATGAAACATTGGTTCATTTATTTTGGTCTTGCCCACACACTAAACAACCGTGGAGTAGGTTGTCTCGTTTGATTATTGATCATATTTACCCTCATTTCACCCTGAGTTGGAAAAATTTATTGTTTGGATATACTGAATTTGATAGGAACCTCGATTCTCAATATTATTTAATCAATTTGCTAATTATCTTAACAAAATTTTATATTCACAGATCTAAATTCTCTAGCAAGAAACCTAATTTTCCTGAGCTGTCTGCGTATAGCAAACATAAGCACTTTATGATTTACACAATATTTAGTTAAGTATGTAATTTATTTGTTTTACTTTATACAATCCCCCTGGCGTATTTATGTTAATTTTTATGATAATATATGTGTTAATGTTGTATACATTTAATAATGTGACTATTGTCGATTGACATTGTTGTATACTATTTTTGTTCACTTTTGTTAATAAAGTTCTTTAAAAAAAACTTCTGAGCGGCCCTGAAAACCTGCTGGGCGGGGCTCGACGCTGATTGGTTGAACGTCGGAAGCAGCCAGCCTACTACTTCGGCGTTCAACAAGCGCCATTTTTTATAAGCCAGCGACGTGTGGCAGCGAGCTAACGCTACAGAATTTCGATCGAGCGAAATGGAGAAATCAGCCGAAACATGGACAAACGAGGAGGTGCAGGCTTTTTTGTTGGCTTACCACGCCGCCGACGAGGTTCAGCGGGGGTTCGAGTCCTGGAGGAGAAACGAGAAGGTTTGCCTCGGCATTTCTCGCCACCTGGATGGGCTCGGGGTACGTCACACAGCCAATCGGTGCCGGGAGAAAATAAAAAGTTGATCCGTTCTTGTCGTGGGCACCAGGGCGCGCTGTAATGACGTCGCGGTGAAAGCTGTCGCAAAATGGTGACGTCAACTCATGAGCCCGGTTGTCCCTACATCGCTGTGGAAACACGACACTCGAGAGGGCCGACTACTGGGGCAGTCCCACTTGTAGTTCGCGCCAGCCTGGGAGTTGGTGTAGTTCTTCCTGTGGAAAATCGCCAATAGATGGCCTCTTTGACTCCCAGGTTGCGCTCCAGTGGACGATGAGAGTCGTCATCCGCAGTTGCCCTACTTCCGGGTCCGCCATGTTGTTTATACAGATCGCTGATTCCGTGGCTGTGATCAGTTCCGCTACCGGGATTTCCCGCGGCGTGACAGCGACATTCAGCCCCTTAGCAAGGATCGTCTTTCTCCACTTGGGTGAGTTGTCTGTCGGGCAGATTCTTCACCCGCTTGTCCACATCGCCAGCATGTCTGGCACCTCTCCCTGTCTGCCGCTGGGGGGCGCCATCCGTTGTCTGCTAATGTCTCTGGTGTGCCTGCAGCAAGAGGGTCGAACTTTTGCTGCCTGGTTTTTGACTGTTGTGTTAGACGAGTCTTCTCCGTGAACTCAATCACACGTTGGAAAGTGGTGTCATCTAGACGTGACACGAGTCTCTGTTGGATCTGCTCTTCTTTGGCTTTTGAAGCGTCGATGGTAAAATTAGTTTGTCTCAGCTGTTCGTTCGGCAGCTGGCTCTGTGCCTTCCGGGGGATCTTGTTAGCTCGGTGGCCCTTGCTGAAGATCTCATTTGCAGGCTCTTAGGTGTACTGTAACCCCTCTCTGTCTGCACCTGAGGCTGAATCTCAGGTGGTTCCTTTAGTCTGCCATCTTACATTTGCATCACTCAACATCACTCCTCCACAAAACGGGCTTCCCAACAGTCAGATAGACAGCTGCTGGTGTCCTCCGTTGAGGGAAAGATGGTTCACCCTTGAGATGAAGGTAACTGTGAGCCCTTCCGAAGTGCCCTTTGGTACACTGCTGATCAGAGCTTCTCCCCCCCCCCCTTGCAGGGCACTGACACGCGTGGGTCCAACATGGAGGTGATGGCGTGATGAAATTTTGCCACTCTTGGTGTTGAGATGCTACAGAAAATAATTGAGTTGTTTCACAGAAAGCTGAATCAGTACATCTGGACACGGGTTAGGGTTAGTCAAAGTCAAAGTCACCTCAAAGTCAAAGAGGCCATCTATGTGAAGATGGAACGACCATCCCCAAACCGAGGGGGGGCCTAAGAGTACATCTGTCGCCATCTTACAATGCTGTGATTTCAACCATTCCCAGATCCTCTGTGAATAGTACACATTGCCATTCAAACTCTAGTTAAATTCAATTTGCTTTATTGGAGTGACTATAACAAGCTACAGTATTGCTACAGTATTACTAGTTAATGCTCACGACAATTTGCATATGAAACTGATCGTTGGTTTCAGTCATTGTGCCACTGTATTGTATATAAGGGCGGGGATACCTGCAGTCAGTTGAGACTGAAGAGGTCCTTTAGATGAGTGATGAAACGTTTCTCTCAGTAAACGTGTGCAGATGAACTGACTCAACTTTCTGTGATTTTCTTACCTGGATTATTTACCATCCATAAAGACAAGTGAGTTGTTTGATCAATTATATAATAGAACAACATATTAAAATTGAAGTCAGCAACTATATAGGCTCTATTTTAATGGGTTTTTTTTTTTACTTTGGCGTCTGAATGTGATGCAAGATCCAATTCTTTGAGTGCTTGTTACTGTAAAAATCTAAAGCCTTTTCTGGCTTTACATAATGTGTAAAAAGACAGATATTGTGTGCTTTAAAGGAGAATTCTGAGTGATACACAAGAGATGTTGCTTATCTACCTGCCATCCCTGCAAACCATAACTATGGGTTTCATAATGGCTTGGCAAAGGCAACTATCACTTTGCTTTGAACTGACAGAATTAGTCATATGACACAGTCACAGGTAAAACAGGAAATGTGCAATCGCGCTTCAGCCGTTTTCATGGAAACCACTCCTATGGGGTTTTATGATTCTGTCTCTGCTGTCTCACTGCAAAGGGGTTTTTATTTTTGCCCTGCAAACTGCTGAACCAATCTCCAAATCAGTGATTGGACTGTCCACTTTTTGAACAGGCCCGCCTTTTACAAATTGCTCTCAATGAGCCTCGATCGCTCAGTATGCGTACATATGATCTTTGTGCACATAAAAAGTGAGCACGGAAAAATTACCAGCAGATTAAAACCACCTGAGGACCAGCCAATTTTATTCTTGTCCACGTGCGTTTTCGGGTGAGTCGTAAATGATCAGCGCTTGCCTGCAATTTTCAATTCGCGTAATACCACACACGATTTCTCCTTATAAGGTTTTGCCGGCTCAGAGAGAAGTACCGGAGACAACGAAGAAGTGAAGCGTGGCCCCCTCCACTTCTAAAAAAAGAAAAATGTCACATGCTGAAATATGAGTGACTATTACAGACGCTGAAGCCATAAAAAAGCTTCTTTTCTATAGAATCTCCTGTGACCGGTGTGAGAAAAATGAGGGCCTAGCTCTACTTTCATAGGCATCATTTATGCTGGGGACACTGGGGACATGTTCCCACCACATTTTGTCATGGCCCATTTCGCTTCCACCACTTTTTTGAAAGACTTTAGTTAGTTGAACTTAATAATGAATAAAATTACATTGGTATATATCATGTCATTAAGAGAGAGACACGACATACTTGCTGATCTTCTTGTTTCAGCTGCCCCCATTAGGGGTCGCCACAGCAGATCATCCGTTTCCATCTCTTCCTGTCCTCTGCATCTTTCTCTGTCACGCCAATGACCTGTATGCCCTCCCTCACCAAATCCATAAACTTCTTCTTTGGCCTTCCTCTTGACTAGCAGCTCCATATTCAGCATCCTTCTGTCTGTCTGTCTCTACACCCAGCATCTCTGCTCCGCAAGGGCCCAAACCATCTCGATCTCACCTCTTTTGCTCTGTCTCCAAACTGTCCAACCTGAGCGGTCCCTCTAATATACTCGTTCCTAATCCTGTCCATCTTCGTCACTTCCAACAAAAACTCTGCCACCTCCAGCCCCTACCTCCTGTCTTTTGGTCAGTGCCACTGTCTCCAAACCATACAACATAGCTGGTCTGTCTCACTGCCATCTTGTAAACCTTCACCTTCACTCTTGCTGGTACCCTTCTGTCATAAATCACTCCTGACACACTTCTCTACCCACTCCACCCTTTGTGCACTCTCTTCTTCACCTATCTTCCCTGCTCCCCATTACCCAACATATGTACTGATCGGTAAATCCAAATCGAAACTCTTAGGTTGCTGCTGTGCACTCTTTTATGTATAACACAACGTAGCTTTAGACACAAACACACCCCCAAGTGAGGTAATGTTAGAGCGAGTTCTCTGCAGTTTGATGGCTGCAATCAAAATGAGAAGGAAAGAACGGAGTTTAAGAGTGGCCGTATGATGTGTGTGAAACCTAGAATAAAAATTCAAATTGAAGTTCAAAGGAACCTTAACAGGAAAAAATGCCTCTCTTCATTAACAGTGATTTTTTTTTTTTTTGCTGCACACATGGATAAAGAGAATGCAGACACAGGTAAGGCAAGCTTTTGTGTTATATTTCCGATATTTAATTCTATGCATGTATAAGCAGTTAGATTAATGTTTACAAACACTTCCCTAGAAAATAAGCTTACTTCTAATTAATGTTGATCAATGTGTGTAACTGAGAGCAGTAGAGTTAGCTAATGTTAGGTGAAGTTAACATTTGATCTGCTAAATGGACACAAAAGAACACTGTATACTACATGGAGAATTTATAGTGGATCATGTCTTCATTTGATAGCTGGGAGGGCTTGGTCTGATGTGACTTGTGGGCCCAGGGACCACGGCCCTGCCTGGAACTGCACCCGACGAGGAAACACCGAGGGTGGTCTGACAGGATGTGGAAGCAGGGCAGGCTAAGTTTAACTGCTAGCCCATGCAGACCGGCAGTTCCAATAACATTGATGGCGGTCTGGCAGCGGCCTCGCCTAGCATTGACTTTGTTTTTGGTGTCATCGTGTGGGGTGCGGGGAGGTGTATCACAGGTGTCTGGCTGGGAGAGCTGGCGTTGAATCAGCTGGGGGAGCCTGGTCTACTGCATCTGGTGGGCCCAGGGACCATGGCCCTGCCTTGAGCTGCGCCCAGTGAGGAAACACCAAGGGCGGTCTGACAGGATGCGGAAGCGGGGCAGGCTAAGCTAACTGCTAGCCCATGCAGAACACAGTTCCAACAGTCATCCTGCCATTTGCTCTCTTGGACAGTGAATTTTTTTTTTATATGTTGGATATAGTATGTGTATTTGTAGTTTGGATATGTGTTTTTGTCTTTGTGTTGCACTGCTGTGGGGTAAATGATATTTGGTTTCATTTCATGTACGCAAGTGCATGAAATGAAATGACAAATAAATATTCCTGATTCCTAATGAAGCTATTAATAAGCTTTCCTGTTGTTAGCTAAGCTCGATTTGTATTTGCCCACAACTACTTGGGCTATTTTGATGCTAGCTATCTATCCTAGCTAAACTTGCGTATTGTTGGCAGCTGAGCCAGCAGGGGGTCAACCTTATGCTCCCTCAGCCCCATGTTCCCTCTGCCTTCTGAGTTAGCTATCGAGTAGGTTAGCTATTGGTTAAGGTTAGGTAAAGGTTAATCATTGAGTTAGGGTTAGGTAGAGGTTGAGGTTAAGTCAGGTTAAAGTAGGTTAGATTGAGTTTAGGTAAGTTGAATGAAGTAGAGCTGAGGGAACATAGTCACGCTTCCGGCAGCAGGAAATAGCTGCTAGACAGCTAACCTTAGCTAAACTGGTTGTGTATTACAGGCAACAATTAGATAAATATTGGGCTATTTTATGTACAGTCACAGACCGATGCATTTAGCAAGGCCAGTCGATGATAGGATAAGTAACTACTGCATAATTTCGGTAGCCTAAACCTTTACTGTCCTTTGCTTGCATTCGCCTCTGGGATATGATCGTATTCAAATGAATAATTTAGAGGCCTGCTTGGCTGCTGTTAAGAATTGGACATCATTAAATTCCCTGCTTTTAAATTCAGATAATACAGATGCTGGTCACTGGCCCTGCTAGATACAGACACTAATTTGATCAAGTACCAGTAACACTCAACAACTCTGGTTTCACAAAGTGTGGCAGCCAAGACTTGGTGTTACATCTGATCCCAGCCTTTCTTTGATAAGCCCAGTAAAGAAATCACCAAGACTGCCTTTTTTTTCCCCCACTTGCGTAACATAGCTAAAATTCAGTCTCCCCTGTCCATGGCTGAATGCAGAGACTCTAACACATTCACTTGTTTCATCCAGACTTGATGACATTAATGTTGTGTTTTCAGGTCCGCCACATGCTAGTACTAAAGGTCTTCAGATGGTTCAAAATGCTGCAGCTAGAATCCTAACTAAAACAAGAAAATTCAACCATATTCCACTTTTGCTTTTGCTGACGTATAACATTCTAAATGGGTTTTGCCCCATCTTACCTGTCTGATCGCCTTAAACCGTACATTCCATCTCGAGCTCTTTGCTCTCAAAATACAGGGCTCCTTGTTTTACCCAAAGTTAAAAAGAAGTCAGCTGGTGGCAGGGCCTTTTCCTGTCAGGCCCCATTCTTGTGGAATAACCTGCCTGCTGCCATCAGACAATTAGTCTGTTGAGTTCTTTAAATCCAAACTTAAAACTCATCTTTTTGCCTTAGCCTACAATTAGTTGCCTTTAAATTGAGTACTTCATGACCTGTACTGCATGGCAGGTTGGTTTCTGTCTCAATGAATTTACCAAGCACTGTACGGCCAACAAGATTATAGAGCATAGATTATTGACTATTGCAACTGTTCTCTTTTCTCTCATATGTCTCTTCATCCACGTGCACGTGTAGTCTGTCCTCCTCCCAGGTCTCCATGGTGATGATGGCCACCACCTGGAAGCTGCATGGCATCCTCCTCATCACATTCTTTATACATCTTATAAATCCACATAATTTTTTAACTTGTTTTATTGTTATATCCTTCTCTCTCCAATGTGTGACTAATGTCTTTCTTGTCTCTTCTCCCATGTATGTGAATGGTGTGATGTGAGTCTCCCCTGTGTGCGTGTGTAGTCTGTCCTCCTGCCAGGTCTCCATGGTGATGGCAACCGCGTGGCTCATGTCCTATGCTGTTCCAGTGGCATTTGGACACTGCTTGGCATCCTCCTCATCATATTCTTCATATATCTTATTGTGTTTTATTCTGTACACACAACATCCATTGCACGTCTGTCTGTCTTGGGGGAGAGATCCCTCCTCTGTTGCTCTCCCTGAGGTTTCCTCCAGTTTTCTCTCCCTATTAAAGGTTGTTTTTTTTTAGGGAGTTGTTCCTTATCCAATTCGAGGTAAATAGGAGACGGGGTCTCCAGGGAATCTGGTGGTAAGAGTTGGCTCAAGGTACAGATGTGTGTCCCGATTAGAGAACACGGAAACAGACTTTCCCAGTTATGCTGCTTTAATTTAGGCTGTGTTCTGCAACAGTGATTCAAACAAGGGAACACTATCAGTATAACAAACAATAATATTGAGAACATAATCATATGCAGATAAGGACTGTAGTTACTAATCAAATAGACGGGCTTCCTGTTTACAAACATTACTGGGTGCGTGCGCAGCCAAGGGGCAAAACCGCTTCGGTAGCTCTCAAAAGATGATGAGATGCCTAATCTTTTGAGAGCCACCAAAGCGGTTCAACGATGAAAATGTTCAACATTTGGTAGCTCTCAAAAGATGATGAGATGCATAATCTTTTGAGAGCTACCAATGCGGTTCAACGATGAAAATGCAAACATTTTTCACCCATCCTTTCGGCGGTTTGTGCAGTTTACTGCACAACTGCGCGTCATCTCTGCTGTATCTGAGTTCTATCTTGGTTAAAATCTGCGCTGTAGCTGCTTTCTGCCCCCTGGTTGCGCGCGCATATCTGTGACGACGTAGCACGGAAACCCTCCTATCTTCAGCAATTCACCGCTAGCATACTGCCCACACGGGTCTTATAAACTACAGAAATGATCGGCGGGGATATATGTGCCGTTACCGAATAATCGCGCTAATATCTGGTTTGCAGTCATAAATATCAGAACATAGCTTTGAGCATTTGCGCACAGCAATAAACACAGCTTGTATTAGGTTAACAGCGAAAACAGGAGAGGAACGATACCGCCGTCTTAACGTCAAAACGCGATAACGGCACTAGACTTCACGTCACCGGATCGTAATACGGCAGCCGGCGCGTTGAGGGGCAGTCTGTAAATAACAGCTCCAGTGAGACGGGACGGAGTAAATCGCTATTATGACGAAGCAAACTAAGGCGGTGGGCAGGCAAACTTATCACACAACTATGTAGGCTTTCTAACACGAGGGTCTAAGGACAGGGTGTTGCATTGCTGTAAACCCCCTGAGCCAAATTTGTTGAATGGGTTATACAAATAAAACTGACTTGACTTGATACCCTTCATCTATTCCAGGGGCTGCGTTGCACTTGGCTATCAGTGTCCAATGTCGGCGTGTTTGGGGGCTGAATGAATGTCCGTTTTACCAATGTAACCGGTTATTTTCTTGCCCGGTGCGGGATTCGACACGGAGTGTACTGCACCACAAGGCGACATGACTAACCGCTCGGCTAAAGGGTCAGACCCGTTAGCAGGGGGCTAACGTGTGTTATTAGTAGTTTACACCAGCGACAACAACCTTGCTGCTGTCGGCACCGATGTCCACATTACTCGTTTCTAACGTGCGGCTTGAGTAGCAATATCCATAAGTCTAACACGGTCTCACTATTTGGCAAAACGTGCATAGGCGGTGTGCGTGACAGACATAACTTGGGCATGTTGGTTATGTGGCTTTCATACACTTTTTATTGTTTTACACGACAGTGGCTTTCAAAATACTAGAATAAACCACGCAAATGCGTCTATTTTACCATGACGTATTATTATGTCATCCATGTAAGCAGGTTAACGTTGTACTATAGCGAATTCGGGGGACAACGCAACCACAGGACCTGCCGCGGCCGGGAAGCGAACCCGAATCGCCCGCACCGCAGGAGGCATCGCTAACCGCTCGACTAAAGGGTCGGATCCGCTAGCCAGCCAGCGGCCAGCGTGTCTACTTATCCGTGCACGTTACAGTACCGTCATAACACATCAAAAGTGCAAGCAGCTTTTAAAGATGCGCCTTCTCGGGATGCCATGTTCCTCTATCGGCAGTATAAGGCCCACTGAAAGGAGGTGTGAACACGTCACGTCAATTTTGTTTGTGTAGTGTGGAAACCGCAGGAAAGAAGAGACCACTGACCCTTTCTCTCTCCGACTGGCCCAAAACCAACAGCTCGGGCAACATGACGCTGCCCCAACCAATCATCCTCATAGCTCACCCTGTTGACCCGGAAACACTTTCTTAAAGAGCCCAGACCCGATTATGGGGAATTATGTCCGCAGAGTCCGCTACAATGGCCCATTATCACAAATTACAAAGTTGCCTCAGTGGGTTTTACAGCAATACAACATCCTGTCCTTTGACCTTCGCATCGGATAAGGAACAACTCCCTAAAAAAAACCTTTAAAGGAGAAGAAACCTCAGAGAGAGTAAGAGAGGGGAGCTCTCTCTCCCCAGACGGACAGACGTGCAATGGATGTTGTGTGTACAGAATAAAACACAATTTACAGGCTGCAACTTTGAAATAGGATAACAGAATTATAATGGAATTATAAAATATATGAAGATATGTTGACGCAAAGCAGTGTCAGGTGTCGACCCCGTCGTTGTCCCCAGCACTTGTCAAAACAAACTGATCCACACCCATGTCGACATGAAGAAATAAATAAATAATGTAAACTACTAATAAGACACGTTAGTCCCCAGCCAACGGGTCTGACCCTTTAGCCTAGCGGTTAGAGGTGTCGCCTTGTGGTGCAGTACACCCCGTATCGAATCCCGCACCGGGCGAAAAAATAACCGGTTACAATAACATGATGAGCAATAGCCACAATGAATGATGCTGTTTCACTGTTGCCATGATGGCAAAGAAAATTAATAGTCACTTTTGGGTATAGAAATTAGGAGTGCACACCGTTGGTTAAGACTGGGAGCAAGACAAGATTTTCATATTGTAGCGAATTCGGGGGGCAACGCAACCACAGGAAGTGCCGCGGCCGGGAAGCGAACCCATGTCGCCCGCACCGCGGGAGACATCGCTAACCGCTAGACTAAAGGGTCACACCCGCTAGCCAGCGGCCAGCGTGTCTTCTTAGCCATGCACGTTACAATATTTTTATTTCCAATTACATTATAATTTACCATTTCATTTAGCAGACGCTTTTATCCAAAGTGGCCTACATCTGAGAGTTAATACATGCAAGCAAGGATCCAGTCAGGGGGCCGACGACACAAGTGTAAAAAAACAAAACTAGGTTCAGGTCCGACAGGACATAGGTGTCAACAGGCAGCACACAAAGGCAATGCATAGGGTGCATAGAAGCGAACTTTTTAAAATATTTTTATTTACATTGTTTATTATAGTTAATTACAATAAAAATGTCAAATTTGTTTATAAAATTGTATATCTTTTTTAAAGATTGTTTAACATTAAATATTGACTCATTTTTTACATTTATCACCCTAATATGCTAATTACATTTAGATCAAGTTCGACTGTTATCACCATTTAAGACTGGGACTTTAGGATATATGTGTATGAGTGGTCTGAGGCAGTTCTGAATTTCTTTGTTCAGTAAATTCGAGTTAGAAAATATTGATGTATCTACAAATTTTGTGCACAGGGATTCAGCAGAGATTTGTACAGACGCACTGTTCATCAATAGGGCGGCATGAAAAGAAAACCAAACATGGTGTTAGGAAAGGTAAATATCATCTTACGAGATGGCTGGGTGAAGAAAATAATAATGGGAATTTGAAAATCGTGGTACATAAATCCAATCTATTTCTCTTTCTTCACTTTAAGCTCTCTTGATCGGTTAGGCAGAACAATTCCTAACTTCCTAAATTTCCAAACCCAGAAATCCTGTTTTGGTCAAAGCTGTATTTTCCATTAATATCCGAGCGATGGTGATAGTGGAATGAATTAAGGAGTATTTCAGCTGACTCCATGCAAACACATCTTCAGTAGTAAGCATTCCTAGTTTACTTGGCCTCCCCCTGTTTTAGGTCAGGTCACTCCCGTGGTCATTCGACCCTTGGGGCACTTGTATTTTTCACCATACTTCTCGGTCCTCTGCTTTTCTGCTGCATTCCGCTATGCTTCACCCTGTCCACACCTTTACATCTCCCATCCATTCCTTTCTAGGTCTTTCTCTTCTCCTCATACCTTCAACACCCAGAACTCCGATAAAATCTCATCTTGAAGGCCACTATTCTCTTCTCTATACTGACTGTGTACGTCGTTTCACACCCACATAGAACTACTGCCGTCACAAGGACCAGATTAGACTTGGTTACCGTTTTGATGTTCTTGTGCTCCAAATTTTATTCAGCTTAGCCAATTGTGCTGTTGCCATTGCTATTCCTCTCTTCACCTCCATCTTACAAGTCACTTCACTGTTGATGAGGGAGCTGAGGTAATTGAACTGATCCATTGTTTCCAGGTCTTCCCCATTCACTTGAGCTTTGTCATTATTTCCCCCCGGTTTTTGTATTCCTGTCGTCATAATCTTGCTCTTTTCGCTGCTATTTCCCATTCCATACCTTCTTGCAGTAGAATCTAAATGGTTCAGTAGTTCTGCCGGCTCAGGCCTGGTTCCCGCTATCAAGTTGATATTGTCAGCAAATCTAAGATTCATGATCATTCTTCCACCTATTTTAACACTTCTCCTAAAGTCTTCAAGGGCATCCATCATTATCTGTTCAAGGAAAAGACTGAAGGGTACCGGTGATAACAAGCAACCTTGTCGCACACCAACAATTGTTTTAAACCATTCCCACATTCCACTAATGTTCATAACTGCATGACTGCGCTTCTCATATAGGGTGCTCGCCAAGTTGACAATATGAACACATATGTTATACTTCTTAATACTGGCCCAAAGAGCCCCTCGCCACACCCTGTCCAAAGCTTTTTTTCAAATCAATAAATTTATGATGCAGCTCTTGTTGATGGTCTCTGAATCACTCTGACAAAATTCACACATTCAGTATCTGTTCAGTGGTGCTCCGATCAAGAAATCCAGCCTGTTCTTCTAAGATGATCATTATAGTATACTGTTTCAGTCTTCTGTTTACAATTCTCAGGATTATTTTGCTTGAGTGACTTATTAGACTTATGCTAATTTCCACTCTTTAGCAAATTTCCTTTCTTTGGCACTGCAGCCATTAGCATTTGGGTCCATTGTGTGTGCCATTCACCAGTTTCCCAGATTCGACTGTAGATCTTGTGTAGGATATCAAGTCATTTTCTCTCCACTACTCTTGAGCATCTCTGCTGTTAGTATGTTGTCAGTACCTGCTGTCTTGCCAGTTTTCAGATCATTCACAGCCTGCTCTACCTCACTTCTCAGGTTATTAGGTTCCTTTCCTTGGTCATCGGTTTTAGGTCCCTCCTGTTCCAACTGAAGAATAACCGAGCCTGTTTGAACTGAGCAAATGTATAATTCCTTCATGTGCTCAGTCAACCTGTTTTTGATCTGCTTGTCAGTGAGCACATTGCCATCTTTGTCCTCGACTGCAGTTATCTTAACGCTTCTCCCCTTCGCAGTAGTTGCTTCCTTAACTACTTTGTATACGTTTCCAACCTTGTTCTCAAAATGATCTTGCAGCTCATGGCATTTCTTCTGAAGAAACACCTCCTTAGCTGCTCTGATTTTCTTCTGAACTTCAGCATTCACCCTCTGATATTTTTTGAAATCCTCTTTCACTGTTATGTTTTTTTTTTTGGCTTTCAGAGTACTTCCCTCATCACACTTAAGCAATACATCATTTGTCATCCAAGCTTCCTTCTTCTTCTTTGCTTTGCCAAGTACAGTAGCAACACTATCATTTACTGCTTGTGTTAACATGGCAGAAGCAGATATAGGGGAGCACAGGGATGACAGAGATTAAGCTGCATCTGTCACACTTTCACAACCCATCACCTTCCACCTACCCTGAATTTACATATCCTTTTCTGATATAGAAACAAGTGCATCCAGAGATAATCGATAATGATAGGCCCGATGTCTGTTAAGCAGTATATGCAATATGTGATCATGGTGGACATCTTCTATTTTAACACCTTGTATTCTTAACTTCTAATATGACCTCTGAAAATACGGAGAGAGAAAAATGAAGTGATGTGAAGCGGATTCAAAACTGAATGTGGTCAAATCTTGGTTTTATTGAAATGGTCTTTTTGCCGGAACACTTATAATTTATCTAGTGCATTCCCACATTTTTCCCCTGCCAGTTAAATTGATGAAAAACTGTAGAGTATAGGGTAAGATGATTACTGTATTTGTATTTACTCACTGCAATATTGTATTCCATTGAAATGCGGGTTGAAATGTTGAAGCAGTGAAATGTTCTCATCCTTAAGGGAAAAGAAACCTCCTGGTAAAAAATAGACAGACTGTGATATTAACTAACGACTCATGCAAATGATTAAAAATAAAGAGCTCATAACTAAGCCATCACAGAAAGTTTCCTCATTATGGCTTTATTATATGAACAAAAGAACAAAATCTGGCCATTACAATAAAAAATTAGCAAATAGTACAACTCAGACTGAGCTCTTACAATTTTTTTAGTATTTCACAAAACAATAAAAATAAGGAAAATAAATAATAAAAAGACAGAGGTCTAATCAGAAATCAATAGATCCATGTTTTTGTAAATATGTAAAGCTTGTTTGGTTTGTATACATTTCAGTGCTTTCTTAAAACTTATTAATTCATTCATGAAGACTAAGAATAGTGGCCTGGCATTAATAAATTTAGATCTATGGAGAAATTGTTTAGCCATAATAATCAGCCTATTGTACAACATTTCCATATTTTTATCCTCCATTATAACTCCAAATTTAATATCCTTATAACCTCAATTGGGCAAATGAAAGTCCTTTTCAGATATCCAATTTTGAAATAATTCCCAAAAGGCTCTAGTATATTTACAAGTAAAAAACAAATTTTCTAACATTTCGATAACTGAATCACAAAACATACAATTTTTTTTTCAATGTTAAATCTTTGTCTCAGAAACTCATTACAAGGATAAATATAATTTATCATTGTAAAATGAGTTTCTTTTGCTTTTGGCGAAACAGGGAGAGTGAGGTATCTGGCAGTAATTCTGACCATAATCTCTTTAGGATAATTTTTAATAGATTTTTTTTTAATGGTAAAGGGGAGAGTATGGAGGCAAGGGCACCCCTTACCATTTTGTTTGTGCATTTTTTTCTCCATAAAATCGAGATTGTCTATGTAAATTGAAGGCATCTTTGGTACTAACACGTCAGAATTCCTTTTATCATATTCATCATTACTTGTGGGATTGCCTTGATAACCACTGAGTATTGTTTTTTGGTTTTTTTGTACACATCACATTGAATTTATCAACGAATTCATTGTACTCTAGAACATTTCCTCTTGAATCCATCAAATGTAAAATAGACCAAATACCTTTCTCCACCCAATCATAATACACGTAAAGATTTTCTTTTAAACAAGATACATCTGTTATTCCAGATCGGAGAGTTATGTGGAGTGAAATTGTGCTTATAAACCAGTTTCCAATATAACAGAGCCTGCTGATGAAATCTAGACAGCTTAATAGGTAGTTTAGCGATACAGAAATCGCATCTTAACCGAAAATCTGCCCCTCCGCACTTATTAAAATTTTTAGAAGGAATATTAAACATGAATCCATTATTATTTTGTATGAATTGTTGTAACTATTTTAGTTTTATCGTTACATTCATTGCCTCATAGTCAATCACATTTAAGCCCCCTTCTTCTAACGATTTTACCACATCCCTTTTTCTAATATAATGATGTTTGTTTGTCCAAACAAAGTTGAAATTTGTTACATTAATTGATTTAATTAAATTGTCTGGAATGGCTAATGAAAAAGCTGGGTACATAATTCTAGATAATGTTTCAATTTTAGCAATCAAAATATGTCCGGATTGATAAAATCCCTCTGTAACCAAGAATTGAGTATAGATTTACTTCTTTATTTTACAGTCTCAATATTTAGTTCTTCTCTAGCTTTACAATCTTTAGTTATTTAAGTGTTGTCCAGATGCTTTAGAAAACTCATCTATCTTCTTGATTACCAGAGGGATCTGTTCTGACCTCTTGAGAAAGATGGTAGTATCATCTGCCAGCTGAGTTATGACCAGATGATTGCCTAACACATTTAAAGGCTCAATATCTGAACTATTTTATATATATATAAAAAAGCCAACAATACTGCAACTAAATAAATAATGAAGGGGAGCAAGAACAACCCTATCAAATCCCTCATTTAACCTTAAATCTATTAGATGTTCCTTTTAGGGAGAGAAACGGAACTATTAATGTCATTATAAATCATTTTAATTGCCTTTATAAATTTTGGACCAAAACTAAAATATTCTTAAGACTTTATTATAAATGGATTTTAGAACTAAATCAAAGGCTTTGTAAAAATCTAAAAACATCATGAAACCATTGTCTTCAATCAAATAATTATAATCTAGTAAATCAAGAACCAGCCTAATGTTATTATGTATAGACCTATCTTTAAGAAACCCCGACTGAGTTTCACTTATTATCTGTCCTATACTTTCATCCAATGTGTAAATAATTTGTAATACACATTCAAAAAAGTTCAAGTACTTTATTTGTCACATGCACAGAAATACAAGGTAAAACATGCAGTGAAATGAAAAGGGGTACCAAAAAAATAAAGTTATTATAATAAATAATAATAATAAAGTTATTAGTCTCAGGTTATCAAGAAATATTTTGTCCTTACCAGGTTTAGGTAACAAGGTAATAATAACTTGCTGCGATAGTATGCTTTCTTCCCGGCCTTCTTGTATCTGGGGCCAAAGGGCTTCTCTAGCCTGTTTATCTGCCATGGTTAAGTCTTCAGTAAAGCGAACTCCCACTTTCCTGCATATATCCGACTCCCTCACCATTCTCCAAATCCCATCACTTTGTTGACGTTTGACAAATTGGATAATGACCTGGCGCGTTCTCTTCCCCTCCTTTCCCCCCACCCGATGAACAGTGTCTACCATCTCATCCGTGCTCTGTGCCCAATGCAGTGCGCGACTGTCTTGAGTAGGTTAATCACCTCCTCCCTTGTTTTCATTTGCCATTTCTTTCATGCCTTTTATTCTCAGTTACCACCGCCTGCTGTACCTTTCATGTGCGTCTGCTGCTCCTTCTTTAAGACCGGTGTTTTCTTTTTCCAGAGCTGCCGCTTTCTCTTCTAAAGCAGTTACTTTAATTTTGAATTCTTTGAGTTCCGCCGTATTGAATTCCAACGCTGTAGCCAGGCTGCCAATCACTTTACTATTCTCCTTAATATGAGTATTGATATAGTAACCGGTTATTTTCTTGCCCGGTGCGGGATTCGATACGGGGTGTACTGCACCACAGGGCGACATCACTAACCGCTCGGCTAAAGGGTCAGACTCGTTAGCTAGGGGCTAACGGGTCTTATTAGTAGTTTACAATATCTTCCAGCTTTTTTTCTTGTTTATCAAATCTGGTGCCCAGGGTGTTGATTGTAGTCAGAACAGACTCAACTGCAGATTCATTTGGCCTTACCCATTTCCGAATATGGGAGCCCTTAGACTGAGTGTCTAATGGGGAATCTTCCAGCTCGTCGACACGTCGTGTATCGGGCCCGCCATTAGTAGCCGCCATCACGTAGTCATGAAGAAGAAGAAGCGTTTCCGGTACGTCATGCTTGTTGCTAGCTTCGGCGTTCTTCATCATCATATCTTTATCTTTTTTCCTAGATTTCACTTCCTTTCCTTTGTTTGGAATTTTTAGATTCGTAATCCAAAACTTCTTTGAGGGGGGGGGTGACTTATTTAATACTATTGAGGAGCTTTAGCCTACATGCTAGCAAGTACATCCGCTCAGTCCGCCATCTTGCCGGCCACCCTCCGTCCCAAAACTCGTGTTTCTGCTCTGAGGAGCAACGAGTGAGGATACATGACAGCGGCCTTTTTGAAAGACTTTCAGCTGGACGCCACGACGTAATTGCTCCGCCCCCAAAACATCCGGGCACATTTGAATGAGATGGCGGAGAAACTGCATGAGTTTTAAGTGCCCGTTATTTTCTGCTTTGATGTGTAATGCGAGATGGGGGACACGTGTCGCTGGCTGCTTTATGCAGCAGGTCCAGCTGTGCCGCCAGCATCGGAAACGGACGTCGCATCACGTGATGCTGCAGAGGAAAGGACGTCTCATTTCTCTAAAACTATGATTCATGCTGGCTCTTGTTTGCTGGAGCTGATTTGGGTTTTACGCATTTTGTCACCTGTATTGAAGAGTGACACCGCTGGAGTTTTTCGGCATTGAGCCTATGTGACAGCGCGCATAGCTCTTCCAGCAGGCTGCATGGCGCCTCCTAGTGGCCTTGGTGCAGCCATACAAATACACACAACTTCCTCTTATATAGTCAGTCTGCCTGACACCTTTCTTACTGCCTCTCAATATTATAGGCTACGAGCACATGGGTTTATTCTCGCTACGTTTCCCCTCCCTTAAAGTTCAGTGGGCTAACAAGCACTTTCCTCCAACTTCTCTCAGCTGAATAGCTGGAATCACAGTATTAATCCCCAAGTCTCCACTCTCATACAGAAACCAAGTTCAGCGCTGCCCTATCCGTGCCACCTTAACTGTAATTGTTTATACAACCCACTTCTAGAAAATCGATTTGCCTATCTCCAAGGACAAGTCCACCCACACCGGCCCTGCTGTCAGGAATTCACTACAGCTCAGTAGCACCACAGAGGACATGAAAAATTCATTAGCCACCTGGCAACCAGGCAGTGTAAGCCTATAGTGTGAGTGGTTACCAAGCAAGAGAGAAAGTGGGAGTAAGAGAAGGAGGAAGTACACGAGATCAAGATCGGAGGCGATGGTATAGCAGACATAATTGCGTGGCTTAATTGCCTCATTATCTTTACTGTACACCATTATAGCACTGAAATTAAACATGGGAATTGAGAGGGTTAAAGTTTGGCAAGACTGAAAAACAAGCTTATAGCCGGTAGTGAGTTTCACAAAAGGATACACAAAGCCAGGCTGTCAAAAATAAAGAGATTTTCTTTCCCTTGAATTTTCTTCTGAAGTAAACCCATCTTCCGGCTGCGATTACAGTCACGTTGTCACAGAAAAAAAAAGTATTATCCTTGTGAATGAAAACAAAATCTACCTGCATGTTTTGAAAGACTTGATAAATTCAACACCATAATTGTCCCCTGCAATAACAGTACTGTTCTTTTACACTTTTGATACGGCTCCATGACGGCTATTCATATATCGGAAAAAGTAAAAAAAAAAAAAACAATAATAAAAGACACAAAGACCCTATTTCCACCTGGTATCGTGGCCTGGATATGGATATGTTATCTGGATAATGAACAGTTCGATCGCACCCTTTGCATTCACAGCTGGCATCTATATGTGCTCTCGTCATCGGCACTGTGTGTGAATTGTGATAGGATCTAATTTCTTGCTTGCATTATGAAAAAAAAGCTGCACAGTTTGGATTTACACCTGGTGAGTGCTGGCTCAGATCCAGCCATATCCCCATCGCAATGCACTCTGCATGCATTTACACCTTGCATTAATTTGAGTATTTCCTCATTCATAGAAGTCTATCTAAATACAAATCGCGCTAACACCAGGTGTAAATGAGGTGATAAGCTAAAGAGCAGAGATGGTTGGAACTTGGGACTGCAGTTGAAGTGCTGTCTTAACTTTTGATTTATTTCAGTCTTTATGAAAAGTTCACAAGAATTAAGGGACAAAGTTTGGACACTAGCTGAAGTTTACAATTCAGTTTGAAATGTCAGGTATGTGCAGACTGTGTTGTAGAACAATGGTTGTCAACTGGTCTGGCCTTGGGACCCACATTTTCCCACGATCATTAAGTCACGACCCACTTTTATAGAATTCAAACCGAGCAAACTTGTTTCTCAAAAATGGGCTAGTAAACACACATGCACAATGTCATCATGAACAAGTATTTTCACCCCTGTATTCAGAACCCATTACTCCAGCAATACCAAACTGATCCTGATCAATAAACTGACGAGCATGAACATCACAACTGCATGCTGCTGATCCTGGTTCATATGAATAAAATGAACATCATGAATGCAAAACTTGGTTTACACACATAATAGGATAATCTCTCCGGGTAGGCCTGCTAAACGGGCTGTTTTCACTTAATATATAAAGCCCCTTAAAAAATATTTCTCCAAATCCAAAAATGCAAAGAGATGTGATCTTCTTTGACATGTCCTAAATATTTGTGATTTAAATGCATGTGTTCTTGAAATTAGGATAGATTGACTTTGACTACTGACGCCCACTTCAGCCAGACAATACGTGAATGTGCGCCAAGACCCAAGTGTGAATTCCAGTGTGGGAGGATGGCAGCATGAATTCACGTTTGCAGCGGTCTCACCCAGTACTGGTGTGGGAAGATGGCGGCGCGAATTCGTGTTTGCGGCAGCCTCATCCAGTACCGCCCATGCAGTGTCTTTGTCCACGTCTATGTCAAAGTTTCTCTTCGTTTGATGGCTGGGAGAGCTGACGCTGGATCGGCTGGGAAATCTTAGTCTGTTGTGTCCTGTGAACCCAGAGACCACGGCCCTGCCCGGAGCTGCACCTGAGGAGGTAACACTGAGGGCGGTCTGACAGGACCCGGAAGTGGGGCCGGCTAAACTACCTGCTAGCCCATGCAGACCGGCAGTTCCCATAATACCAAGAGTGGTCTGGCGGCGGCCTCGCCTGGCGTTGACTGTGGTGTTTTTAGTGTTGTCGTGTGGAGTGCGGGGAGGTGTGTCGAGGGTGTCTGGCTGGGAGAGCTGGTGTTGGACTGGCTGAGGGAGCCTGGTCTGCAGTGTCTGGTGGGCCCAGAGACCATGGCCCTGCCCGGAGCTGCGCCTGAAGAGGAAACACCGAAGGCGGTCTGACAGGACGTGGAAGCGGGGCAGGCTAAGCTAACTGCTAGCCCATGCAGACCAGCAGTTCCGACAGTCATCCTGGCTGGTGTTCGTTCCCTTGGACAGTGATTTTTTTTTGTTTAGTTTGTATATATGTGTTAGTTTGGGCATGTGTGTTCTTGTAGTTCATATAGTTTTTGGATATGTGTTTTTGTCTTTGTGTTGCACTGCTGTGGGCTGGGGGGAAATTAAATTACAAATAATGTGTTCCTGCTGAAAAGGTGGATGTCCTCCTCATTCTCAGTCTGTGTGCCAGCAGCCTAAATCATCAGCCATCAAAACGAACTTCATACAAATTATAACTGATATGTCCTTAGAATAACATTGTGACGATGACGACGATGACGAAGATTGTTTGTGGGAAACTGCATAATTGTGGAGGGAATTCCAAAGAGGTAACACTCTATGCACTCACCCAAGATAAGTGGGGGACACACCTGGGAGTAAACAACGTGTTGAATAACACTCCATCATGGCTACAGCAAAACGAATGGATCCACGATAAGTCCTCGCTCCGCTACTGGACTCTGATGGATCGGCGGCGTGAAGTGAGACGGCGCGAGACGGCAAGATCCGGGTTGAACAGAGAGTCGGCGCAGCGCCGGGGAGGCTGCTTCCGCGTACCGTTCTAAGGCAGACAGCTCCAACTGTTGTGTCAAAACAAAAACATATCCGGTAAGCTCGCCAGCTTTGGGTTTTGTTTTTGTTAATTTGACATGGACACGCCGACACACATCAGGGACTGAACTGGGACCGCGGCGCACAGCGTCTGATCGTCCATGAATGAACTCAAAGCTTCCGTTGGACTTGTACACGCTCGTGGAATATATGGCAGCACCTGAATACTGAGAGCTTCTGGTTGGAGGGGTTTTTTTTCTCCCAGAGAAACAATGGCAAGGAACCGCTTCACAGAAATCACGAGATTTCCTCGTTTCAACCACAGACAGGAAAGGCTTGAGCGTCTCTTGACTGACAAATTATCATATAAACCTGTTCTGAAGAAGAAGAAAGCCACTTTAATTTGTCATGGTATTCTCACAGCGAATTGTGTTTTTATAACACTTGTTTTCCTCTGCATGTCACCCATCCTATTGTATAGGAGCAGTGGGCAGCTGCCGCACCCGGGGACCAACTCCAGCTCTTCCTTCCATGGCCTTGCTCAGGGGCACAGGCAGGAGTATTAACCCTAACATGCATGTCTTTTTGATGGTGGGAGGAAACCGCAGCACCCGGAGGAAACCCACGCAGACACGGGGAGAACATGCAAACTCCACACAGAAAGGACCTGGGACGGCCTGGGGTTCGAACCCAGGACCTTCTTGCTGTGAGGCAACAGTGCTACCCACTGGGCCACCGTGCCGCCCCTTATTTGTACAATATGTGTTGAAGCTTTTGGATTAAAAGTAGGTAGGCGATATTAATATGACTGCATAGTCATGTTTACCTGGGCACTGACATGGAATTAAAGGGTCGGCTTTGCTAGTGTTAAAATAGAAATTTGGTTTTTTTGTTTTTGTTTTTTTAACCACAAACCCCGCAACCTATTCAGAACGAGTCCGCGACCCACTTCTGGGTCGTGTCCCACCAGCTGAGAAACTTGTAGAACATGGTGCTAACTGTAGCGAGAACCTCCGTTCTCAATAAGGCCAGCTGTACTAAAAAGGTTATCCATTTACATTACTGTAGCGCTCTTATGTTGGCATTGTCCATCCAAATTGCATTTGGGTTTTTTTTATATTTCCCATCCATCCATCCATCCATCCATCCATCCATCCATCCATTTTCCAAGCCGCTTATCCTAATTAGGCTCGCGGGATGCTGGAGCCTATCCCGGCAGTCATTGGACAGAAGGCGGGGAGACACCCTGGATGGGCCGCCCAGTCCATCACAGGGCCCACACACGCATATTTACACCTAGGCACAATTAATTGAGTCCGATTCACCTGACCTACATGCCTTCGGTCTGTGGCAGGAAACGGGAGCACCCGGAGGAAACCCACGTAGACACGGGGAGAACATGAAAACTCCACACACAGGATGACCCGGGACGACCCCCAAGGCTGGACCACCCCGGGGCTCGAACCCCGGACATTCATGCTCTGAGGCAACAGCGCTAACCACCCATATATTATTTCCCATCTACTCGATTTATATGTGTAAATGACTTCGATATGCATTTCTCCCATTGTTGTGACTATCCGAGCCAGGGAACTGCCAAACTGAGGTAAATCAGTGTGTGGAACCGATCATTTGCTTGATTGTTTTTTTGTTTTTGTTTTTTTCATTCGGTTAATTTCTCAGGGACACGGCATATACGGTAAATATGCCAGAATTAGACTAGAGGCTAGTTTTCATCCACAACCCCCGGCCAGGTTTTAAGTTGGCAGCCTACAGGCGACCTAAAACCAGGAAACAAGTTTGAAACGATAATCATGCCGTAAGGCATTTCAATTACGGTAAAAGCAGAACGCAGACACAGATAAGCAAAACACAGACATGGGCAGCAATAACAGCCAAGCAAATTACGTTTCAATAAAGCAAAAAAACAACCATAAGCTGGGACAGACATGAGCAGCAGAATAAATAATTACATAAGTGCAATTACATTGCAGAACTGCTTTGCAAAAACAGATATAATCAAAGACAGATACCAGACACAGGACAACAGTAGTGCTAGGGTAGGTAGGTAAAGCGACAGGGCAGTTGTAGCACTAGGGTAGGTAGGTAAAGCAACAGGGCAGTTGTAGCACTAGGGTAGGTAGGCAAAGCAACAGGGCAGTTGTAGCACTAGGGTAGGTAGGTAAAGCAACAGGGCAGTTGTAGCACTGGGGTAGGTAGGTAAAGCGACTGGGCAGTTGTAGCACTAGGGTAGGTAGGCAAAGAGACAGGGCAGTTGTAGCACTAGAGTAGGTAGGTAAAGCAACAGGGCAGTTGTAGCACTAGGGTAGGTAGGCAAAGAGACAGGGCAGTTGTAGCACTAGGGTAGGTAGGTAAAGCAACAGGGCAGTTGTAGCACTAGGGTAGGTAGGTAAAGCAACAGGGCAGTTGTAGCACTGGGGTAGGTAGGTAAAGCGACTGGGCAGTTGTAGCACTAGGGTAGGTAGGCAAAGAGACAGGGCAGTTGTAGCACTAGGGTAGGTAGGTAAAGCAACAGGGCAGTTGTAGCACTAGGGTAGGTAGGCAAAGCAACAGGGCAGTTGTAGCACTAGGGTAGGTAGGTAAAGCGACAGGGCAGTTGTAGCACTAGGGTAGGTAGGTAAAGCAACAGGGCAGTTGTAGCACTAGGGTAGGTAGGCAAAGAGACAGGGCAGTTGTAGCACTGGGGTAGGTAGGTAAAGCGACTGGGCAGTTGTAGCACTAGGGTAGGTAGGCAAAGAGACAGGGCAGTTGTAGCACTAGGGTAGGTAGGTAAAGCAACAGGGCAGTTGTAGCACTAGGGTAGGTAGGCAAAGAGACAGGGCAGTTGTAGCACTAGGGTAGGTAGGTAAAGCAACAGGGCAGTTGTAGCACTAGGGTAGGTAGGTAAAGCAACAGGGCAGTTGTAGCACTAGGGTAGGTAGGTAAAGCGACAGGGCAGTTGTAGCACTAGGGTAGGTAGGTAAAGCAACAGGGCAGTTGTAGCACTAGGGTAGGTAGGCAAAGCGACAGGGCAGTTGTAGCACTAGGGTAGGTAGGCAAAGCAACAGGGCAGTTGTAGCACTAGGGTAGGTAGGCAAAGCAACAGGGCAGTTGTAGCACTAGGGTAGGTAGGTAAAGCAACAGGGCAGTTGTAGCACTAGGGTAGGTAGGTAAAGCAACAGGGCAGTTGTAGCACTAGGGTAGGTAGGTAAAGCAACAGGGCAGTTGTAGCACTAGGGTAGGTAGGCAAAGAGACAGGGCAGTTGTAGCACTAGGGTAGGTAGGTAAAGCAACAGGGCAGTTGTAGCACTAGGGTAGGTAGGTAAAGCGACTGGGCAGTTGTAGCACTAGGGTAGGTAGGTAAAGCGACTGGGCAGTTGTAGCACTAGGGTAGGTAGGCAAAGAGACAGGGCAGTTGTAGCACTAGGGTAGGTAGGCAAAGAGACAGGGAAGTTGTAGCACTAGGGTAGGTAGGTAAAGTGACAGGGCAGTTGTAGCACTGGGGTAGGTAGGTAAAGCAACAGGGCAGTTGTAACACTAGGGTAGATAGGCAAAGCGACAGGGCAGTTGTAGCACTAGGGTAGGTAGGTAAAGTGACAGGGCAGTTTAGCAGCATACAAGTTGTATAATGACAGACATTTGCCAAATGATGAAGGCATCCAAACTGGTGCTGACAGATTTGGTGGCTTGCAAGCTGCATTCTTAACCGTCTAGGAAAGGACCCGTAAGTGGTGCGTTCTCTGATGTGGACCGGTACGGCGTTGCACCCATGCGCTGCCTTAACTGAAACGGTAGATTGACGGGAAGCAGATTTTCTTTGTGCTTCCCTCTTGTGACTCCTCTTGTGATCTGATTTGTACTTACCCGTTGCCTAACAAAGCAAGTGAGTGGGAGAGGAACCGTGCCGTGAATAATAGATGGGACACATTTGCATGCTTGATCAGACTGTAACTTAAGGAATTCGTGCTAGCATGAAAAAGTATGTGAGAAAGAAATAATTACACAGCGAGCGCTGGATCCTTGTGACACTTCAGTCTTACTGAGCCACATGGCAGAATAAAGGGCAACCGCAGCCGACATTTAATTGAATCACAATTTATTGTTATTAATATAGAATTTAAATATTTAAGAGCCATTGTACGGATCTTCCGAAAAAGGGGTCTATTTACTTATCTAATGTTGGCCCAATTAATCATAATTGCTCAGACAGGAAATCTTACTCAGCAATTTCCGCAGAGCGTAACCGCCGGAGGGGCTCTTAAGGAACGGGGTTATTTAATTAGCTAGATAACTCTAAAAATGAAATAAATTCAAAATAACCATGAAATGATTGTTCATAATACTGAGACCATGAAATGATTGTTCATTGGCTGGCTCTATCCTTAGGCGGGCAATAAATGAGAAGTGATTCAGCTCCCCTGACTAACCAGTCATGACATGACAACACACCACAGTGTGTAGCAAAGAAAGTTGGATCAGTTCATGTGGACACAAAGTTTATTGAGAGAAACGTTCCCTCACCTATCGAAGTAACCTAGTCAGTCTCCATTGACTCCAGGTATCCCCCCCCCCTATAAATAATACTGTGGCGGGTTTGCATGGAGAATGAGAGAATAGGGATCTCTTTTGATCACAACTCCCGTGCCCCAATACACTGCACAACCCCGGGAGTGCTCCTTTATTCTGCCCCTCCCCAATGGTTGCTGAACAATGGCTTCCCGTAACGAGGTCACTGTTGAACACACCAGTACCAGTCATGGTCCTACAGTCAGTCAGTCCGTAAAACGGTCGTCTACCTGGTCCGAGTCAAACATCCAAACAACAGCACAACAATAATCAAAACATGAACACAACATTAATAAAACAATGATCTGAATATGGGCGACACGGTGGTGCAGTGGTTAGCACAGTCGCGTCTAAGCAAGAAGGTCCAGGGTTCGAGCCCCAGGGTAGTCCAACCTTGGGGGTCGTCCCGGGTTGTCCTCTGTGTGGAGTTTGCATGTTCTCCCCGTGTCTGCGTGGGTTACCTCTGGGTGCTCCGGTTTCCTCCCACAGTCCAAAGGCATGTAGGTCAGGTGAATCAGCCGTACTAAATTGTCCTTAGATGTGAATATGTATGTGTGTATCAGCCCTGTTATGGCCTGGCGGCCTGTCCAGGGTGTCTCCCCGCCTGCCACCCAATGACTGCTGGGATAGGCTCCAGCATCCCGCGACCCCAGTTGGGATAAGCAGCTTGAATGGATAAATGGATGGATGATCTGAACACTAATTTAATAGTGCCATGATCCCTTGCACCTCCCCAGTGCGTAGCTGCCATCACAATACAGTGGCATTAGGACCGAAAGCAATGATCAGGTTCACATGCAAATTGGCATGAACACTAACTTGAGTTACAATGGCCATGTGTACTATTCACAGAGGATTGAGGAATGGTTGTAATCACAGCATCGTAAGATGGCGACAGATGTACTCTTAGCCCCCCTTGGTTCAGGGATGGTCGTTCCCTCTTAACATAGATGGCTTCTTTGACTCCCTGTTCCAACCAGCGTTCCTCCCTATCAAGGATGTGCACATCCTCATCGTTGAAAGAGTGGCCACTGGCCTGTAGATGGGTGTAGACTGTGGAGTCCTGGCCTGACGTGTTAGCTCTCTTGTGTGGTGCCATTCTCTTGGCCAGCATCTGTTTAGTTTCCCCGATGTACAAGTCACGGCAATCCTCCCGGCACTTAACAGCATACACTATATTGCTCTGTTTGTGCCGGGGGACCCGATCCTTGGCATGGAACCAATTTCTGGCACAGCGTGTTTTGGGGTTTGAAAGCAACTGAGACGTGATGTTTGGAAAATACGTGTCTCAACCCTTCCAATACTCCCGCCACATAGGGGATCACCACTGGTTTATGCTTGGGCAGCTGTTGTCCTTCTCCTCTCACTGATCGGCTGGTGCACTGGTTGGGTGTCTTCCTGGCTTTGACAAACCCCCGGTTAGTCTCCACCAATACAGTGGCCAGGTAAGGGGAGAAATCCCGTATTAATCAGGCCCTGGTTAAGTGTGGTTATCCTAACTGGGCGTTTGTCGAAGACGCCCAAACAGTGCACTCTGAATAGAGCACACAACGTCCTGTGAGAGGCCCAGCCTCTCTAAGCATTCCCGTTCAGTGGCCAAGCCCACGAACGTTGGCTCATCATCAGGTAATCCTCGGTCACTCTCTCCACCTGAGAGAGAACGTCCCCCTGCCACAGGAATTCCCACAACCAGTGTGACAGCAGCCGCTGCAGCCATGGGAACCACACAGCGCCCATGCGTTCCAGGGCTATTAATATCACCGGAAGCTGCTCTTTCCATATCCGGCCCAAGAACCAAGGGATTAGTGGAACTGGTGAAAATGCATAAAGGAGCATCTTGGCCCATAGTTGATGTGCAAACCTGTCCACCCAACCGGAGGATTGTCTTTCCCGCTCAGTGAAAACCAGAGCGCGTTGCACGTTTCCGCATGCAGTGAACAGACCCACCTCCGCTCTCCCGAACCTGCTGCAAATCTGGGAAACCAGTTTGGGATGAAAGCTCCAGTCTCCTTGATGAGGGCCCCTTCTCGTCATAAGGTCCGCCCCGCTGTTCAACTCGCCAGGGATATACACCGCTCTATCACCAGCATGGCAGTAGAGGTAGAGAGAGACCCGATGGTCCTCTGAGCGTTCATCCTGTTGACCGCCGGCGAACTCCAGCTCCTGTGCCTGGAGGAGGGAAGTCAGGGGCAATCCGCATGGTGATCCATGAGTGGAGAGGGGGGTTTCCTCCGACTCCGGCTCACCCATGGGATCCAGCAGGTTCAAGGCTTCGTCCGCTGAAAAGGTTTCCTGCACTGGCCACATGTTTGGATACAACAGCGAAGGCGTCCACCCTCTGCTGTTTCTCTGCTTAGGGGAGACGTGCACAGTAAGGGGGCACGTCACTTGCGGAGGGAGCGCCAGGCCGGTGTGCTCCGGGCCCAGGCAGCCTGCACAACAGCTGTGCAGGTGGAAGCCCATAACATATCCTGCTTTACGAGCAGCACACAGTCGGACGCTGCTGTCAAGCCACTTGATTGAAGACATCGTTTCCTTTTTTTGTAAAATCTTCTCGAGTGCTTGCAACTGTAACCGGAAAAAAAAAAGGGGAGCCAATTATGCGGCCTCAATTCAACATACAGTTGAGTTAGGACAGTAAGTGGGGCCCACAGTTAAGTGGGTGTGGACATAGGTTTTTGCAGTGCTCCACGGGGGCACGAGGGATAAGCCCACTAGCGATAGCCTTCGACAGCGAAGCCTATACAAAAGAGAACTGTAGATGTGAGCTGCACTTCGCACAGTTGACTCAGAGCGTTGGTTGAGCGAGCTAGAGAGCGAATGAAGAGAGGGAGCGGCGATGGTGAGAACAAAGGTTTTTCAAAGGTTTTGAATCACTGCAACCCGGGGGGGGGGGGTTTCCGTCATACAGTCATAACTGCATGAACATTTTTAGGTTTATAAGTCCAGTAGTTTGCAAGATTAGCCAGGAAGAGACACACACACACACACACACACACACAAGTGTGCGACCAAACGCATAACCCCCTCCAGGCTGCTGCCTGGCGGAGATAAAAATGTCATTAGTTTAAACAGTGGGTATTAGGTAGTGCTGAGTATTAAAATACTGCAGTGTATAGCCTTTTAAATGTTCAGCTTGATAAGACATTGCAACAACCTACACACACACACACACACACACACACACACACACACACACACACACACACACACACACACACACACACACACTAATGATCATGTAATTACATTGACGCAATGACACCCACTAGGTGGTAGAATAAATGGTAGAGGCAAGTTAAACTGTGAAAGAAAAATGTAATTTATACACTTTATTTAGTTTGTTCCAGGCTCTTTATAAACCTCACCTAACACACACATCATATCATCGCAAACACATCATACTACATCGTATTGTAAGCACGAACATCCGCCTCAGTCTACGTGCCAACAAACCAACACGAGCAACCTTCCCACAATATGACCAGTCAGCTCTAACAAACAACACTGACGCAAGTCATAGCTTAAAATAAATTCAATGCTTTACAATCAGAAACAACGACTACCACACCTAACATCACTTATAACAACTTTGTTACAGCCAGTGAAGTAGCTGCATCTGAATGCCTACCACTGAAACCCGGGGTAAAAGGGCGAGCTCCGTGGGAGACGGAAACTTCAATCTACACGAAGTCTATCAAAAGCAGCTAAGTAACAAAAAAAAAATGCACAACCAACAAAAATCAAACATCAACAAATTTAAGAAAGCACAAGAAGACCTCGTCGAAACATACGAGCAAGACCGAGAAAGGTGCGTGCAAGAGAAAAATCAACAAAATAGCACCGACTGCAGCCAACAAACAATCATCCGTTGCATGGCAAACAGTAAACGAAATTAGTGGCAGAAAGTCCACTAACAAGGCCAAACTCAAGGCAAAAAGTCAGCAAGATAGCCTTGACAAGTGGAGAAAACACTTTCAAGATCCACTTGGCAAATTACCCAACACCTCAGACACATCCACACACAAAAAAATCATAAATTATGACCTTGATATTAAGAAAGGCGATTTTACAATGGATGAACTAGAAGAGGTCACCAAGAAATCACCAAACAGAAAAGCTGCAGGCCTTGACAACATCCCACCAGTAGAGTATCGAAAACAGGCAATTTTAATGACATACTCCTGAGCCTCTGTAATGCAGTTTATAATCAGCAAACAATCGACCGATGGAGAGAAGGACGCATTCTTCCTTTTCCAAAGAAAGGCGATCTCGGCCTACCTCCAAACTACTGCGGCATCACACTTACAGCAACAGCAGCAAAGATATACAACAAGATGCTGCTAAACACAGTACAGCCATCTATTAACAACATTCTTCGTAAAAATCAGAATGGATTTCGCAAGAACAGATCAACAGTTGATTCACATACTGACAGTGAGGCGAGTCATCGAGGGTGTAAAGGCAAACAATCTGTCCGCTGTCATTTCATTTGTCGATTTTTTAAAGGCCTTTGATTCGACCGACCGTGATAGAATGGAGAAAATCATGCTGGCTTATGGCCTTCCACAAGAAACTGTCACAGCCATCGTGATGTTATATAAAGACTCGCACTCAAAAGTTCGCTCTCCGGATGGAGACACAGTTTTTTTTTTTACATCGCTGCTAGCGTGTTACAAGGTGACACGCTAGCACCATATCTTTTTGTTCTGTGTGTTCATTATGTACTAAGAACCTCCATCAACACAATCAAGGAGCTTGGCCTTACACTGAAGCCCAGGAGAAGCAGTCGACATCCTGCTCAAACCTTAAATGATGTCGATTACGCAGATGATCTTGCCCTTATCACTAACATTGAGCATGCTACCTCGCTGTTGCACAGTCTTGAAAATGCAGCGAAACAAGTAGGCCTCAGCATCAACGCTAGGAAAACTGAATTCATCAGCTACAACCAAGAAGGAATCATCTCCTCATCAGATGGTCATAACATCAAATCTGTCTCGGAACTCATTTACTTGGGAAGCAACATCGAATCCACCGAAAGAGGTGTGCAGCTTCAAATTGGAAAGGCTTGGAGTGCCATTGAGGGACTGGAAGTCCACATTACCAGACAAACTGAAGCGGGAATTTTTTCAAGCAACAGTTGAGTCCATTCTCACTTATGGATCATCTTCTTGGACCCTCACTAAACGGCTTGAATCCAAACTTGATGGGGCTTTCACCAGAATACTGTGTGCTGCACTAAATGTATCCTGGAAGAAGCATCCTACAAAGAAGTGTCTCTATGGCAATATACCTGCCATCTCAAACACTATCCAAGAACAAAGGGTTTGATTTGCTGGTCATTGCTGGATGAACAAGGAAGAACTTGCAAGTGACAATCTGCTTTGGTCACCAAGACGTGGTAAGACATGTGTGGGAAGGCCTGCAAGAAATTACATCTATCAACTTGTCGACAACACGGGAGGTCCATCTGAGGACCTTCCATCTGCTATGCAAGATAGAGACAGGTGGCGTGAGAGGGTCAGATCCACCCAAGGATACTCGACCTGATGATGATGAACACACTTCTGACTTGAGATGAAGATAAGCAATGACAACACTAGGTTGAAGACCCCGTGGAATGACCTCTGTATCAAACAGGCAGGTCTGTCGAGTTGTCAATTTTGATGTGATTTTAAAAATCTAACTCAGCGTCCTGGCTGCAGGGAAAATCCCATCACTCTATGTCCACATTTGATCTTCTGTGGTTGCTTATATTCAAATCTGTACTTGCATTTAGCTTTGGCACTCTCACACTCTTGTCTTTAGAATATTATCATGCAATTGTGGCCAGTTTCTACCCTGGCAATGTAGCGTACACTGCAAACCTACACACATCTGGGCATTTCAAAATTGAGAATTGAGCAATTCAAAGTTACTCCAAGGTATCGGGGGGGGGGGGGGAGTGGTTTAAACACAACTTGTAGAACTTGTGAGAAACAGCAACTTTGAAAAATTCCAATCTGGTTTCAGACCTGGTCATAGTACAGAGACAGCGCTTCTAAAAGAGACCAATTATTTTCTAGCAGCTGATGCCAGAGAATGTTCTGTTCTGGTCCCCCTTGACAACAGTGGCACCTTTGATATAGTGGATCATTCCATTTTGATTTACCACCTTTAGCATCTGGTAGGAATCTCATCAGAACATCTGCTGTAGCTTTGGGTAAGGCCTCTCCTTCATTGGCTCACATTCCTGTGGTGTCCCTCAGGGTTCAAGTGTACATGCTGCTACTTGGGCGAGTCATCAGTAAGCAATTTATCCCTTTGTTTTTATGTTGATGACACGCAGTTACATATGCCTTTTAATTCCAGAGATTCAATTAACAAAGCGATCTTGAAAGACGTTCTTACTGACATTAAATGTTGAATGTCTCAAAACTTTCTCTTCCTAAATGATAATATAGCTATGATTATTGGGTTGTTGTTTTTTTTTTTTTGGTCCCCCTAGCACCAGCAAGATCATTGGTGAGTCTCTTGATGAATCGGCCAAAAATATCAAACCCGCTGCCAGAAATCTAGGAGTTTTCTGTGATACTGACCTTCATTCAAACATTCATGTCAACAAACCTGTTTTTGTAAGCCTGTTTTTTATCAAATGTGTTATTTTTTTTATTTTGAGATACTTTATTGATCCCCGTAGGGAAATTCTGCTCTGTATTTAACCCAGGGGTCGGGAACCTTTTTGACTGGGAGAGCCATAAAAGCCAAATATTTCTAAATATATTTCATTGAGAGCCATATAGTATTTTTAACGTATAATAAATTAAATATGTCTTACTTTTAATGCGACTTCTGGTGCTGCATGGTTTTGCTGATGGCCTTGTAGTCTGGTTCATACGTGGTGAGGTTGAGCTTCATGCAGGCGTTGAGGCTTCCATCAGTTAAACGTGAGCGTAGGTTGGTCTTAATGTTCCTCATATGCGAGAAAGACTGTTCACATGCATATGTAGAGCCAAACATGGTCAATACGGCAATACTCACACGCTGCATTGTGTGGTATGTCACAGGAAGCTCGTTCCAAGTTTTAAGAATCAGCTGGTCTTCAGGTTGAAGATTTTTAATTTCTGTCCACTTGTGTTCCCTCGCCAGCTCTGCTCGCTGTCGCGCAAGACTTTCCAACTCTCCATTAAGTGACTTGAACTTACTCATCCACATGTCTGATGCCTTCAGGTCAGCAACTTCCAGCTCAAAGTCTCCGATAGAGACCCCGGGGATGCATGTCAGGTCGATTTTGTCCACTGCACACTCATGTGGATGAGTGATGAACTTGAAAAGACCAGTGCGCGCACGAAATTCTCCAAAACGTGCTTTGAATGACTGCAGGAGATTGAACGTAAAGCCAGCTAGCTGCTGGAGATCCAGATGTTGAGTGGAGTCACTTGCTAAGCATGCATCTCTAAATTGTTGCAGTCTTTCAAAGTGCAGAAGACGACCTGTTTCAATGTCCCTGAGAAAGACTTCCAGCTTGCTTTCAAATGCAAACACTGCTTGTTGAAGGGATGAGATTGTATTTCCAATACCTTGCATTTTCACATTGAGCTGGTTCAGATGGCCAGTTATGTCCACGAGATAGTGAAACTGCAGGAGCCAGTCAGTGTTGTCTAGCTCAGGATGCTTGACGCCTTTCATTTCAAGAAAAGTCCGGATTTCACTCAGGCAAGCTGCAAAACGGCTGAGCACCTTCCCCCTTGACAACCAACGCACGTTGCTGTGTAAAAGCAGACCGGGATAATGATTCCCAACTTCTTCTAACAGAGCTTTAAACTGGCGATCATTTAAAGCTCGGGCAACAATAAAGTTGACCACTCGAATGACCAGAGACATCACCTCGCCAAGCTCCTGGCCACACGTCTGAGCGCAAAGCGCCTCCTGGTGCAGGATGCAATGAAAACTTAGGATGGCTCTCTTTTCATGTTCACGGAGAAGCGCTACAAATCCTTTGTTCTTCCCCAACATACAGGGTGCACCATCAGTACAGACAGAAATAAGTTTATCCATCGGTAGTTTTTTTTCTTTAGCAAACTCCATGAAAGACATGAATAAATCCTCTCCTCTTGTTGTCCCTTTCATTGGCAAAACAGCCAAGCTTTCCTCACACAGTGTGTCACCTGCAGCATACCTGGCAATTATACTGCACTGAGATAGATGGCTAACGTCTGTTGACTCATCTAACGCGAGAGAAAAGTATGTCCCGGCGTTTATGTCCTTAATTTGTGTTTCCTCGACTTGATTTGCCATCATGATGCTACGATCGTGCACAGTTCTTGCTGACAGGGGCATGTCTTTTATTCGTTTGATCATCTTGTCTTTATTTGGGAAGTCATCAAACAGTTCATTGGCCACATCAAGCATGAATGTTTTGGCATACTCGCCATCTGTGAATGACTTTCCATTCCTTACTATTGCCAAAGCCCCCGCAAAGCTAGCGGAATTCCCGTCACCTTGCTTGGTCCACACACGTAGTTGCTGCTGACTCGTCTGCACTCTCCGCTGTAGCTCCTCGCATGCCCTTTTCCTGCTGTCCCCCGCTGGATATTTCGATGCAAATGAAGCATGGTGCGTATCGAAGTGCCGCTTTATATTTGACCGTTTCATCGATGCAATTTTATCATTGCATATTAGACATACCGCAGATCCTGCTCTCTCCACAAATGCAAATTCCTCTGTCCACGCAGCCTGGAATGCACGGTAATCATCGTCTTTTTTTCTTTTCGCCATCTTTTCCGTTACAAGGGTTGAAGCGGATAAACTAGTTGGCTATCTGATAAAATTGATTTCTTCACCTTTACAATGACCCGGACATGCTCGCGAGCCATTGGTTCCCGACCCGACCCACGGGTGACCCGTGACCCGTGAAATTTATCTTCAAAACTAATTTCTGTTTACTTTAAAATGACACAGTATTATTAAGAAATATCACAAGTATTTTAAAATCAGTTCCAAACTGATTTTTTTGAAAAAAAAATAATTTTCAACTCAAAATTGTCTGGGAGCCATATGCCGTCACCGGAAGAGCCATATATGGCTCGCGAGCCATAGGTTCCCGACCGCTGATTTAACCCATCCTAGCCATGTAGCTAGGAGCAGTGGGCAGCTGCTGTGCAGCACTCAGGGACCAACTGTAGTTCATCTTTCCATTGCCTCGGTCAGGGGCACAGACAGGAGTACCCGGAGAAAACCCTCCGCAGACACGGGGAGAACATGCAGACTCCACACAGAGGATGACCTGGGATGACCCCCAAGGTTGGACAACTCCGGGGTTCGAACCCAGGACCTTCTTGCTGTGAGATGACAGTGCTAACCACTACGCAACCGTACCACCCCTGGTGGGAGAATTTAACTAGTGATATTTGATTTTTATATCAAATTTATTATTATATTTATATATTTGATATATTGGTGATATTTGAAAGTGATATTTGAAAATCAGGCAATTTTTATCAGGTAAACCTTGAAAAAGTTATCCATGTTTTCATCTGTTCTCATTTAGATTACTGTAATTCCCTATATTTTGGCCTCAGCTAAAAGTCCACCTCCTGTCTTCAGCTTGATCAGGATGCTGCAGTTAAGACTTTCAACCAGGACAAAGATAAGACATCATATCACCCAATTCTTGTTTCTTTGTCACCCGTTATCCAAAGGAATTGAATCGAGTGCAACTGGACTTGGTATATATTGCACTTGGTATATGTTGCACTCGATTCAGTTCCTTTGGATAACCATGACCTGGATGAATGAGAACATTCACAGACTTGTCACCCGTTAGTTTTAGAATTGACTTTAAGATTTTATTGATTACCCACAAGATACTGCTGCGTCTGGCTCCATCTTACATCTCTAAACTTTTAACCCCCTATTGATGTGCCAGAGCCCAGTCTGATGTCTACACTGGTGACTGAGGGTGACTGTGGTCTTACTTTCAAAGCCCCTAATCTTTGGAATAGCCTGTCTGAGGAAATCAGGGCAAAGTCAGGGACATGTTGGGTACAGCAGTCCAAATCCAAATGGTTTCTGTGGCTTTGCCTGCGTATGGCTGCAGGTAAACTAGGAGATAAAATACTGGACTGCAATGTATTGTACATGCAGCAACCAAATGTGTCCAGCAGCCTGCCAAAGTGTTCATGAGCAAGACAC
Organism: Lampris incognitus; assembly: GCF_029633865.1. Taxonomy (NCBI): domain Eukaryota; kingdom Metazoa; phylum Chordata; class Actinopteri; order Lampriformes; family Lampridae; genus Lampris; species Lampris incognitus. The sequence goes on from NC_079226.1 coordinate 12,486,837, forward strand.
CAGCAACTCCAGCTTCACCATCCCCAATGCTCCGACTGTTGAAGTAGTGTGCATCTCAGTCTGAGATTTACTGATCAGCTCCCTTGAGGATATTTTATGACAATGAAATCCAAAATACAACCATCAGTCATTTGAGGAAATATCACAGCATGCCAATGTAGATTTCCTTTTTCTTTTCTTTTTTTGTTGTTGCATTAATTGCCATCATCTACACACAAACCGGCGCACATCCTGCTGTTTGTCTGTAATTGTTTATCTTTGCAAAGATGATCCCTATGATTTCAGTGCATGATGGGAGGGTGCTTTTGTATGGACAGCGTGACCCAATTATCTTTTACAGCCGACTTTCCTAGAGTTGACAAGTAAATGGAGGGCGGTGGTGGAAAAGTAATGGAAGAGTTAAAAAGATATTGAGGGGCATAATGACAGAAAACAAGGGAGTGAGTCAGAAGCAATATTTATGTTAATTTGTTTTGATGTGCAGGGACATCCTAGCAAATCACATTCATGAAGGATGACTAGCTTATAATAACAATGACTTTGGAATTTACATAACTTTCAAAACAACCGAGCGTGTATAGGAGGGCTATTCTCATGTTATATATCAGTGACATAATCCATGTTGTATTATACCTAGCAATATCCTAGCCAACTAATAATTATAGTACAACTATTACTGCTACTATTACTACTAGTGCTGGGACCAGTCCAATCCAATATCAGTATTGGGTGCCGATACTGATATATTTCACTCATCGGATATCGGGCTGACATTACCAATCCACGACGTACTGATCCAGATTCCATCGTCTGATGTTTTTATGAATTATTAATTTGTATTAATAAAATGTTAAGCCCATAGGCAAAATGTTGCAGCACAAATTAATTCATTGGTAATTAAACAGTTCTACAAAGATATCCAGTAGTCCCCGTTTGCATGTTCTCCCTCAGTCTGCGTGGGTTTCCTCCAGGGGCTCTGGTTTCCTCCCACAGTCCAAAGACATGTAAGTCAGGTGAATTGGCGGTACTAAATTGTCCCTAGGAATGAATGTGTGTGTGTGTGTGTGTGTGTGTGGGCCCTGTGATGGCCTGGCAGCCTGTCCAGAGTGTCTTCCCACCTGCCGCCCAATGACTGCTGGGATAGGCTCCAGCATCCCCACGACCCTGAGAGCAGGATAAGTGGTTAAGACAATGGGTGGATGGATGGATGGCACCCAGAATTCTATGATCGGACATAAGGGCAGAGCTTGCGCTGGACCATTAGTGAGCAAGTAACGTTAACTAAACATGTCCTTGGTTCTGAGATATTTTAGTCTCGAAGCACAGAAAAGCAAGACAGCAACTTGTAATGTGTGTAAAGCCAACATTCTGAGGTGGAATTTGTACTGTATTGTACAATACTGCCAGTTTAATTAAGCATCTACAAAAGTACCACGTGAAACAACATCTGGGGCCTCGTGTATCAGTCGTTACTATGGGCAAATATGTGCGTACACACCCATGGGATTTTTTAGCCCTGAAGTTTGTCTCAGAGACCAGTGTAGAACCCGGGTAACCCCTGAATTTAGACACCGATTGGCTAACACTGATGTCTCTGCAGGCCCGTGTGATTGCTTGTTGCAAGAGGTAGACAATAGATGTTAGGAAGAAGGAATTACAAATAACCATCAGACAATCTTGAAGGCTAAAAAATTCCATGGGTGTGTACGTACAAATCTGCCCATAGTAACGACTGATACATGAGGCCCCAAGGAGTCTATGCTAGCCAACAACCAAAAAGTCAACTCCAGGCAGCAAACATTTACTGAGTCACTCCATATGCACGCTAATCTTCCAGCAAACAACACGAAGGCTAAATGGTTTACAGAGAAGTTTCTGAATTTCATCATACTCGATGATCAACCCCCATCTGTTGTGGAAAATGTCAGATTTCACAGCCTGTTTCATACTTAGAGCCAAGGTAGAGTTTGCCATACAGGAAATACATATCAGAGACTGCTCTACCTGAACTATACAGCCAAGTGTCATCGCATTAGCGACACACTTAAAAGACATTAAATCCATAAGCTTTACTGATATTTACTGATATGAGCTGATACTTGGACCTTGGATGTGAGCCCAAAGGGTGTACTCACACTAGGCAATCCACACCATGCCCTAGCATGTTTGACCCCCAACATCCAGTTTGTTTGACTAGTGTGATTACTCCGTACCGTGCTCGGGCACAGTTAAGCATAATGTGACCTGGCCTGAGTGAAGAAAATGGCTCAGGCATGGTTCTGTTGGACTCGGGCATGGTACGCATGGCTCTGTTGGACTCGGGCAGTGTGATCAGTGTGATCACCAACCGCGCCCAAGCACAGAACTCGAACATTGTGATGTCAATTATGCGACAGTCCCATTTAAAAAAAACATGATGGCACGGTTTACTGAAAATCGCTGCATTGCATAACTGATAAATATAAGGCATGTGAGAGGGTCACGTGTCACCACGCCCAAAACAACGCCAAATAAGCCACAAGGTAAATAAAATCATGAACTTCATTGTGCCATGTGAGAGCGCTTCTCTTCGACAAAAAAGGTTGCATTGTGATAATGTACCAGATAGACCAGACAGAGGAGGCCATAAGGAGGGTTGGACTGCGGGGGAGTGATGCGTCAGACAGAACATTATGGAGGGCAAAAATCCACTGTGGTGACCCCTGAGAAACAGGGAACGAGCGGAAAGAAGGTTATACTAATAAAGGTTTATACTAGGTTCCCCAATACTAGGTTTATACTAATAAATAACATTTCTGAGCGAGAAACAGACAGACAGACGACAGACAGACAGACAGACAGACAGACAGACAGACAGACAGACAGACAGAGAGAGAGAGAGACAGATTATATTTACAATTTTGGTTGGAACATGTGTTAAGGTTAAGGCTTGCTTGTTTTTGGACCCAAATGCAGACACAAAGACAGAGGTTGTAGGGAATAGAGGGTGAATTGCAGGTTAAGGGGGGAATGGGGGTGGTGGCAGAGATGAGGAGAAGGCTGAGGCCAAGGAGAGGCAGGCAAATGAGCAAGCGAGCTGGCTAGCAGGCTGAAGTTGCGTGGGTGGATGAGAAGACACACTTGGGAAGAGAGCGCAGGGAATCCTGGACACCAGAGAACACAGTCGATAAATAAACATGTCCCGAAGTCGTGACAACATGTTTATTTATTTTCACACGACTGACTGGTGCTGGATTGTCTTGGCTACACTATAGTTGTACACAACCTATTTTTGGGGTCAGATACTTTACAACACTGCCAAGCACGCCAAGGCTGCCCTGACTCAAGGCATTGAGAAGATGGAGGAAACACTGCACAGGTCATCAGCTGAAGACTCGGCATCAGAGCCAGCAGAAAAGCTGCCTTGCATGGAAGCAACTGGTCCAAGCACAAACAAAAGTAAGCACAGCTTGACGAGTCTGTACGACAAACCTGGATCAGGAAGTACCAAGACAGGTGCTGTTGTCCAAATGCAAACATATTCGAAAGAACTACCGATTCTTCGTTGTGACAGTCCTTTCCAATACTGGCGAAACAACCACACTTGCTTTCCTATCCTTGGTGCCATTGCATTCAAAGTTCCTCAGTGCCCCTACAACCAGTGTCGAATGTGAAAGACTGTTTAGCACTGCATCCAACATTGTGGCTGAAAAGAGGAACTGACTGACAGCAGAGAGAGCTGATTTTCCTCAAGAAGAATCTGCCCCCATATAGCCCTACTTGATTTGTCCTGATTCAGATTCAAGGAGCTGCCATGCATACTGCTGTTTTTAACTCATTTTATAGGGTTTCTTGAAAGTGTAGATATTTATTTCTGTACACAGTACTTGAACTTTTATTTCAAATATTCACTTTTTTTATTTTTTGGGGGGGAATTTTCCCCCCTTTTTCGCCCCAATTATATCTGGCCAATTACCCCACTCTTCCGAGCCATCCTGGTCGCTGCTCCACCCCCTCTGCTGATCTGGGGAGGGCTGCAGACTACCACATGCCTCCTCCGATACATGTGGAGTCGCCAGCCGCTTCTTTTCACCTGACAGTGAGGAGTTTCACCAGGAGGACGTAGCACGTAGGAGGATCACGCTATTTCCCCCAGCCCCCCACCCCGAACAGGTGCCCCGACCGACCAGAGGAGGCGCTACTGCAGTGACCAGGACATCCGGCTTCCCACCCACAGACACGGCCAGTTGTGTCTGTAGGGACACCTGACCAAGCCAGAGGTAACACGGGGACTCGAACCGGCGATCCCCATGTTGGTAGGCAACGGCATAGACCGCTACGCTACCTGGACACCCCAAATATTCACTTTGAAAACCTTATGAAGTTGTCAATTTGCTAATTCACTCTTCGACATTCTCATTAGTTTTGAACTCATGTACAGAAATCTACTTACTAGTAGTTAATGCATTGCTGTGTACTTGCTCTCTTCAAGTTTTTCAAAACAATAAAGGAGTTGCCATAACAATCTGCATGTAGCATGAGCAATAGCATTTTGTACGTATATTATTTGCTCTTTTATGGGAAAGAGTAGTATAAGCTAGGTTAAGTGGGAATGTGATTATTAGCGAGCAGCAGTATGGTTTCATGCCAGGAAAGAGCACTACAGATGTGATGTTTGCTTTGAAAATGTTGATGGAGAAGTCTAGAGAAGGTCAGAAGGAGTTACATTGTGTCTTTGTGGTTTTACAGAAAGCATATGACAGGGTGCCGAGAGAGGAGGTGTGGTATTGTATGAGGAAGTCAGGAGTGGCAGAGAAGCATTTAAGAGTGGTGCAGGATATGTATGAGGGAAGTTTGACAGTGGTGAGGTGTGCGATAGGAGTGATGGATGGATTCAAGGTGGAGGTGGGATTACATCAAGGATCGGTTCTGAGCCCTTTCTTGTTTAAAATGGTGACAGACAGGTTGACAGATGAGATCAGGCAGGAGTCTCCATGGACTACGATCTTTGTGACTGACATTATGATCTGTAGTGAGAGAAGGGTGCAGGTTGAAGAGAGCCTGGAGAGGTGGAGGTATGCACTGGAGAGAAGAGGAATGAAAGTCAGCAGGAGCAAGACAGAATATGCATGAATGAGAGGGAGGACAGCAGAATGGTGAGGATGCAAGGAGTAGAGGTGACGAAGGGGGATGAAATTATATATTTGGGGTCAACTGTTCAAAGTAATGAAAAGTGCGGAAGAAAGGTGAAGAGGAAAGTGCAGGCAGGGTGGAGTGGGTGGAGAAGAGTGTCAGGAGTGATTTGCAACAGAAGGGTACCAGCAAGAGTTAAAAGGAAGGTTTACATGATGGTCGTGAGACCAGCTATGTTGTATGGCAGGGCTAGTCAACTGGCGGCCCGTGGGCCAAATCCGGCCAGAAGATTATTTTTTTCCGGCCCTTTGATCAACTTTTATTAGAACATTAAAAATTATAATGCATTTTGGTGAGAAGGTGCGAGATGATCATAATATTTTAACAAGTAATTCAATGTTTTTTTTCATCTGCCAATGTAATGTAATTTGTTTTGAACGTATCTTTAATTGGGGCCTTTTGATCATCAGTATTGGTGATAAAATAAACGTAGCCTATATAAACGGATAAATGTACAAAATGGCTGCCCTATTTTGTATGTTACATAAACACATTGTTAATAAACACTTTTGATACACAGTATTAAGGGTATTTAGTGTTGTTGGCCCCCTTACCATTTACATTTGAATAAGTTGGCCCTCATAAGAAAGTAGTTGACTAGCCCTGTTGCATGGTTTAGAGAGGGTGGCACTGACAAAAAGACAGGAGGCGGAGCTGGAGGTGGCAGAGCTGAAGATGCTAAGATTTTTGTTGGGCGTGATGAAGGATGACAGGATCAGGAACAAATATATTAGAGGGACAGCTCAGGTTGGACGGTTTGGAGACAAAGCAAGAGAGACAAGATTGAGATGGTTTGGACATGTGTGGAGGAGAGATGCTGGGTATATTGGGAGAAGGATGCTGAATATGGAGCTGCCAGGGAAGAGGAAAAGAGGAAGGCCAAAGAGGAGGTTTATGGATGTGGTGAGGGAGGAGATGCAGGTGGCTGGTGTGACAAAGGAAGACACAGAGGACAGGAAGAGATGGAAACGGATGATCTGCTGTGGCCACACCTAACGGGAGCAGCCAGAAAAGCTTTTTGGTCTTTTAATAAGTGCTGCGTGGTTTACTATAGCCTCATGTAACCTTACACATACCACCACAACAACAACAACAACAGTTCTTTTCCGCTTCTGGTGTGGGTAGATGGCGGCGCGAACTCACATTTGCAGCGGCCTCACCCAGTACCGGGGTGGGAAGATGGCGGCGTGAACTCACATTTGCAGAGGCCTCACCCAGTACCGGTGTGGGAAGATGGCGGCGTGAACTCAAATTTGCGGCGGCCTCACCCAGTACCGGGGTGGGAAGATGGCGGCGTGAACTCACATTTGCAGAGGCCTCACCCAGTACCGGTGTGGGAAGATGGCGGCGTGAACTCAAATTTGCGGCGGCCTCACCCAGTACCGTCCATGCAGTGTCTTTGTCCATGTCTACGTCCAAGTTTGTGTCTTTGTTTGACGGCTGGGAGAGCTTGGTCTGCTGCGTCCTGTGGGCCCAGGGACCACGGCCCTGCCCGGAGCTGCGCCCGAAGAGGAAACACTGAGGGCAGTCTGACAGGATGCAGAGGGTGGGCAGGCTAAGCCAACTGCTAGCCCATGCAGACCGGCAGTTACAACAGTCATCCTCGCTGGCGTTCGTTCTCCTGGAGAGTGAATTTTTGTTTAGTTTGGATATGTGTGTTCTTGTAGTTTTTGGATGTGTTTTTGTCTGTGTTGCACTGCTGTGGGCTGGGTGAAAATGACATATCGTTTAAATAGATAGATAGATAGATAGATAGATAGATAGATAGATAGATAGATAGATAGATAGATAGATAGATAGATAGATAGATAGATAGATAGATAGATAGATAGATAGATAGATAGATAGATAGATAGATAGATAGAAAAAATAACATGTTCCTGATTCCTGAACAACAACAACATTCAAGAAAAAGCTCTGGTATCGGTGTCAGCAGATATCCACATTTATGTGGATTGGTGCATCTCTAGTTACTACAACTAGTACTACTACTACTAATAATAATAATAATGATAATAATAGTAATCAACTATACTAACTAGCCAGATCAGAAATTAAAATTTAGTCAAGGGTGCTCTATACCACATATGTTGTTTAACAACATTTTCCATTGCGGAGTTTTTGGACAAAGGTTTTTTGCCAATTCATCACAGCCACTGCCACAGGCTCTCTAGTCTATTTGATATTTCTTTCGTTTTCATTGCACAAACACACACACCCACAAAACTAACGGATGCTGGATGCCTTTCCATCATTCGCTAACCTCCTCGGATGACAAAGAAAGTGAAATCTGTTTTTACAACATGGTTCCGCAATTCTAGCAACAGTAGAGGCAATACCAGAGGAGGACAGCGAATCTAGTTGGTGCTAATCCTCTCTCGGAAACATAAATGTTTGATGAGAGGCATTTCTGGGGTATTCATTTTCCCAGTGACTGAACATCAAATATCTGTTTCTCAGGGCATAAGGAGCCTCTAAGCGTGTGCGGGAAATGAACGTGTAGGGCCAGAGCGAGCGACTACTTATTCTGGCAGTACTATGCTCATTTCTAAACTAGCAACATTTATGATGATGGTTTACAATTTAGAGATTATGCCGACTCTCATCCAGGGTACCAATTACCTAGGATAAGAGATACCATTAAAAATTTAGCATCTGTGCATCCAGTGTTAAAGAAAGGTTATGCAATGCTGAAAATCAGAGGAGGAAAAAACTTTTTTTTTTTTGGAGATGATTACTAGGATTAGTGTTAAGTGGGGAGATTCTTAAGGAACGTTGTGGTTAAGATATATCTACTGCTACCTTTTGCTGATCCCGTTAGGGGTCGCCAAAGCGGATTATCAGTTTCCATCTCTTCCTGTCTTCTGCATCTTCCACTGTCTTTCCAGCCACCTGCATGTCCTCCCTCACCACATCCATAAACCTCCTCTTTGGCCTTCTTCTTTTCCTCATCCCTGGCAGCTCCACATTCAGCATCCTTCTCCCAATATACCCAGCATCTCTCCTCCACACATGTCCAAACCATCTCAATCTTGCCTCTCTTGCTTTGTCTTCAAACCGTCCAACCTAAACTGTCCCTCTAATATACTCGTTCCTAATCCTATCCTACATCACTCCCAATGAAAATCTTAGCATCTTCAACTCTGCCACCTCCAGCTCCGCCTCCCGTCTTTTCGTCAGTGCCACTGTCTCCAAACCATACAACATAGCTGGTCTTCCTACCATCTTGTAAGCCTTCCCTTTAACTCTTGCAAATCACTCCTGACACTCTTCTCCACCTACTCCACCTTCCCTGCACTCTCTTCTTCACCTCTCTTCCGCACTCCCTGTGACTTTGAACAGTTGACCCCAAGTATTTAAAATCATACACCTTCATCACCGCTACTCCTTGCATCCTCACCATTGCACTGTCCTCCCTCTCATTCAGGTATATGTATTCCGTCTCGCTCCTATTGACTTTCATTCCTCTTCTCTCCAGTGCATACCTCCACCTCCCCACAACCTGCACCCTACTCTCATTACAGATCACAATGTCTTCCATGAACATCATAGTCCACAGAGACCCCTGCCTGACCTTGTCCGTCAACCTTTCTATCAGCATTGCAAACAAGAAAAGGCTCAGAGCCGATCCTTGATGTAATCCCACCTCCACCTTCTACCTACCCGTCATTCCAACCGCACACCTCCCCACTGTCACACTGCCCTCATACATATTCTGCACCACTCCTACATACTTCTCTGCAACTCCCGACTCCCTCATACAATACCACACCTCCTCTCTCAGCACCCTGTCATATGCTTTCTCTAAATCCACAAAGACACAATGTAACTCCTTCTGGCCTCCTCTATACTTCTCCATCAACATTCTCAAAGCAAACATCACATCTGTGGTGCTCTTTCGTGACATGAAACCATACTGCTGCTCGCTAATCATCACCTCTCCTCTTAACCTAGCTTCTATTACTCTTCCCCATATCTTCATGCTGGGGCTGATCAACTTTATACCTCTGTAGTTCCGACAGCACATCACCCTTGTTCTTGAAAATCGGTACCAGTATGCTTCTTCTCCACTCCTCAGGCATCCTCTTGCTTTCCAAGATCGTGTTAAACAATCTAGTTAAAAACTTCACTGCCATCTCTCCCAAACACCTCCATGCCTCCTGGCTACTGGTTAAGATATATAAGAGTATATTAAGTCAATGGGGGCATTTCATAAAGTGTCTCAAGCACGTGATAGTATTGAAGCAGACAGTATAACTTCTGACATACAGGATCCAATCCATCACTATGTATGTCTCTTTCTATATCTTGAGGGAAATTAAAATGTTTTTTTTCTTCACATTTTGTCCCCATTGTAGAGCCAAGAATAAGCTTGCCATCCATTGCCAACTAACAAGCTTTCACCAAAAACCAACACTAGCCTTGACACAGTACCACTATCTTTTTCCAATTGCAACCTCTGGCAGAGAAATTATTATCAAGATGAAGGTAATCATAACAGTGATGGTGAAATTAGTGTATGTTTCCCTGGTGTATTGAACGCATTAAAGCATGGTGCCCACTAATTAGTTTCAGTACAATTAATCCCCCATAAACAATCCTTATAAATGCCCACTGATGTTCTCTTTGTTGATTTCCTTTTGGGGTGTTCATGATGACATTTTATTTTTCTTGCACTTCCTTCGTTAATGGGCATGGAAATTATGTATAAATGTAATCTAATCAAAGCTCATCAGTTCCAAAACTATTCCCAATGATTTCTACCCAATTGTTTAATGGCACTCAAGACAATCATGGCAGGATATTAGCTAAGATGAGGTGCGAGTCATTGCTTATGTTCCCAGAAAAGGTGAGACTTCAGAGTCTAATTTGTAGGGGTTTGAGAGCAGGGCCACAGGTGGGGCGTGGCCAAGACCAAAAACAACAAAAAAAGTTGAGGATAAGATTAAGGTGAGGGAATGTGTTTGCCATGCTTATTTAATAACACCTAGGTGGTGTGCATCCTTCTCACCGTCTGAGACTGATTCGCTTCATATCTTGATCCACAATCTGATGCAGCTAGGTACATTTTGAGCAGCCAAACTATTGATGTGATTTATTCAGCCCTTTCTAGATACAACACAATGGCACTGCAACGTGTGATTCAATACAGCACAATGCAATAGTGCAAACGGTTCCTCTTTCAACGCCACTAACGCTATAGTTTTGTGTGGTTGCAAGGAGGGGAGGGTATCATTAAGATTTTAACAATATTACTAATCTTGTGTGGAAGTTGGGAGAAAACATAGACGAACAACTTCTCTCTTTGACTATTCGAATGTATGTGTCGTTTATTTTTCCCTTTCACAACCCCGTCTCAACCACATGGCGCTCCGTTACCATGGCTACACCCTGAGCCCTTAAAATGAGCACGTCACCTTAATACAAATAACGTGCTATGGTGAATTATGTCCATGAGTCCACGACGCACGTCCCTCCAGAATTCCCCATAACAGGGAGAGTTAATGTGGCGGGCGCCGAATGGCCCAGCCAGAACGGCTCTGCCAAACGGGAGCAGAGGTCGGGGCTCCCGCTGGAGGGGCCTTGGGGACCCTGCGGCGGGATGGGGGTAGGGGCTGGGTAGGAGGTCGCCCCCGCCGCGGGGGCTGGGCCAGTTCAACAGTTGAGTTACTGGGGGTGGGTCTAATCAGCTCTATGCCAAAACATTAAGCTTCTGAATAGCCACAACGTCCCCTGGGACATGCAGGCTCCAATCTATGATTCAAGATTCAAGAGTTTTATTTGTCACATACACACAAATACAAGTCCCGAGTGCAGTGAAATGAAAAAAGGTACGAACTCCGAGATGTGCAAACAACAAAGTACTACAAAGTACACACGCATTCCAAGTTGCAATACACAATATACAATATAGGCAACACCAAGTGTAAACTGTTTAGCATTTCAGCTTTTGTGAGTTTCTCCAGAAATGTAGATTTCTATATGTATTATATTGTTATAAAGCAGCCCTGTGATGGCCTGGCGGCCTGTCCAGGGGTGTCTCCCCGCCTGCCGCCCAGTAACTGCTGGGATAGGCTCCAGCATCCCCGCGACCCTGTGTAGGATAAGCGGTTTGGATAATGGATGGATGTTATAAAGCTGCCTGGTTGCTTGGACAACCACGGGTGTCACCGACATGCATCATCTCTTGCAGAAGGTGAAAAACGTGATACATCGAAGATGCACGGACAGTTGCCTGAAACTTTCGGCTTTCCGGAGGGTCGACATTGAGAGCTATACAGGATAGCGGTGCATCATCACAATGATCACATGCGCAAGAACCTCCACATTATAGCTCATCTTATCGACTGTGTGAAGCGTTGTTGAGCGTTTAAGTTAGCCTCGCTTTCAAGCAAGGCTATATGATGAAGACTGAATCAGATTATTAAGTGAAGACCTTACTCCCTTTATTTGGTTAATGGTAAATCTCTCTCTCTCTCCCCCTCCCTCTCTCCCTCCCTCCCTCTCTCTCTCCCTCTCTCCCTCCCTCTCAAAGTGGAAGATGATTGTAGGCCAGTGTGGAGGGTGCTATATAAAGCCCTGCTGCACAAAAGGTCAGGTGGCTTGCAGTGGAGGATCCTACAGGGAGCACTGGCAGTTAATAGTTTCATTTCTAAGATCGACCCAGCTGTTTCTGTTAAGTGTCCTTTCTGTCCGTCGCCAGAGACGATTCTTCATTGTTTCGTGGGATGTGAAAGACTTCAGGTGCTTTCTGAAGCTCTACAAACAGTATTCTCACACTGTAGTGGAACCTGGAATGAAACGGTTTTTATCTTTGGCGCCGGGTACAAGAGAAAGGATGCAGAAAAGGGGCAACTTTTAAATTTTGTAGTGGGACGAGCGAAGGTTCTGATTTATAAAAGTAGGAAAAGTCGAATTAATAACGGTTCAGAGGAAGATTTACGTCTTTCGTTCATCGCAAGGTTGAAGGCGGGAGTCCGAGTGGATTTCAGTTTCTTTACCCTGCTGAACAACGTGCATGAATTTATTGTGCGGTGGTGTTTCACTACAGCCATTTGCTCAGTCAATGAGGGGCAATTGGTATTTAATTCTGTTTTTGCATAATTTATTTTTTAACCCTTTGGGAGTATGTGACTTGAACCACTTTTTTCTTTTTAAAGACCTTTTTGGGTGTTTAATGCAAACGAGACTTTGAGTGTTAGAAAAGCACTATATAAGACTTATTTATTATTATTATTAGTTATCATTATGTTTGATATTGTGAAATGGACATGTCATTGTTGAAGTTTTGTTTTATGTGAAAAAAAGAGCTGTTTAAAATTCAATTCTCTCTGTCTGTCTGTCTGTCTCTCTCTCTCTCCATTCAAAAGTATTTGTGAGGGCAAACTGATGTATGACAATTTTCTGTTGATGACCACAGCAGGTTGTTCAGTCATTGTAGAGCCAGCATAATTTTACTCAAGACATTTACAATGAGCTCCTGGATGTAGCTGTCCACATATACTGTACAGTGTGTAGCCTAAGGAATAATCCTGGTCTTATGTTGCTAGCTAGTGGTTACTGGTAATGTTCCTACGTTAGGTGTCCAGAAAAAACAAAAATGTACAATGCAACGCGACAATGTCAAGTTAGCTAGCTGTTGTAGGTTAATTTACCCATTGAATGGGTCATCTTAGCCATCATTGCAACAACTGCCCCCGAGGCAGGAGCTGCCACCGAGCAAATCTCTTTCTTTAACTTCTCCAATACCGATCGCATAACCGTTAACGTCGGAGCTTCTCAGTACTCCGGTCTTTCCTCGGGCCCATATGGCTCATATGATACCAGGGCTCGGGGCACATCCCTAGTTGCAAGAAGGAACCCTAGAGCATATACAGACATACATTTACTCAATCCAGTAATGGGAAAAGGAGAGAAGGAATTTGTTATGATCACATTTGTACTCTTATTTGTTGGTAGTAAAACATGAAAATCAGCACAACTCTAAATAATCCTGTCCAACAGGCCACTGTTTATTAACACACTTCTGCAATTACATACTCCACATGAACAACAATGTGAAAATACATTTTACTTGTTAAAAACAAAAAATCTCCCTGCCCCTATGTAGGGGAAGCAGACACACTCTCCACAATTCTCTCCCACAGCGAGTCAGTAATGCTGCCAGAGTTCACGCGATGCGTATACTTCACTGCCGTTTGGCAGGTTTTGCATATTACCCAACATTTAAAGTATTTTTTTTATCTTGGCTACGATAACAAATGTTAGCCCACGCTAGTGATCTACAAGTGTTTGATGGTGGTGGGCGGAGGGGGGGGGTCACATGAGGATGGGCAGTGAGAGAGACAAGCATGCTGAGGGAGGGAATGTCAAAGAGACACAAAATGAGGAAGGAGCAGCAATGGCAATTATTAGGTGCTGAAAAATAAAACATACACCCGTCATATCAGGCTGTGGGTTTCTGAAGAACGAAGCCTTAGCTTGGCAGAACGACTGTCGATTAGCAAAAAAAGAACAAAAAAAGAAAAAAGGGGGTTAATAAAAACAGGAGTCTGAGAGGTCAAAAAAACTGTGTGGCTCCACTCTCTCCTTGCCTAACTCCAACACCCCCACCCACCCACCCAGCCCCCTCATCCAACGCTCCTCGCGGGAGTATCAAAAGTGCATGCAGTTACTAGGAAGCAACAATTATAGTCGCCTATTCCCAAATATTACAAATGCAACATAAATGAGATCTCTTACATTTTGAATTATTCACACACCTTTTAAGTGAAGGAATCAAACAGTAAACGTGTTGCACTACTGTAAGTATGAACTGTAAATCATCGCAGGCTAATTAGTCAAATATTTATATTTTATATTTTATCAATAAACTGCATTTAGGCTCCTACACAGGCTTTACCCATACGCTGAAGCCTGCATCAAATTCTCCGCGAGTCCCTGGTTTGCTCAAGACAAGCCACCTGACTCGATGTACTCTATCAACGCTACACTGGTGATCCTCTTCTGACACCCCTGGATTCTGGTGAGAGCCGAGACTTTTCTGACAAGCAGACGCTGGGCCTCACGAGTCCCATGCCTCATGATCACCGTCAGCTTTGGTTGCCTCCCCTTCTTCCAGTGTAAGATAAGGAGACCAAAAACCGGGATACCCTCCCAACACACCACACAGGATGGCACAGCACCCTTCGTTCATCCTCCTTACATACTTGTCTGGGTTTACGCAAAGTACTGGAAATAAGATCCACATTCACATGTACCACCGACCCCTCACACCCCGGGGCTGGTTGAGGCACTATGCTGGTCCTCAACGTCCCGTCCTTGACCAGGAGCTAGTCCATTAACTCTGTGCACATATTTTGCATTAATCCGCGGTCCTCTGTGTACTTTCACGGGGTAGTTTGTTCCAACCCCCTTTTCCTTTATCACCCTCCTCTCAATTGTCACTATCTTGCTAAGAGCCGATACGGAGAGCAGAATTGGTCCAATCATGGCACGTAATGCACTTAGATCAGCTTGTGGGTGTAGAGGCAAAGCCCTTGGGTTTCGGTTCCTCACTTCAAAGCCCACAGAATACCCCGTCTCATCCCATTAGCTCTGAAATATACACTAAACATTCTGCTTTCCGTCATTAATCAGTCTCATAATGGTAGGTTCAACAGTAAGGGAGACGACCACACAATTCACCAAAACGAAAACAAAACACATTTGCTTTCCTTTTTTGTGCCTTGAGGCAGTCTGATCGACACAGTTTGAACAGAATTTCGGAGCTGGGAACAAGAGGACACTCTATTCTGTCATATGTAGTGATGCTTTGGGAGATTTGGGGATTGGCAGCATTTTGGAGCTGCACTTTTAACTTTTAAGAGTCATTTCATATGTAATCTGTATAAATATCAATGCAATATCAATGTAATTATATGATGCAAGTTGCACCATTCAAATACACTTGCTAATTGCTGACTCTTTTGTAAGTCCGTCCATCCATCCATTATCTGAGCCGCCTATCCTGCTCTCAGGCTCGCGGGGATGCGCTTTGGAAAAAAGTTTCTGCCAAATGGGTAAATGTTAAAATTGTGTGTGCATGCATGTGTGTGTTGGGGGGTTGTATCGACAAAAAAAAAAGTGCTTAAAGTTTAACTGTGCTAAAATAATAGCATCATCTCACAGGTTCCCACTCTAAGAAATCATTGTCCATGACTTCTCAAGGACATTTCCTTGGCAACCGTTGCTCACAGAGGGTCATCTTATTCAGCATCAGTGGAAGTCTCAACAGACTTTAAATTGATTGCGTAACATTTAGCTCACTGAATCTACTACTACTTTCGGCCGCCCCCGTTAGGGGTCGCCACAGCATATCATCCATTTCCATTTCTTCTCCGTCTTCCTCTGTCACACCAGCCACCTGCATGTCCTCCCTCACCACATCCATAAACCTCCTCTTTGGCCTTCCTCTTTTCCTCTTCCCTGGCAGCTCCATATTCAGCATCCTTCTCCCAATATACCCAGCATCTCTCCTCCACACAGGTCCAAGCCATCTCAATCTTGCCTCTCTTGTTTTGTCTGCAAACCGTCCAACCAGAGCGGTCCCTCTAATATAATCCTTCCTAATCCTGTCCTTCTTCATCACTCCCAATGAAAATCTTAGCATCTTCAACTCTGCCACCTCCAGCTCCACCTCCTGTCTTTTCCTCACTGCCACCGTCTCCAAACCATACAAGATAGCTGGTCTCACTACCATCTTGTAAGCCTTCCCTTTAACTCTTGTGTAACATTTAGTTCACTGAATGCACCATCCGAACTTCTACCAGATGAGCAATCTCAGCAGCTAAAAATACGTCAGCTGAAAACAGTTAAAATATGCCATCTTAATAACCAATAATACAGTTTTAGAACCTAACTTGACAATTTCCATGACCTCGAAAATTCCAGGACAGTTGATCAATTATAGCTTTTTTCAGTTCTTTTTAATATCGGGAAAATTTCCCGCTTTTCCAGGACACATGGGAACCCTGGTCTGGAGAGGTGCCCTGAAAGAGGCTGCAGCTTGCCAATGCTAAATGAATATAAAGGCATCATTGCCACAAGACAAAAACGCCCACGTCCCTAACTGTGGAGCAGTTTCATTTACAGCACTGTGACGCTTTTGCTAGCCAACATCTGAAATGAACTTTACTGCCCCCTGCAGTCTTCAAACACTTCTGCAATGTTTTAAGGCTTAGAATCCATTAGATAGTGGAGTTTGGTGGAGACTGAAAGAACTACGAAGAGCACCACAGATACCCATCCATCAGTCCATCCATTACCCCAACCCTTTTATCCTGCTCTCAGGGTCACTGGGGCCTATCCCAGCAGTCACTGGGCGGCAGGAGGGGGGACACCCTGGACAGGCCGCCAGTCCATCACAGCACACACACACACACACACACACACACACACACACACACACACACACACACACACACACACACACACACACACACACACACACCTAGGGACAATTTAGCACGGCTCATTCACCTGACCTACATGTCTTTGGACTGTGGGAGGAAACTGCAGCCCCCGGAGGAAACCCTCACAGACACAGGGAGAACATGCAAACTCCACACAGAGGACGACCCAGGATGACCCACCAAGGTTGGACTACCCCGGGGCTCGAACCCAGGACCTTCTTGCTGTGAGGCGACCGCGCTAACCACTGCGCCACCGTGCTGCCCACCACAACATCTAATTAAAAAAAAAAAAATCACCACAGGCGTCCGGGTAGCGTAATGGTCTATTCCGTCGCCCACCAACACGGGATCGCAGGGTCGAACCCCTTGGTCGGGCTCCTCCTCTGGTCGGTCGGGGCGCCCCCCCGGAACGGCAGAGATGGGGGTGGCTCAAAAGGAGCGGGGTAATGGGCCAGATACAATTGGAGAGAAAAAGGAGGGAAACTGAAGAAAAAAAACCCCAAAACCGATCAGCACTGAGTGATGGACACTGACTGGGACTGCAGCATTACAGGACAAGCTCTAAGGACTCTATCTCACGAGGACCTCGCGAGCACCAAGTAGAAGACAAACAGATTAAGTCACAGAGCTACAGCAACAAAGGTGACAACAGAGGCATTTAAAGGGGCCATCGGCGAGTTTTATTCAGATCACGGTTTGTGATATTTGGTCAAACTCTTTTCTACATTCCGACAGCTATCCAGCGGCCGCCCTAAACATGGCCACACCATTTCCCCTCTAGCGGCTCCTTATCAGCCAATCAGGAGAGCGCTTTGCAAGCCAGCGTCTCCATTGGCCCTTAGCTGCTGTCAATCAGTGAGGAGGCGGATTCTTCTGCAGTAGGTTTTCAAAACATAGTTAACTTCCGCCCAGGCTCGCTCAGCCCCCCTTTAATGATTATCCTGCAGTCTGGATGCCAGGCGGGGGGCAGCTGCGTGTGTGTGTGTGTGTGTGTGCGTGTGCGTGTGTGTGTGTGGGTGTGTGTGTGTGTGTGTGTGTTGTTGGGTTATATTTTCAAGGATCGTTTGAAGTTTTTAACCATCGGAGTGAGGACATTATTGCAAAGTGGGGTCGTTTTGGCCGGTCCTGACTCCTCCAGAGGTGTCTTTTGGGATGAGGACTTGGCACGTTTTGGAAGGGCAGCTGCGTTGCACGAGGAGCGTCGTGTTCGAGACCCGGGTTCCGGTTAACCACAGGAAGTGAAGCTCCCTCACTTACAACACAAGCAGCGTTATTAATCCCGTAGGGGCTGTTTGGTTGTTTGGGGCAGCTTGCTGTGCACGAAGCGCAGTAACTAACAAACAAACAATAAATAAATAATGACCCTCCTGGGAGCTAAACGTGGAATAACATCTATAAGATCTGTAAGTAATTAATAACATTAACTAGATAAAATTGATAATCACAATAAAATAATGAAGAAAAAAAACCCAATGGAATATTTAGTAGTCAAATTGCGCAGGGAATGAACGACTTTAGAATAACGATTCGCTTCACGCCCATTCTGTCGAGCATGGGGCACGTTGTTGGGGTCTCTCTCCAGGAACGCTGTCGCTTCCTGCCGCTCGCCATGTTGTCCTTTCTCCACCCTGTCCGGGTCCGAGTCCGGTAGCTGGAATTAACTTTTTGGTGTACGAATTACTGCCTTAATCTGATTAAAATTTAATTTTTAACTTGCATGCGAACCCACTGAATGAGGGTGCTCGTGCACAGAAAAATGTGTGCGTCAGAGGTGTGCCGGGGAGTGTGTAAACGTGTGTTGGTGTACGACGATGGGGGCGTGCATGTGTGTGTAGTTTGTGTTGGGGTGGGGGCTGACGAGGCGCTGTTTATTAGAGACAACGGGCATTTGTCACTGCACACCGGTGCATAGGGACAGATAACGCAACGAGACAACGAAGGCGCCCCGGCTTTGATGAGGTGTGCGTTTGCGTCATCCGTCGGCGTGGTTGTTGCACTCTCGGGTACGATTTCCACGCTGGACATTTTTCAGCAGCCACCTTGAGGACATAAAAGGTGATGAGCGACTTCTACGCAGCCTCTGGGATACGCAGTGGCTGGGAACAGCAGAACGGGGGGGGGGCCGCTTTAATCGTCAAGTAGAATAAACGTGCAGGAATTTGTCTCGGTAATGACGCAGAAACGCACCGGCAACCCGGCGCTTCGGAGCGCGAGCCAGACAGTGACGGGTATTGTCGAGCTCAGGTTGTGTGTGTTGAGTCGTGATAAGAGCCGACTCTGATAATATGTGGGGGCCCGGTGTGCTCGGCAGTCAGGTGCTTTGGCAGTTTTGAGAAGCAGTTAACGCAAGCGGAGGTGTGATGGGTGTGCTGAGAGTGGGCGGCTTCAGGATGCTGAAATGCCCTGCTGAGGCCTGTTGGAGGTGCCTCGGGTGTGTGGGTAGCGTAATCAAGACAACACGCCCGCCCTCGCAGTCCCAACCGTCTAATAACCGGTTGAGGCGGCTGTACCAAATGATGCTTCCTGTAGGATGGCCCAGTAGATTTATGACAGCGTGCCCTTCACGTTAACGGGTGACAAGTTAGTTTATCCATCCATCCATCCTTCCGTTATCCGAACCGCTTACCCTGCTCTCAGGGTCGCGGGGATGCTGCAGCCCATCCCAGAAGTCATTGGGCAGCAGGCGGGGAGACACCCCTGGACAGACCACCAGTCCATCACAGGGACAACACACACACACACACACATATCCACACCTAGGAGCAATTTAGTACAGCCCATTCACCTGACCTTAAGTCAGTTTGTTGGGTATTTAAAGACATTGGCAGGCGTCCGGGTAGTGCAGCGGTCTATACCGTTGCCTACCAACACAGGGATCTCCGGTTCGAATCCCCGTGTTACCTCCAGCTTGGTCGGGCGTCCCTACAGACACAACTGGCCGTGCCTTCGGGAGGGAAGCCGGATGTGGGTCTGTGTCCTGGTCACTGCACTAGCGCGTCCTGTGGTCGGTCGGGGCGCCTGTTCAGGGGGGGGGGAGTGGGGGGAATAGCATGATCCTCCCACGTGCTACGTCCCCCTGGTGAAACTCCTCACTGTCAGGTGAAAAGAAGCGGCTGGCGACTCCACATGTATGGGAGGAGGCAGGTGGTAGTCTGCAGCCCTCCCCCGGATCGGCAGAGAGGGTGGAGCAGCGACCGGGACGGCTCAGAAGAGTGGGGTAATTGGCCGGGTACAATTGTGGAGAAAAGGGGGGTGGGGGTGTATTGGCATGTCTGAGTAGGTCCTCAGTGTGAGTTGTTACATCATATCCTGTGTACTGGCAGCAGCCTTGAAATTCAAATTTTAATACTTGCCACAAATTTTAGGTCGGAAGTAAGAGAGACACTAGATTTGCTTTGCTTGTACTCCTCACATACAACCTTCTCTTTCACAACAGGAAACTCCTCTTATGCAACAATTACACAAGGACTGTGCGTTTTATTGTATTTTTGGGTTTTTTTTATTTGCTTGCCACCGCTTGGCCATATCACCCAGAAACACATTCTTTCCATTACTACTGACAACCCACAGACAGCTACATTTAGAAAACCCAGGGGCAAAATCCCATCACAAAATGTTGGCAGTATATAATGGAAAGAAACAAGAAAGCATTATTTGTCCCCCCCCTCAAAAAAATAAGGAAGGAAAAAAAAAACCTTTCAACTGTTTCATAACTACAAAAGGGCAATGCATCATCTCACGCAAAGCCACCTTGCAGAAATGTGGTACCTTTCAATGCTTGGGTTTAATGATTTGTTGAACAGGTCAGACGTGAAAGTTGTACAGTCTTAGCTATATTTCAGAGCACGACTGTTGAAACTGAGCAATTTTTATCATTGAGTGCTGTAGAAAGTCATTTATATGTTCATCTCCTCCCATTTAGACCAAGTGTGTTTATCCTGCCATCAGTTACTGCTACTACTACTACTACTTTCAGCTGCTGCCGTTAGGGGGCGCCACAGCGGATCATCCGTTTCCATCTCTTCCTGTCCTCTGCATCTTCCTCTGTCACACCAGCCACCTGCATGTCCTCTCTCACCACCTCCATAAACCTCCTCTTTGGCCTTCCTCTTCCCCTCTTCCCTGGCAGCTCCATATTCAGCATCCTTCTCCCAGTATACCCAGCATCTCTCCTCCACACATGTCCAAACCATCTCAATCTTGCCTCTCTTGCTTTGTCTCCAAACCGTCCAACCTGAGCTGCCCCTCTAATATACTCGATCCTAATCTGTTCTTCTTCATCACTCCCAGTGAAAATCTTAGCATCTTCATCTCTGCCACCTCCTGCTCCGCCTCCTGTCTTTTCATCAGTACCACCGTCTCCAAACCATATAACATAGCTGGTCTCACTACCATCTTGTAAACCTTCCCTTTAACTCTTGCTGGTACCCTTCTGTTGCAAATCCCTCCTGACACTCTTCTTCACCCACTCCACCCTGCCTGCACTCTCTTCTTCACCTCTCTTCTGCACTCCCCGTTACTTTGGACAGCTGACCCCAAATATTTAAACTCATACGCCTTCATCACCTCCACTCCTTGCATCCTCACCATTCCACTGTCCTCCCTCTCATTCATGTATATGTAGTCCGTCTCGCTCCTACTGACTTTCATTCCTCTTCTCTCCAGGGCATACCTCCACCTCTCCAGGCTCTCCTCCACCTGCACCCCGCTCTCACTACAGATCACAATGTCATCCACAAACGTCATAGTCCATGGAGACTCCTGCCTGATCTCGTCCATCAACCTGTCCGACACCATTGCAAACAAGAAAGGGCTCAGAGCCGATCCTTGATGTAATCCCACCTCCACCTTGAATCCATCCATCACTCCAACCGCACACCTCCCCACTGTCACACTGTCCTCATACACATCCTGCACCACTCCTACATACTTCTCTGCAGCTCCCGACTTCCTCATACAACACCACACCTCCTCGCTCGGCACCCTGTCGTATGCTTTCTCCTGCCATCAGTTAAAAGCCTCTGTAATGTCTGTCCCTTGCACACACACACACAGCATCAGCAGGGATTTTAACTGGTACCACAATCACATCACTTCTTTTTGGCACCTCTTCACCAATTCTGTCAGGTTTGAAACAAACCTGTCTGACAAACCTTCCTAAAATTGTCTATACTCTCAATTTCATCATTTTTTTCCCTTTACTTTAATCTTTTGATTACTTTGTGCTCCCCCCCCCCCCATTTATCATCAGAGCACTTTGTAAACTTAATAGATGTGTCAGTGCTGCTGCATAAATGCTGTTTCTTATGCATCATTGAACACTGATTCATGATTGCATAAATAATCTAATTGATTTAAGGTTAAAATTCAAATCTGATGTGATTCGATGTACAGTAAATAAGTTTGTTACAGTTAAAATACAATAAAGGCACACACTCGGGCATAAAAAGGGGAGCCCGACACACGACACTTGAGTCCTTTCTTTAAACCAGGAAGTGCTGCACTTTTTCTTCTTTCTTTTTAATAAATCAGTGTCTTTAATAGTTACATTAATCTGGAATTACTTTACATTTTACAAATATACACAGGCTGCCAACGTCTTGTCAAATTTCCAAACCTTTCTAATCCCTTTAATGTATATACTATATCATGTAGCACGTTCATTTCATACTTTCATTTGTTTTCACGCTATGTGCTTTATGATTTGTTGTATTTTGTACTATGTTCATCCACAAATAGAGTTCTCATGGCGTGACCGAGGTGTGGACGCATCAGAGAAACAAGACGTGACCAAGCAATAAACGCCCGTTTCGAAGAAGACCCGACCTGTGTCTGTGTCGCCGAGAAGAAAGCCACAACATGTATTATTACCCAACACGTCATACAGAAATAACAGAAGAGTTCAATTTTACACTACAAATTATGTTATTCACAGTCGACAAGCAAGCAGCAACCTCCGGGGCTGAAAAATGAAGCCAACGCGGAAGGGCCAAAAACTGCAGTTCCTTGAATGGCCACTTGAGACTGGCTCCAAAAGCGAGTCATGTTCTAATGCCCAACTATATAGCAGAAATAAACATGTTTACAGCCTGGTTTAAAAAAAACAAAAACAAAACAGTTTTGGTCTCTATAGCGAATTTCCCCATTCGTGACAACTGTACGAGGGATTTTTTTTTAAACAGGCTTATTTTCAATACACAACTACAACCACCACCCCGTTTGAGGAATTCCGTGTCTGGCAAAGATGCTTTTCAGGTGAGCAATAACATTGCTTGCAGATGTGCTGTTTAGCTGTGTGATTTCAGGGTAATTTGAGTAATAGTCCATTAGTAAGAGAAAGTCCTTTCCATTCAGATGGAAGAGATCTGTCCCCACTTTTTGCCATGGCTCGGCTGGCATGTCTTGAATCAGCATTGGCTCTTTGGTTTGCCTGTAACGGTCTTTGACATGTGTCACATTTACTAATCAGTGTCTCAATGTCTCTATTGATACCTGGCCAATAAACAGCTTCCCTAGCCCTTCCTTTGCATTCTTCAATGCCAAGGTGACCCTCGTGGATCCGGCTGAGCATCTCTTGCTGCATAGACTCTGAAATGATAATCCTGTTTTGCCTCAGCAGTAGGCCGCTGACCACGCTCAGCCCTGCCCTGTTCGGATAGAATTGTGAGAGTTTACTTTTTGTCCACTCATGTGGGAGGTTGGCCATTACTGTCTGCAATGTCATGTCTTTTTCCGTTTCTAGTGCAATCTTCTTGTACATCGTGTCTGACACTGGGAGGGAGGAAGCAATCAAGTTAACATGCATTTCCACATCCACCGAGATGGTGCTGACTTGTGTCTTTTTGACTGGTGCGGGTGCTCAGGACAGTGCATCAGCCAGAATGATGTATTTACCTGGCGTGGAGACTATAGATTCATACCATATCTTTGCAGCCTCATCATCATCCGCTGGATCTGGGGAGACATTTCGTTCAGGTTTTTTCTGAAGATTGAAATGAGCGGTTGGTGATCTGTTTCTGCTGTAAAGGTGGGTAGTCCATAGACATGGCCATGAAACTTCTTACATCCAAACACTAACCCTAGGGTCTCCTTTCCAATTTGGGCGTATCGTGTTTCAGTTTCTGTCACTGCTCTGGACACGTATGCCACTGGAAGCACGGCATCCAAGCCGTCTTTGGATGCGTCCATGGAGATTTTTGTTCTGCGTGAGGGATCGAAAAAGGTAAGCACCGGCTCTGTGGTAAGTGTCTCTTTAAGCTTTTTCCATTCTCTGTCATGTCTGGCAGTCCACTTGAACACTTTGCCTTTGTGCGGCCAATCGCTGATACAGACCGTTTTTGCAGAGACATTGGGGATGAACTTTTCTAAGAAATGTACCACACCCATGGCTCGCAGTACTCCCTTCTTGTCTGTAGGTGGGGGCATGTCCAGAATGTACTTTGGAGAATTTTGCAGAATGTACTCTGTACTTTGGAGCGGTCTGGTTCCACTCCTCCAGACAGCTTGTCACCAAAGAAAGTGATCTCTGTTGCCCCGAACTGACATTTGTTTTTGTTCAGTTTCAGACCACTCAACTGGATTCTCGGTAGCAGGTTCAGCAGTCTCTCGTTGCGTTGTTGTAGAGCCCCACACAACTAAGTCATCAATGTAAACCCGGGTGCCTTCTAGACCCTCAACAATCATTTCCATTCCTCTGTGGTAGATTTGGGGAGCCTTTTTGATTCCAAATGGAAGTCTAAGAAAACAGTATCTTCCAAACGGTGTATTGAATGTGCAGTACTTGCTGCTTTTATCATCCAATTTCAGTTGCCAGAAACCATGAGATGCATCTTGAAGAATTTGGCCCCTGACATTTCACTAGTGATCTCTTCCCGTTTCGGTATCTAGTAGTGCTCTCTTTTAATGTTCTCATTAAGGTCTTTGGGGTCTAGACACACCCTTAACTCACCATTGGGTTTCTTTACACATGTTATGGAGTTCACCCAGTCTGTCGGTTGTTCGATACGTTGTATGACTCCCAGTTCCACCATCCGGTTGAGTTCTTTCTTTAAGCTGGCTCGAAGTGGTGCTGGTACTCTCCGTGGAGCGTGCACGACTGGGTTGGCATCACTTTTCAGCTCTATTCTGTAGGTAAAAGGCAACGTCCCTTGGCCTGTGAAGATATCAGGGACCTTTTGCGCAGTGTCAGTTACTGTGTCGCTGTGAGTCTTAAGAACCACATTTTCACTGTTGATGTGGTAGACCCTCTTCACCAGCTCAAGGTCCTCATGTGCTTTGTCTCCTAGCAGTGACTCATGATCACTAGGAACAACCACGAACATCAGGTTTTGTTGCTTCCCTTTCACATTCACTTTCAGCCTGCACACCCCTTTGGTCTCTATTTGCGGACCATTATATGCCTTCAGTGGAACTGTCCGTTTATGTATTTGTGGCTTCTCTTTAAATGCTTTAATGCCGTTTACACCAATCAGGTTGGCTTTTGCCTCTGTGTCTAATTTGAAGAACACCCTTGTCCCATTAGCTAACAGAGGTGCCGTCCATTTGTCTGTTCCCGCTGCACTGACTTGATGTCCAGGGTCTACATTCGCAGAGCTAAAGCTAGTCCCTTAGCGGCACCTTCCAACGTTTCCACATGCCGCTTAGCTAACTGGCATATTTGGCTGGCATATTTATTTTCACAGCATTTTCCAAACTGAGTTCAGCTTCTCTTCACAATCTTTCTCTGACTTTGTCACATGTGCCGAACGCAATGTGATCATGAATCAGTCTCTTTCAGTGCACTGACATTACAGGTACTGGCGCCCCTGTCACCCCTATCTATAGCCGCGACATACAGCTGGAAATTTCTCCAGTTCGCGTCTACATTTCCAGTTAACTTTAAAGTCCCCGGTGGTTTTATCGCATCCGTTTTCTGTCTGGTTCACTCCTGGTACCACGTACTGTTCTGTTGTGCAATAAATCAAGTCGAAAAGTAAATCCTTTGTGTATTTAATCACGTCTTGTCTGCTCCATAGCGCTACAGTAAACAAGATATACCAATACTGCCACCTACTGGCCAAGTGGGCACATACCATTACAGCAACTCGGGAGGGGAGGCATGTGGTAGTCTGCAGCCCTTCCCGGATCGGCAGAGGGGGTGGAACCCCTTGGGCAGTCTGGACATAATCAAACTGACCCAAAAGGACTGGCGGGTCAGTCGACATGCGCGCTGTGCAAGCTCAGCCAGCATTCCTTCAAAGGGCCCAGTGAGGGTTCTGGTGCTGAACAGGTCGCCAGTGATTTCCATAAGTTGAGCATAAATGAAACAAAGTGTTCACTTAAATGTATCGCTACAGGTTGTTCCCACTTATGTTAACGTAATTCTGCTGGAAAAGATAGCCAGCAAATACGGTCCATTTACAGTAGGTGTAGTGCTGCGTTATACGCTTGACCTCTAGTTTGATAGCAGCATTTATATTCTGTGCTGGGTGTCATTTCAAGTAGATTTGTTACGAACAGGTGATGTGACTGGCTAGTCATGTAAACGTTTGCTTGTTATGTAATCCTCTTATGCGGCCTTTGGCAGCCTTATACAATACACGCTGTGAGCACAGTACCTCACAAGGCTACCGCGGGAAACTGTCAAATCCGCTGCGGCGACCCCTTAGAAACAAGGAATAAACCGAAAGAAGACACAATACACGCTTGTAGAGCCCTCGTTGCGGTCGAGAGCCCTCTTGTGGACATTTGGAGTACTGCTTAGGCTTATAATACCGTGTAGCTGACTTATTCCAGTAGAAGTTGCTATTATTGTAGTGACTACCTTGACTATTCAGAACAGTTAGCACTAATTATATATGCTGTTGTTGCTTATGTTCCTTCAGATAACCACAACTTCACAAACTGATGATTGACTGTTCATACTGGGTACAGGATTCAGTAAGCACCTCTGCCTTTACTTCATGTGGAATGTTCTGTCTTTCTGACAGAACAACACTTGGGTCAGACTTGTGCACGCCAGCATTCAAACCACACACACACACACACACACACACACACACACACACTGGGTGTCATGTTTCCATCACTGCCAATCTGCGCTGGAGCCGATACATACCCGTGACTACTGCAGTCTGGGGATGAATGCCGATTGTAACCTTTCCCAACCAAAGACAAAAGCCAAATGTTAGTGGGGGTTTTTCCAGGAGGAAATGGGGGGTCGTGCAGACCAGAGTAAACTGGGAGACTGGTAATTTAGGGACTTATTTGTTCAACTGCACCCGTCACCTTCACCTTTTTAAAAATTCACAGGCGTCTCTCTCTCTCTCTCTCACACACACACACACACACACACACACACACACACACACACACACACACACACACACAGGTAGTTTATGAGCAAACGTGCACAGAGTCGCCTCCGCTTCTCCGCTGCTTATATGACCCTCGTCACCGGGAGGCCAGGTGTGCGGGTTGGTAATTGTGTGAGACACCAGCTGTCGATACAGATGGGATTGAATTTATTCCGGCATTTCAGATGTAGTTCAAAACACAGCAGGGAATTTCCGAAGAAATTGAAGAAAACCACCGACGCGTTTGTCCAGGACGGGTCCTGAGGCAATGTCCACCAGCAGACGCCCCCTGGTTCCGCTCATGCTGCCCAGAGAGGGCTCGAGACAGACAGCCTGCACTTCCACGTCCCTCACATTCAGACCCAAAACCCCTCATGGCGGAAACGCTGATATCCGCCCCCCCACCCCCATATCGGGCCCAAAGTGTAAAAAAACGAATTTGCCAACGAATTTTTCAGCTCTCGTTAGTTTCAAAGGGCGGGGTAGTGTAGCGAATTCGGGGGGCAGTCCGGGAGACCGTCGCCACAGCCGGGGCGCGAACCCGTGTCTCCTGCGCCGCAAGCGACAACGTTAACCAGTCGACTAAAGGGTCCGACGCGTTAGTCAAGGACCCACGTGTCAATTTATCCTTGCACCTTACAGTATTGTAGCGTTCACCGCCACAAAGGTCAAATTTACAGAAATTATGACCGAACTACGTCTTTATTCTGGGCTGTTTGTTGGCCACAGCCGCCCCGTACAATCCGCCATTAACCCGACAGCGCGCTCACGAGGAACAGCGAGTCACCCGGCGGGTCCGACCCCGCCCTCCCATCCCCGCTCCACCAACCACAGGCACGCACACTGACCGACATAACATGCATTCCCGTGATTGGCCGAGAGCCGGGGGACGAGAGCCCGACTCCGCCAACCAGCATTCCCACCAGCACAGGGTTACTACTGTATCCAAAGCGCTGCTTTAGACAGCGGTACTGAGTCCCGTAGCGCCCCCTACGGACTAGATGTTTCACTAGCACTGTGCACCGATTATTGTAGACGCATTTTATCCATTGTTTTATAGCACTTTGAGGTTTCTATGAAATGTAAAGTGCAATTACAAATAAAATGTATGATTATTATTATTATTACTTTATTTCATGGTGGCAGAGACTTTATACGGTACTTAAAAAGTACGGATATTAGTTCTTCATTCATGGGCTGAGTGCACACGAGTCTCAAACGATTATCATCTCGTTCAGCATCACGTGTAAGAGATAAAAGCCACTGTCAGCTGCAGTGCGTAGCCGGGCAATGTAGTGATTATAATTAGGCCTTTCTTTTGTTATGTTAATGACCTATAACGTTGGGGAAAACACTGAGAACAAAGAGGCAGGCTATGTAAAACAATAAGCACCGCGCAGCTCTTTCATATATTCTACAACTCTGTTCATTCAAACATTTTGCTCAGAGTGAACATGCCGGTCGCGGTCCATGTGCCGTTTTGTCTACGCTGTGTTATTAACAACAATCAAATTCCTCCCAACAGAATTGTCGAAATTTCCTCTCTTACCCATCACAACAATCCACAGGTTATACCGGAGAGAGAATAAACAGAAGCAGCATAATGTTTGGTAAGTGCGACAACAGAGCACAACTCCTAACAATGAGATAACCAGTTATTTCAAAAGTTAGAAAAATAATCCCTCTCAATCATCCCTTATGACCCATGGTGCCAGATCAAGATCGTAAGCGCGCATCTAAGGGGAAGCTACGACAATGGCGGACACAGTGCCGAAAAGACGCAAATATAGTGAATCTGGGGTTGGCTTTCACCCACTGCCGAGCACTGAAGGGGAGGATGGCGATGAAGAGCAACACGGAGATGGCCTGTACACTGGGATGTGTTCTGGACACCGCCGTCAGGGGGCGTGGCCTTCTGGTGACGTTGAGCTGGGGGGAGGGGCCAACTTTGAACGTTAAATCCTACTCATTCTACCTCTTAGCAAACAAATAGATGGGTCCATTGCCGATGGCAGCCAAGAGGTACATCAGAGTTCTCATTTTAACTCTGTAGCTCGTTCACCGACTACAAACTAGACCTCGTCGCCTCGTCTTGACAAGCTTCATCGAAAGGCAGTAAGAGCAGTGAAAAGCCTCTCAACCATTCAGCTGACCAACACAAAACCAGGATTCTGGAGCTCCTCGGAGTGCAAATAAAGGTGACAAGAGGATCAATTCAGAGGTCCCATGCTGCATAATCCGCACTACTTCCTCGTGCATGAAGCATGGTAGGTCTGCTGTTTCAGTGTTTCAACGCGGGCGGTGAACTTTTTGCAAACGACCGAAAAACACCGGTGTAGACAGAAAACGTTCAGTCTCGTTCGCGCCATGAAAAAGGTGGTTTCAGATGTCTCCGGATTAGCATGGGCGTAGGCTAAACTTAGGGACAGAGTGCAACACCATCATCTACCCTCCATCAGCCAACATAAAAGCAGTTTTTAGGAAATCATGGCTCATCTTTGAGGCTGAGCTTACCTTTGATGTGGCGACTGTACATCGGTGGTAACCATGGGAGGCCATGCGTATGCTGGGTGTTATTCCAACCCAACACTACTCCAACAGATTTCTCTCAAACACCTTCAACCAGACATGGATTAATGATATTAGCTGTTGTGGTGGTGCCTCTAATCAATGCTCCAGACAAGGGAGGGTTGATTATTGAAATCAGCTGGTGCAGTGTTGGGTTGAAATGAAACTCAGCATACACATGGCCCTCCACGGCACATGGTGGAGTATTACTGCTGTATGTACACTACGTAATGTTTGCTTGTGTTTCATTTTCAAAACGAAACCATTTTCATTGTCCAACAGTGGACATCTTTATCTACAACTCCATTCTCTCCTGCCCCCTCCTGATGGTCGCCATTTGGCTGCTGCCTGCCCTTCCTCTCCTCACACAAGTTTTTCTTTTTTTACATGGTGATGCTGGTCGCGTGGCTTGGGTCCTGGACTGCTCCGTTGGCACGTGGACACTGCTTGGCATCCTGTGCATCATGTTCTTCATAAATTTTATGTCCATTATAATTCTGTTATCCTCTTTCAATGTTGTATTATGTAAGTTGCGTGAACACAACATCCATTGCACGCTGTCCGTCTTGGGAGAGAGATCCCTCCCATGTTGCTCTCCCTGAGGTTTTTTCTTATTTTTTCTCCCTGTTAAAGGGGTTTTAAGGGAGTTTTTCCTTATCCGATGAGAGGGTTTAAGGACAGGATGTTGTGTTGCTGTTAAGCCCACTGAGGCATATTTGTAATTTGTGATATTGGGCTATACAAATAAAACTGATTTGATTTGAAGAGGGAGCGACCATCCCTGAACCGAGGGGCCTAACAGTACACCTGTCGCCATCTTACGATACTGTGATTGCAACCATTCCCAAATCCTCTGTGAATAGTACACATGGCCATTGTAACTCTAGTTAATGATCACGGCAATTTGCATATTATACCGATCGTTGTTTTCGGTTGTTATGCCACTGTATTGGTTATAAGGGTGGGGATACCGGCAGTCAGTTTAGACTAAAGAGGTCACTTAGATGAGTCATGAAAAGTTTCTGTCAATAAACGTTGTGTCCAGCTGAACTGATTCAACTTTCTTCGTCTTTCCAATGTCTCCAGCTGGTATACTGGTCCAGTGGTTAGCACTGTTGCCTCACAGCAAGAAGGTCCTGGGTTTGAACCCCAGGTCCTTTCTGTGTGGAGTTTGCATGTTCTCCCCGTGTCTGCGTGGGTTTCCACCGGGTGCTCCAGTTTCCTCCCACCATCAAAAAGACATGCATGTTAGGGTTAATACTCCTGTCTTTGCCCCTGAGCAAGGCAATGGGAAGAAGAACTGAAGTTGGTCCCCGGGTGCTGCACCTTCCCACTGCTCCTATACAATAGGATGAGTTAAATGCAGAGAACACATTTCATTGTAACCGTACAACTGTACAATAACAAAATAAAGTGGCTTTCTTTCTCTTCTCTTTATCTCAGCAAGGATTTTAGCTGCTAACTAAAGAAATCCCATCACGCCAATACTGCCATCATTTCACCGTTTACGTGTTAGCTTTGGAATCAGCTGCAGTTGTGCTGATCATGTTTTCCATGTGCTTAAACCGGGCCCCCAGTTATGTGCCCAACCTTTTAGGTCCTTACAAGTCTGAACTTCACCTTAGATAACTGAGCAGAGACCTTCTTAAACCAAGTTTTACAGCTTAGGACACCTTGCCTTAAAGAGAGACTGACATGCCCTTTCTGAACACATTTTTTAACATTGGGAGTTTGAATCATAATCGAAAATAGGCGTGGTCTTATGAATTCAAAGCTGTTGGCTGCCGTCTTCCTGGGTGTTCACATGGGTGGGGTTCGGTACCGCTCGTCACTTGCCGTAGAAAAAAATGGTGGTAGGCCTACGGCACGGCAGTGCAATACAACTTGGCGAATATGTTCGATGATACAAATAACTGTTAGATAGATAGATCAATAGATTGATAGATAGCAATACGTCGTAGCAAGATCGATAATGAAGTCTCAGCAAAACAGCACAAACTCGAGCCAAGTAGCTAGCAGGAGGGGGTGAAAGAACGGCTTCCCCGTGGTTTTATAGCATCTCGCCACAGACACACCCTATATGCAAATTGGCTGGTGTCTGCGTATCCAGCAGCGCAATTCGTCATTGGACACCATCTACTGTCAATCACAGATCTCTCTCGAGGGGCCGCAGACGCGCTGTTTTGGCCACTGAATTTCTCCGTGGTCACGTTCCAACCCGGAACACAGCCTATCAACAGCCTATCAACAGCCTATCAACGGCCTATCAACAGCCTATCAACAGCCTATCAACAGCCTATCAACAGCCGATCAAGAGCCTATCAACAGCCTATCAACGGCCTATCAACAGCCTATCAACGGCCTATCAACGGCCTATCAACAGCCTATCAACAGCCTATCAACGGCCTATCAACGGCCTATCAACAGCCGATCAACAGCCGATCAACGGCCTATCAACAGCCTACCAACAGCCTATCAACAGCCTATCAACAGCCTATCAACAGCCTATCAACGGCCTATCAACAGCCTATCAACAGCCTATCAACAGCCTATCAACAGCCTATCAACGGCCTATCAACGGCCTATCAAGAGCCTATCAAGAGCCTATCAACGGCCTATCAACGGCCTATCAACGGCCTATCAACGGCCTATCAACAGCCTATCAACAGCCTATCAACGGCCTATCAACGGCCTATCAACGGCCTATCAACGGCCGATCAACGGCCTATCAACAGCCTATCAACAGCCTACCAACGGCCTACCAACGGCCTATCAACGGCCTATCAACGGCCTATCAACAGCCTATCAACGGCCTATCAACGGCCTATCAACAGCCGATCAACGGCCTATCAACAGCCTATCAACAGCCTATCAACAGCCGATCAACGGCCTATCAACGGCCTATCAACAGCCGACCAACAGCCTATCAACGGCCTATCAAGAGCCTATCAACGGCCTATCAAGAGCCTATCAACGGCCTATCAAGAGCCTATCAACGGCCTATCAACAGCCTATCAACGGCCTATCAACAGCCTATCAACAGCCTATCAACAGCCGATCAACGGCCTATCAACAGCCTACCAACAGCCTATCAACAGCCTATCAACAGCCGATCAACGGCCTATCAACAGCCTATCAACAGCCTACCAACAGCCTATCAACGGGACTTTTCAGATTCTGACGTCAGCATCACTTTACCATTCAGGGCACCTGCTCTTTGGAATACCCTGTCTGGCCGATGAGTGTCCTCTTTTAAAACCTTTCTCAAGACACGCTACATCTACACACGTGAATGTGCAAAACATATAGTCATGTTCCCATGTCCCGTCGTTGTTCCATAGGTGCCACGTTTCATGATCTTTTTTTGTTCTTTTCTTTTTCAACCCCTTTTTCTCCCAAGTTGTATCCGGCCAATTACCCCACTCTTCCGAGCCGTCCCAGTCACTGCCCCACCCCCTCTGCCGAGCCGGGGAGGGCTGCAGACTACCACGTGCCTCCTCCCATACATGTGGTGACATAGCGCGTGGGGGGGGGATCACGCTATTTCCCCCAGCCCCCCTCCTCCTCCCCCCAAACAGGTGCCTAGACTACCCAGAGGAGGCGCTCGTGCAGCGACCAGGACACGTACCCACATCCGGCTTCCCACCCAAGACGCCCGACCAAGCCGGAGGGAACACAGGGATTCGAACCGGCGAATAGACCGCTACGCTACCTGGACGCTCATGCTCTTTTTAAGGGTGTGCGGCGTGGTCAGTTTTCTGTTTGCTGGTAAATTACTTGTCAATATGTTTATGTTTGTTCGCCAGCACATGTGTACTCTGAACCCTCCAGCCCTACACAGAGAGGGGTTTACATTCATTCCGAGGTGAGCCTGAACCCCATCCTTTACCCAGACTGCAATCTGGCATCCAAGCCCACTATTCTCCACCACTGTGCAGACACACACACACACACACACACAAACACTTTGCCCTTCTGTGAGTTTCCATTACACACACACACACACACACACACACCCACCCCCACCCTTAAGGCTGTCTTTTTGCCGATAGAGTTTTGTTATCTCCGTGTCTTTTCATTGTCTCGGTTGTGCAGCAATTTGTAAACATTTGTTTGAGGAGAAGTGCTATGCAAATGAAGGTATTATTATTACTGTTGTGCACTGAGCTACACAATCACAGCTTTCACTCCCTCAAATGCCCTTTTCAAACAGTCTTTGTGCGCCGTGCACAAAACAGATGCTGCCAACATCTCACCGAGCACGCTTTGAGAACAGGTCAACATCTCCACCACGCCTTAGTTCTCTACACGGAAGCTCACGCGCTAGCGCCAAATGTATAATAATGAGTACAAATGCAACACGCCTTTGGAAGAAAAAAAAAAAAGAGGTAAAAAACAACTAGCGATGAAGTCATCTTTACGGAGTGACAAGAAAAGCCTGTATGCCCTACAGTCATCAGATCTTTGCTGTACTGCTCTACATACTGGAATCATTCTGGCAGAGTGAAGAACGCTGCCGATACGATGAGACATGGAAGAGCTTGCACACCTTCTGACCTCACGGCCCAGAAGTTACCTTTGGGATTTTTTTGAAATCCATTTGAATCATCGCATTGCAAATAAAACATCAGCCATTCCTTAAAAACAAAAGAAGTCACACCTGTTTTGAAATTGTATTTGACACAAAAAGTACTGCTTTACCAATTCTTGTTGAGATTATTTAGCGTGCATCAAGACGCTCTCCATCATCTCTAGACCTGCACAGCAGGCTGTATGTAGGCTGTGGTGCACTTATAAAAACATGGCTGAGAAATGAGTTTCTTAAGAGATGTGTGTGGCATTGACCCTCATGATATACTTTATTTTACTTTACCGTCCATGCAGTGTCTTTGTCCACGTCTGCGTCCAGTGTTGTAGTACTCGAGTCCAGGACTCGGACTCGAGTCCTGATTTTCAGGACTCGTGACTCAACTTGGACTTGAGCACTGATGACTCAGACTTGGACTCGGACTCAGGTAACGGAGACTTGACTCGGACTCTTCTTTGGGGACTCGGACTCGAAAACTGGGGGACTCGAGACTCGACCTCGAGGTTTAGTGACTCGACTACAACACTGCCTGTGCCTAAGGTCGTGTCTTCGTGTGATGGCTGGGAGAGCTGACGTTGGGTCGACTGGGAGAGCTTGGTCTGCTGCGTCCTGTGGGCCCAGGGACCACGTCCCTGCCCAGAGCTGCGCCCGAAGAGGTAACACCGAGGGTGGTCTGACAGGACGCAGAAGCGCGGCAGGCTAAGCTAACTGCTAGCCCATGCAGACCGGCAGTTCCGATAACACCGAGGGCGGTTTGGCGGCGGCCTCGGTTGGCGTTGGCTGTTTTTAGTGTCGTCGTGTGGAGTGCGAGGAGGTGTGTCGAGGCTGTCTGGCTGGGGGAGCTGGAGTTGGATCGGCTGAGGGAGCCTGGTCTGCTGCATCCGGTGGGCCCAAGGACTTGCGTACATGAAACGAAATGACAAAGTGTTCCTGATTCCTGATTGGCGCGTCACATTTCCGTGTATGGAGCAGACGGTATCAGTCCTCTAAATGGTTTACGGAGGAAGAGAACTAACACCCAAAGTTTCATATTTTTTGATTGTTTTGACTAATTGCCATGCGGTCCCAGTAGCCATTGAGTTTTAAATAATTGCTTTATGACTGGCATGTGTAAGAGGGCTGTACTGGCCATTTGAAAACGTGGTCGTAGATCATTAGTTAACTTTGGTCATTACAAGTTGCATTTTCATTCTAAAGTCTCATTGTGGTTTTCAATTAGATAAAGTTTGACACTTCGGCAGTATGATCTTCATAAAGCATAAAGTTATTGCCCCACGGTCCGGCCAGCGCCATTCATCTTAGTACAAAGTTAGAATCGCTGACATTTACCACACATAACAAATTTCACTGCAGTGGTGAGCAAGTAAATGTGTTTGTTCCTGAAAACAGCTGTACTGTTGCTATTACCTTACCGGCCATGTCTCAATGTCCTCAGCTGGAACGATGCAAGATACAAACGAGCCTCCTGGCGCTCAGGGGTCATGATTTCTACACAGAGGAAACAAATTGCTATAAATCACTGATCCCAAGATGTTTCCCCCCTTGTTGAAAATATTGTTGGTGCCCAACAGTTGAGAACTGCGTCTTAAAAGAAGCCGAGTCTCCAGCTCCCCCATGTCTTTAGTGCCGGCTGAGCCGACATCCCAGGAGACTGCCGACTTCTGAAAAAATGCAAATCTGAAATTATGTAGGTTCATGGTTCATAGCGATCCACGTTTAAAGCCAGAGAGCATATCGGGTTAGTTGTAGTCTGAGTAAAATTACATTCGACATCAATTAAATTTCTGTTGCAATCTGTATTAAACTATAGGAACATTTTTCAAACAACTTTGAAGTGAAATTTGAAACTTGGGCAACACAATGGCTGAAGATGGACGTCCATGCGATGCATACGACAGTCGACGACAGTAACACGATGAGCCTTACACACCGCGAGACCCAAAGCCAAAGATTTTAGTCTTTGCACGTCAGTTTGAGAGAGCAGAACCAATTAATTCTGCTCTTACTACACTACTCCCTGTACTGTCTATGGCAGGCCCCTTTGATCAACACTATGAAAGTACTACTAATGTCCCAGTCCCGGTCTGTTAAAACTTTTATCAGCATCAGCGGATTTAGCCAAAATGCAAATTATAACCACTTTGGAAAGCATACTGCATTCATGAAGAGGAAGTTAAATCCAGATCAGGCTTGGCTATTAACAACAGGTGCAGTAGTAAAATGTGATCAAAATGTGGGCTGGAAAAACATAAAAAAGACGACCAACCTTTCTTTTCTTTTTGGTAGATTTTTCCCCCCTTTTTTCCTCCCCAATTATATGCGGCCAATTACCCCACTCTTCCAAGCTGTCCCGGTCACTGCTCCACCCCCTCTGCCGGTCCGGGGAGGGCTGCAGACTACCACATGCCTCTTCCGATACATGTGGAGTCGCCAGCTGCTTCTTTTCACCTGACGGTGACAGGTTTTGCCAGGGGGATGTAGCGCGTGGGAGGATCCCCCCCACGCTATTCTGACCGACCGACGAGAGGAGGCGCTAGTGCAGCAACCAGGACACATACCCACATCCGGCTCCCCACCCGCAGACACGGCCAATTGTGTCTGTAGGGATGCCCGACCAATCCGGAGGTAACACGGGGATTCGATCCGGAGATCCCCTGCGCTACCCAGATGCCCACCGAGCATCTTTATATTCTGGTAAATTGGTAGACATCTCTTTCTCTAAATCAGCAAGGCTTATAAAATGACAAAGGGATTTTTTTTTTCAGACATGGTGAAATAGTCTTGTAGAACCATGAGGCTGTGATAATCGATTTAAGTTTGCCCCGTCGACGGAGACTAGAGGCAACAGGCATGGGTCACAGCCCTACGGAAAAAACCCATTTGTAGATAGAAACACTAGTGCCTTGAAGGGATGCACTTGATTAGCAATAACATTTTTATTTTTACATCTTGTGCCATTGACATTTCTCAAATTTCATCTAGGGACCAGTTGTTTGCCATGGCAACACATGCTGATGGGTTCATTTTTTTCCCCTCCGGTCCCCAGTGGTCAATGTTTTTGTTCCTTAGCCCACTGCAGACCATCTTATTTTTTGCTGAGGGGAGTAGAATCCTGGAAAGTTGTCGGCTACCAAACTCCATTAATGTCAAAAGGCAGTGAGTTGTGCATTGTTGTAAGAGTCCTTTCTTATCAGTGCAGCGCTGGACTGTCAGTAGACTAATTACAGCAGTAACAGTCTGTCGCTCTGCACAATTCCTGTCAGCTTCCTTTGACCACTATCATGTCATTGGATGGAAATCATTTGCAAGGAGCAGAATCCCAAATACCCATGGTACACTGTCAAGCCTCAAAACACAGCAGCAGTGCAGCTCTGGACCGTCAAGCAGCACAGCTATTACCTACCGTCACCGGTTCAAAGGTCCATCTTGAACCATTTGACATTCTGTCATATAAATTCCCTGTGTGTGC
This sequence comes from Lampris incognitus, assembly GCF_029633865.1. Taxonomy (NCBI): domain Eukaryota; kingdom Metazoa; phylum Chordata; class Actinopteri; order Lampriformes; family Lampridae; genus Lampris; species Lampris incognitus. The sequence continues at coordinate 12,524,421 of NC_079226.1, forward strand.
CGGGGAGGCGAGGAAAAATCTTTTAACTTGTGCTCATCACTAACACCTCAACTGAACTTTGGCGACAATCAGCAAAAATGAGGCCTGCAGACACCTCGGACGACAATAAGCTCTGTACTGCAAATGTGGAAACAGGCACATCGAATGTGTGAAACTCTCAGCAAGTGTGTTAAGATTCATAGCAGCCATTACATTTTGAACACGTTTCTTGCCAGCTGTTATTGGATACTGCTCTACTACTGACAGACAGGATCTGCAGAAAACAATTCTGAAGCGAAGACATTTGGGGGGAAAAAACATTTTTATAGCATACAGCTTAAAGGTGTGAGGTGTCAGACACATGGCTGATCTGACATGACCTCTTCATAAAGTGCTGTCGTCAAGACACGAGGGGGAAAAGATAGTCCAAGCTGACACTTCCTTTTTCCAAAGCATTGGTGGTTTATTGGAAGGCATATAATGTAGAGGAAGAAAACAGGTGGCGAGCTTGGCGAGATTGCAAGCCAGCTTCAAACCATAATATATTGAAGGTTGCTGATCCATGAGGATTCAAATTGTGGTAGATGAGCTAGAGGTTGCATGGAAAGAGAAGTGAAAAAAATTCTAATGGAGACCAATGGCTACCTCTCTAAACGAGGTGTGAGGCTGCAGCAGAAAACCAAGACACCAAGTTTCAGAGACGCTCTTGGCTTGTCCCCCTTTTCATCCCAATTGTACCTGTCCAATTACCCCAGTCTTCCGAGTCGTCCCGGTCGCTGCTCCACCCCCTCTGCCTATCCGGGGAGGGCTGCAGACTACCACATGCCTCCTCCCATACATGTGGAGTCGCCAGCAGCTTCTTTTCACCTGACAGTGAGGAGTTTCACCGGGGATCGTTGCGAATGGGAGGATCACGCTATTCTCCCCAGTCCTCCCCCCCCCCCGACCAACCAGAGGAGGCGCTAGTGCAGCGACCGGGACAGATACCCACATCCGGCTTCCTACCCGCAGACACGGCCAATTGTGTCTGTGGGCACGCCCAACCAAGCTGGAGGTAACACGGGGATCTGAACTGGCGATCCCGCTGTTAAATTTCAGAGACTTTCTGATTAGGAGGTAGATAGGAAACATCCGGTGTCTGACTCCATGTTATCCTCCGAGATATCACAAAATGGTTGAATGTTCAAGTCTCGACCCCTCCCAAATTACTACTGTAGTCCTGTAGTTGCATACAGTTCTTTTGTTTTGACTCGATACCCTTTCTCCGTTCCTAGAAGAGGGCCGGGACACAGGCCTGCCTCTGGAGGATAGAATGGATAGAATAGAGGGCTGAGTTTGAGCACCTCCCCCCCGTATTGTGTCTAATGGTCCCTATCTCCCAGCAAATAATTATACAGCCTCCCTTGAGCCTGAGGCTGCACACGACAGTAAAGACCAAGCAGATGATTTATGAAATAATTTAGCCCGCATGTGACGACTCTGGTAGTGCTCACATGAACCTTTAAGTGTAGCTAAGCTGCATTTGCTCTTTGCCCCTTACAGGCATCCATTCACACGCTCTCGCTCTCATTCTCTCCATGTCTGCTTCGGCTTTTTATGAACGTTATCTTGTTGTTGTCTAAAGCTCTTTTCTGCCCCGTAAATCAATTGCTTCTGCGTGGGACTAATAAAGTTGAACTGAATGGGATCAAACGCGTGCTGAAGAAGATATGGAGACATGAATTCAGTGTGGCATCTCTTTTTCTCATATTGAAATGAAAAGTAATGTGCTTATCCTGAATGCTTCTGACAGGATTAACCACCAGGATTTAAGGCTCTCCCCGAGGAGTTCGGCGTGAACCCCTACGCCCTGCGACGGTGCCATAATTGCCTCAGTTGACAAATAAAAAATCCAGTGAACTCGCCGCGGTAATTCCCCGGTTCAGACCCTAAGCAAGGACACAATAACACTCCTCGGTACCGTTGTTGTTTTTGCAGAGAGCTAACACTATCTGAGCCTAGGACAGATATTTCCCGGGGCCCTGCACACACTAGTCATGGTACATGCAGAGTCCACTCCAGGCCACACAGCTCACGGGGCTCATGTCAGGGACCGCAGAGAGAGAGAAACAAGCTAAAAGTAATATCATTAAAAGTAAATAATGGTTTTATAGATGTCTTTATATAATAAAAGTGACTGTAGATGAATATTTGTGTCCATATGCAAATCCCTTTATTATTAGTAGGCCCATTCACACCAACATTAGCATAGAGAAATCACAGAAAGCTGGCGGACAGCATTAGCATAATCGCACAGATAGCATGCCACGACAATAACTGTTTATCACAACGCTTGTGACCGTCAGCTTTCTTCCACAGGGGTTTTGCTGAGTGTGCACCCCTACAACAACCCCCCCCCCAACTCAAACATCACATCTGACAAATCTGCATCCTTTTAAGTTCTCCAAGAGACACCCCCTTTTTTTTAAAATAATTATTGGTCATGGCAGAACCTCGCCAGCGAGGAACGCAGAAAACAAGAGCACGGGACAATAATGCTGTTTTCATCAGAAATCTTGGTTCACGGCCAAAACTAGCCCATCATACAGTAATATTCCCCCCCATCCCCTTTCTGGCCCTCGTCTTCACTCCAGCCACATCAGCCAAAGCCACGTCTTTATTAGAGAGATCTGGGATTCACTTTGATACCGCAAAACCACTGACACAAGGCTCTCCGGCAGATGGCCCATCTTGATTTGGGGCCAAGCCTTTTATCTCTTGGCAAAGGCAAATGGTTTTGTTGTTATTCATGAAAAAGGTTGGACAGCATCTCCAGCACTGAGAGTGGTATGGAGCGGAGCAGTTAGTTGCCGTATCAATAAAAACATGACTGCCATCTGCACTGCACAGCAGCTCCGGGAGCCGTCTCCAGTACTCAGGCTCATCTTAGATCAGCCCCTGACAGCACCTCCACCTTACCACCGATCCAAATTACATTGCATGACGAATCGTAATGCTGACCACTAACTGTGTAGATATCAGGAATTCCTCTCGCCACTTTTCCCCCTTTCTCTCCCCAATTGTATCCAGTCAATTACCCCACTCTTCCGAGCCGTCCCAGATGCTGCTCCACCCCCTCTGCCGATCCGGGGAGGGCTGCAGACTACCACATGCCTCCTCCGATACATGTGGAGTCACCAGCCGCATCTTTTCACCTGACAAGAATTTCGCCAGGGGGACATTATAGTGCGTGGGAGGATCAGTTCCCCCTCCCCCCCCGGAACAGGCGCCCTGACCGACCAGAGGAGGCGCTAGTGCAGCAACCAGGACACACACCCACATCCGGCTTCCCACCCGCAGACACGGCCAGTTGCGCCTGCAGGGACGCCTGACCAAGCCGGAGGTAACACGGGGATTCGAACCGCCGATCCCCATGTTGGTATAAACCGCCACGCCACCCGGACGCCCATATATACAGCTGAAGTGTGGGCTCTGTTTAAAAGAACATGGCATCGTCTCAGTACAGAGTGTTGACGTATGATTTCACATCAGCTGTGTGCCGAATGTCCACATCCTTATATTAATGACAGACAAAAAGACAGCCTTTTGACCCACAAGAGAACTGTAAAAGGAAACACTTTCTTACAAAAAAAAACCCACTGCTGCATGATTTTAAAGCAAAATGTGTAGCTTTTTAAAAGAGGACATTAGCTAACGGAAGTCCAGTTCAGTTCAACCACCTGTCCTTTAGACTGGCCTTAGCGTGACCTTAGAGTCATGAGTTTATCAGAAAATAAATACCTATTGAAAATGACTGCTGATGGTATCCCAGGCAGTTTTATTCATTTATAAACCACTGGAAAAGAATCACAGGGAAGAACCGTTCAATTCAAAACCAGAATAATGTTGACATCTAGTGGACGACCAAACCTAGAGGACCAAACGGTGCTTCTCAGACACGTTGGGAGCAGAGGCCGTTGTTTACACAAGAGGCTGTAGGACCACAATACCTGAGAGAATCTGCCATTCAAATTAAAGCACAACGCTTTCATTTAATTCAAATTAGTCTCCATAAATTGGTAAATGCTGTGTGTAGTCCCCAACACACCAGCGCATGAACTAGTCTCCCGAGGGATATGAGAGTATGGTAATGAGTAAACCCATTCAGTCCTATTGGACTTGTGCATTTCTGTGCTCAAGTACCAACCAAACGACTGGGGGACATTTTGAGAGGCTGTGACAGCATTTTCTGGGCAAATAGATGGATTATGGGTAAAAAAAATAATAATTTAAAGGCATCACATGAGAGGAAGCCATTGTGAGAAGGTGTTTGTTTCATTGCCACCAATGGATTACACCTCATCTGTCAGATTATCACTGACCGGGGGGTGTCCGGATGGCATGGCGGTCTATTCCGGTGCCTACCAACACGGGGCTCGCTGGTTCAAATCCCTGTGTTACCTCCGGCTTGGTCGGGCGTCCCTACGGACATAACTGGCCGTGTCTGCGGGTGGGAGGTCGGACTACCCCCGTCCTTCGGGAAACACCAGTTCCCTCACGCCTCTGGGAGCAATGCACTTCTGATGGCCTCAGGGTCTCACCATCACACTTCTGACACCAATCTAGCGAATTCGGGGGACAGCCGGGAATCCACCGCAGCCAGGACGTGAACCCGGGTCTCCCGCACCACAGACAATAACCAGCCAACTAAAGGGTCTGACCTGTTAGCCAAGGGCTAGCGAGTCAACTTACTACATAAATTATCCAAAAAAAAAAAAAAAAAAAGGAAGGCTATGGATATGTGGCTCACCCCCACGACCACATCTAACCACTACAAATGAATTTCAGGACCTATATTTGGCATGGCATCAAAAACTCACTCCATGGAGACATTGCAGTGTATTGAATATGGCTGTCAATGAGATGACTGCCTTGTTGGGCCTGTCACTATTTGCCTCTAGTGGCTGTTTTCATTTTGGTACTTCAGCGCTCTGTGATATTGATCTCCTGCTGTACACACAGTGCTTATCTAGATTGTTGGTGCTATCAGCACAAACAATCAGTAGGCATCTCCATTGTAATTCAACAGTCTGCCTTTAAACAAAAGCCATCTCTAAACCCAGCATGTGCCACGGCTGGATTTTACAGAGACCCACATTTGTCCCTGCCCTCAGCCATAGCATCCATTATGTGTGCTGGTGGACAGGAGGCAGAGTGTTATGCTCTAGGCTTCGCCCGCTGGGATCTTTATATTTACTACACCATCATGTTCAGCTGTCAATGGCATTATCTACCATGTACCCTGACTGTAATCCAGAGAGAGAGACTGCTCCATCGCATGGAGGAATGACATCGTCTGACACACGAGGCCATCATGAACACAGACTGATGGCTCAAATACCATATTCAAGGCTCAGCGTTTTTGGTTTTTCAAATGATTTTCACCCGGATTTTATGTTTCCACGGATCCAAAAGTTGTTCCTGTTCGTGTGAGGTTATGCAACGGTTTCCTCTTGTGGTGAAATTCAGCATGCTGGATGGCTTTGAAAAATAAAAACCGACAACGCTGAGCCTTGACCATATTACATGGTCAACAGACATCATCCCGGCATGTCCAAACACATGGCAACATACTCCAGGTTAATTACAGGCTATAGAGGACCATGAGAGGCCTGAGTGAGATTGACATAACCAAATATCACAACACTTTTGACTGAATACGCTGATAATCGATTACGTGGCAATATTTCGGGGATGAATATTTGTACTTTATAACATATGTAAGCAAGAAAATGTAGAGAAATTAAAGCAGGTATCGATCAATCAATCAAAAATGACTTTATTCAGACACAAACGTAGGTCCATATCAAAGGCAACAACAAAGAAATACAACACATGACAAGAACACAAAAATATAGCTAAAAACAGCAGTTCACAAGTCCACAATGATTAAAAGCTATACAGACATTTGTTCCAATGTTTCCACAAACGAGAGCAGCACTTTGTGTCACTTTGTGTAGGCTCAGTTAAGAGCACTATAATTACATTCGACACAAACTTGTACATAAAATTCCTCAACACAGCATGAAAAGTGGGAACATTACCAGTCGCAAACACATGACTTGCACTTGTCCATCTTGGAAGCTCGAGCAAGATTCTGAATGCATCATTATATGCTACCTGCAGCTTTTTCACTTTTGCTTGGCTATAATTGCACCACAAGTGGGCTGTATGGAGTGGAGTACAGCAGGCCCTAAAAAGAGCAGTTTTAACATCATCTGTACACATGACATTTGCACGTCAGCATATTGGCTTGTGCGTGCAGTCTGCAACACTGGCGCTGCACATCATCGTCATCACATAGAGCATTCCTGATGATGTGACCCAGATATTTTACTTTGTTCACCACATTTAGTGCTTGGTCTGCCAAGAAGAATGAGGGAAAATTCTGCTTCTGATCCTCCTTGGTTTCAGCAATCACGACAACACTCTTTTTAGAGTTAAATGTAATGTCATGCTGCACACCACACCTTGAGCAGACTCTGAGCAGTTGCTGTAAGCCAGCACTATAAGGGGACAGTATGACTAAGTCATCAGCGTACATCAGATGGTTAATAAGACTATCCCCCACCATACAGCCAGTCTTATACTCTTTTAACTTTTTGGAAAGATCATCCATATACACACTGAAGAGAACAGGTGACAGTATTCCACCTTGTCAGACCCCACTGGTTACTGGGAAGGGTGCAGATATACTCTTACCCCGCCTAACTTGCATGGTTTGATATGAATACCAAAAATGCAAGATCCTTATCAAATAAGAGGGGACCCCCGGGGACACCCCCCCCCCCAGGTAGATGCATTAGTTGTTCATTTCACTAAAACAGTCGAATAAGTTCAGAAAACCACCTGACTTTGCTGTAATGCAGCCTTTAAGACCAAGGAATGAGAACATTTAAATTATATTACCATATTACCAGACCCACAACACAGCTAGTCTCATATCACAACATGAATAACTATCCATTTATTGGCCAAATCTACTCCGACCAGAACTGTACAGCGTATGAGTGGCATGTACAGCCAATAAGCTGAAATATAATTCTTATACATTGAAATATAAAATGTAAGGTCCATCTACACATTTGAAACTGAGACGTTTCACGAGCAGGTTTTTCGCCTCTCCGCGGCTGCAGGGCTCCTCAGCCAGTGAGAGCAGTGGCCCATGAATAAAAAATAAAATGAAAGACTCAACCCAGAACAACTTGTTAATCAGAAGTACTAAAAATTGTGCAGCAGTTTTTAATTGAAAATACTTGAATTTTTTTTTCCATGTGAAAGAAAAGCTTAACATACATGTTCAGCACACTCTCAGGATTTCTGCACAGTTGCCTGAAATGGTAAATTAATGAGCTCTTTCAGACAAGCACGACTTCCTCACCGTTGCATACTTGAAATTTGGTGCACACATGCATTTCCCCCATCTGACATTTTTACCTCTTGGGGCATTTAAGCTTCGCCCACTTACATATTCTACGAATTTACACAATTTTTTTTTTTTTGCACATTGCACTGCCATTATCTCAACATACATTAGGTGAAAGTTGACGCAATATGGTCCAACGTGGTGACCCTTCACTTTACACGAGAGAAAGAGAAACTGAACCGCAGCATTACGTCACGGTCCGCCGCACTGGACATCAAAATGAAACGTCGTGTAATTGCTCTCACATTGGAACATGCATCAACTCCACCTCCGCTACACCTACACACATGCCAAGTCTCCCGAAACGTGATCTGTGCACGGTATCTTCAAGCCGAACAATTTTGTGCCCCGCGGTTGAAAACTGTAGAATTGCGTCGTCTTAATCTCGTCTCTCGCCGAGACTGAAATACATTTCACAGACTGTCAACGGGGGAAAAAAGGAATTGTTTACAGATGTTTCCTCCTTTCCCTGTCTACCTCATAGGCAGAAGTTTCTGCTCATTTCAACTGACCCTAATCCTCTAGGATCCCTGACTAAACCTAGTTAGTTTGAGAAAAAAGGAAATCTCGGTACGACCTAGATTTAATATTTCCCTCAGATGTCTGGTTTCCTCTCCTAACAACCTGCCAGCGAGCTGCTACAACGCTCAGGCCCACCAACGCAGGTACGAATAAACGAGAGGAAGGTGGAAGTGGTGATGACAAGGTGCTTTCGGGCTGAGAGACACGCTGAGCCAGCATTAGGTAAACCAACTCTTGTAGTAAATGTGGAATGAAAGAAGGGCTCTTGTTTCATGAAAAAAGAAGTGAAAAAACAAGAGAGTCGTGATGCTATACAACAGGCAGTCCAGGGGGAGGGAGTTAAGATGGTTTGCTTTCTATTTAGGTGATTTTATGCTACGAGAGCTCGCTGCTGTAGTCCAAGGTGCTGGGGGAGTCCCCTGCATCTCTCACACTATTATTCACCGTCGGCTGCACTCAACCGGGGCAACTCTCTTTCCCCAAACAAAAAAGACACGGAGAAGTCCGGGGTTCACGCTGCCTAATAGTCTTGTGGTTCACGTTGCCCAATTCCCCGGGGGGAACGGGGGGAATAGAGTGACCCTCCCACGCGCTACGTCCCCCTGGCGAAACTCCTCACTGTGGGGTGAAAAGAAGCGGCTGGTGACTCCACATGTATCAGAGGAGGCAGTGGTAGTCTGCAGCTCCCCGCCCGAATCGGCAGAGGAGGTGGAGCAGCAGCGACCGGGACGGCTCGGAAGAGTGGGGTAAATGGCCAAGTACAATTAGGGAGGAAAAAAAGGGGGGGGGGTTCCCGAAAAATAGCAACCATCGACTATCGCAGCACCATTCTACAATAATGTTAATTGGTCGGCCACATGGAAGTTACATGTCAGTCTTGAGGGAGTTGTCAGAGACAGTCCACTGACTCCACTAAGATGTCCGTCCAGAAACCCGACCCAAACACCACGGAGAACGCCCTTGGACTTATTAAACACTATCAAAAAGGCCTTTTTTATGTAAAATGGCTATAAATTTACCAATACAACGGAGATGAAATATTATTGGAGCTGGCTTTACTTATTTAGTTCAAAGGTCAAGTACTCAGGTCCATAATTCCACAGTCTAAATCAGTCCAACAGAGGGTGGTGATTGATGCTGATGAGCGGTTTATAGTGATAACCCTGTTATCTTGGTTCTGACATGCATCTGAGGTTGAATAGCCACGTTAATGCAACTGACAATTTTACTTTATACTAGTTTATTAATCCCCGTGGGGAAGTTCTTCCTCTGCATTTAACCCACCCTAGCTGTGTAGCTAGGAGCAGTGGGCGGCCGCCGTGCTGCACCCGGGGATCAACTCCAGTTCGTCTCGCCACGCCTCGGTCAGGGGCACAGACAGGAGTATTAACCCTAACATGCCTGTCTTTTGATGGTGGGGGGAACCGGAGCAACCGGAGGAAACCCGCCACAGACACGGGGAGAACATGCAAACTCCACACAGAAAGGACCTGGGATGACCCCAAGGTTGGACAACCCCGGGGTTCGAACCCAGGACCTTCTTGCTGTGAGGCGACAAGCACTAACCACTGCGCCACCGTACCGCCCAATATTGGTGCCAGTAATAGGTAGAGGTGATTAGAGCAACACTATTTTACATAAGCCGTCACTGGTTAAACGTACTGATATTCTGCTCTGCCACTCCGTCTGACGAGCAGGCTTGACAACAACTGCCACGGTTTGCAATCGAACTTGTCACAAACAAATTGTTTTGAAAGGTCAGTGGACTAACCTGGGCCAGATCCATCTTACCTAGACACGGCTGTTTGCCAGGCTATTTCAGCGTAATATAGAAATCTCCTAAATGAAGAGTTCCAGTTTGAACTGAGATATTGGTATTGTCGGCGATATTACATCTTCTTTTATTCAAACTTTTTAGATATTGTTGATTTAAAAATGTACAACAACATAATTTCGTTCCAAAGTTAGATAACAGTTTCAAGGTATCAAAATAAAAACAAAATATCTGGTGGTTTCATAATGGATTACATTTATATAGCGCTTTTCTAGACACCCAAAGTGCTTCACAGTGAAGGGGGTAACTCACCTCAACCACCACCAATGTGCAGCAACCACCTGGGTGATGCACGGCAGCCATTTTGCACCAGAACGCTCACCACACATCAGCTTGAGGTGGAGAGGGAGGAATCATTGAGCCAGTTACATTGGGGGGGGGGGGGGGGGTTAGGTGGCCAGATGGAGAGAGCCAGGTTGGGACACCGAGGAACCCCGAAAGGGAAGACTGCCCTATTGGCCCACCAACACCACGTACAGCAGAAAATCCGTTTTCCCGGGAGGTCTTTTATCCAAGTACTAGCCAAGCCCACACCTGCTTAGCTTCTGTCATTCGGCAGAACCAGGGTACATGTTGGTATGGCTGCTGGTTTTAGTAAAGCTCAGCTCATAACCTGGTTAATCTGAGCCGTTCGCCACCCGGTCTCATGACTATATAGAGATAAAATCAAGTTCGTCTTTGAGCTAAGGTGCAATTATCAACTCGCAGTCCTGTTCCCTGCCAAAATGAACACTGTTTTGCTATGAAACCTTTCTTATCTCCTCACCACCCGATGGCAAATGTGAACAGTGACAGAGGAAAGGTGAGAAGCCGTGAGAAAAAGTGTGTGTTTAGGGTGAAAGTGGGTGGATGTGTGCGATTATGGGGGAATCAATAGCATGTTGGTGTCACCCAGATGCTCTATTTTACCAAGTCAAATGCCAATATTGGACATCCCTCGTCAACATAGACAGTCATGTGGCATGTGGATAAGCCGTCCAAAAGCTTCCATCCATCCGTCCATCCATTATCCCAACCGCTTATCCTGCTCTCAGGGTGGCGGGAATGCTGGAGCCTATCCCAGCTGTCATTGGGCGGCAGGCGGGGAGACACCCTGGACAGGCTGCCAGGCCATCACACAGGGCCAACATACACACACACACACACACACACACACACACCTAGGGACAATTTAGTACGGCCAATTCACCTGACCTACATGTCTTTGGACTGTGGGAGGAAACTGGAGCCCCCGGAGGAAACCCACACAGACACGGGGAGAACATGCAAACACCACACAGAAGACGACCCAGGACGACCCCCAAGGCTGGACTACCCCGGGGCTTGAACCCAGGACCTTCTTGCTGTGAGGCGACAGCACGTACCACTGTACCACCGTGCTGCCCCAACAGCTTCCATAAAGGCAAATTACTTTTGGCAACATGTTTTGGTGTCCATGGACAAAACCATTGGGTTAGCGGTCCCCAGGAGCTCCGAGGGACTGCAGCCAGAGCTGAGGTGAAACGCATTCGATTAATGCACGACTGACCTTGTCCAAATATAAAGAGGCAATTCCCTGCTTTTGGCCAAGCTATGTGTGAGGCTTACATACATTTTGAAGCTGCAAAATGATTTCCTAATTAAAATATGATCGACTGAAAAAGGTTGCAATGGAGAAAAAAAAAGGCTAAGTAGCACTCTTAAGGAATTTATGCATTGACACCCTTGTGTAATGTGTTCACGCAACTCTTTTACTGGGAGTTGAGGCTTAAATGGTAAAACCGTTATGGAGAAAATGAATAAATAAAAAGCTGGGCACTGATCAGCAGTTGATTTTCAGGTTCCTGGGTGAATAGCCGTTTCCCGTTTTCGATTCGTGCTTTTACTTCCGTCAGCACTGCTTTATGCATTTCACAACATATGCAAGATACCGTTGTCTGACCTCTGGCTTCAAGGTGCTGTTTACAGTAACAGATGAGCTAAATTTCACAGGAGCAGCGAGCCGTCTCTTCTATCACATCAAACATAATTCTCTGTGGGAACTGTAAAGTATATTTGCTGCAGCGAACATTGCTTGTCGAGACATTTGAGGGGCTATTTGTTATTCCTAGTCTGTGAGAAGGACTGACATTTCCCATTGGCAGTAGAAGCGCATTCGTGTTGCCCTCTGCCCTCCGCGTCTCCTGTGGTTTGCTCAGCCGAATTGGGACAATGCTCAGGAGGGCTTATCGAAATTCACTGCGATAGTCCGACACAGCCACATCCAAGGGTTCTTCTGACAGACGAGCTATGGCCTTGTGGGACCAGGATCCCCTCTGGAGACTGGTGGATCACCTTGTTACATACATTTGCAGAGGAAATTTGAGGCATGGAGATGATAATTCTTACACCCAGCGGGCGAATTAAAGCTTTTCCATGCTCCCATTCCATGCACTTAGCAGACGCCGAAGCAAAACGGGTCCAGCCGCCACAGTTATGTGGTTTTACAAGACTTTGCCTCTTAACAGCCACTGTGTTTTTGCATGAAAAGAAATATGTACAGTACAGACTTGGTTCGCTAATTCAGATTCTTTCAGCTTTTTACCTGAAATATATTTGAATGCAAAGCAAACCTCTTTTCTTCATTGTTCCATCGAGGATCCAACGTAAAAAAAAATATCCTTATTTGAATAGTTTTATCATTTTTTAAATTGCACTGACAAATTTCAGAATTGGTTTTCCATACCAGTTTGACTACATAATAATAATAATAATGATATGATGATGAAAATAAAATATTATTGTTATTATTAGAGGACGAGAGAGAGAGAGAGAGAGAGAGAGAGAGAGAGAGAGAGAGAGAGAGAGAGAGAGAGAGAGAGAGAGAGAGCGGGAGAGAGACATTGTCTTACAGCTACACACCAGAACACATGCATGCAGGGAGTGGTGGCTGAAGAAATGTTCCTTCTGCATTTTTCCCCATTCTGGTGTCCTTCATCCAGAAGCAGTGGGCAGCCCTTTCCTTCAGCACCGGGGGACCAATTCCAGGTGGACATCCATGCCGTGGTCAGGACAGGAGAGCATTTTGCATGTTTCTATTGGGAATCTTTGTGATGTTGGAGGAAACCCATGTGAGCATGGGGAGAACATGCAAACGCCACACAGAAAGGCCCCTAGTCTAGAGATAAGCCACATGAGCACAGGGAGAACATGCAGAGTACACAGAGACAGCCACTGCACCTTGACAGGAAACCCTCCCAGTGCCAACCCCACCCCAGGTGGGAATCAAACTTGTGTGAGGCAGTAGTGCAAGCACTGCACCACTGAGCCACATACTCTTATTGTTATTATTGTTATACTATAAAGATACTGTTCATTCATTAATTACCCAAACCACTTATCCTTACACAGGGTCGCAGGGATGCTGGAGCCTATCCCAGCAGTCATTGGGTGGCAGGCAGGGAGACACTCTGGACAAGCCGCCAGTCCATCACAGGGCCAACAGGCATTCACATCTAGGGACAATTTAGGGATTCACCTGACCTACATGTCTTTGGACTGTGAGAGGAAACCAGAGCACCCGAAGGAAACCCACGCAGACACGGGGAGAACGTACAAACTCCACACAGAGGACGACCCGTGACGACCCCCAAGGTTGGGCTACCCCAAGGCTCGAACCCAGGACCCTCTTGCTGTGAGGCGACCGTGCTGCTAATGATACTGTTGTTATTTTTATTATTATTATGATTATTAGTATAGTATTGTATTGTGACAATAATAATACAAAAGTGTATAAAACACTTTAAAAATATATCTAAACTGCAAATGTACTATGATTTCGGATATGCGGATTGACAAGACTATACCGGATCGATCGAGGCTCCATACTGGGTCGGTCAAGGCCCATGTTAACAACAGCCGCCAATGGTGCTGTGCCCTCACATGGTACCGATGGAAACTGTAAAATCCACTGTGGCGACCCCTGAGAAACAGGGAACAAGCCGAAAGAAGATGAAGAAATGTACTATACTAATTTGTGTGTCTGACATTCTTGTGTGAGAAGTGGGGTTGTCATGAAGCGTCTAGTGTGTTGGTGTAGTGTTCTGCACCTGTCACGTCTCACTCTCAACCTTCACCGCTGGCTAGCAGAAATGCGAACAGGAGAACCGAGCACATAAGTCTCTCCCTGCCAGTACATAGCCTCTCCAACAGCAAGCCCTATGTAGTGCCTCCTCGTGGCAACACACGGCAACTGGGTACACCTTGGACCCTGGCTGAACTACAAGGGACTCGGAGGAGGTTTGGCCCCTAGACGTGCGGTACGCAGGCCCACCGGTGTGTGGGTATTCCTTGATGCCCACGAACCAGCCCCCAGCTATGGGTTAAATAGTGCCACTGCCTAGTCGCAGGGGTGGGCAATCTTATCCAGAAAGGGCCCGTGTGGGTGCAGGTTTTTGTTCCAACCAAGCAGTTACACACCTGATCCCACTAATAAACCAGTGGAGTCTTTGCTGAGGAATTTGATTAGGAGACACAGGTGTGTAATTGCTTGGTTGGAACAAAAAACCTGCACCCACACTGGCCCTTTCTGGATAAGATTGCCTACCCCTGGCTAGTGGATACCTCAGGAGGACTAGGCAACGGGAGTAAACCCCTACAGAAAATCAACATCTACAGTGTTTTTTTGTTTGTTTTTCTTGCCCTTTTCTATCTGCTTAAGTGGGAGAGTACTGCTGGCATCATGTGTGGCTGCCGCTTCTCCCTCTCGTAGCCCCCCTTCCCATCCACTCCTGTATGTCTGTGTTATGTTTATCTGTTGTCTTGTTTCACCGCCGTTTATTGTAAAGCAACTTTGAGTCTTAGAAAAGCATTATACAAGTTTGATTTGGTATTATTAATATCATGATTTCAATCGGTCTAACACTTCGGAGAATCTTTTTCTTTTTGATCTTGCTCTCTAAAATGTAAACCAGTGGAGGGAGTTAACTAACTGCAGAGTGTCACCGGTTGCTAAGCGGCTGCCACACTTGATAAGGGATATAAACACACAGGGTGTATACCACAGCCATGTAGGGGCTACTTTCCAGATTATTTCACCCTTTGATTGCTCAGATGTCCAGCATAACATGAGCATCATGTCAGAGTTTGTCGACTTCAGGCAAGCTCACATTGTCATACTAAAAGCTTTTTTTTGTTGCGCTACAGGAGTTGTTGTCAGCACACGCTGCTCTTTTCACTTTGCCCTAGAAAGATACCTACAAATAAATTTCTGAGGGGAAAAAAAAAAGAAGGCTGTATGAAACAGAAATTCTGGACCATCAAGAGTTTGATGCACTGTTAACTAAACATTAAATTATGCACATATAAATGCATTATTCAGCATTCCAACCTCTTGTGTTCATTCACACAATTATCATTAAAGCAGAACATTGACATATTATGTAATAGCTCATGAATGCCTAACTACCAACTGCAGTGCATCCTGGGGGCCACGGGCATCACAATCGCCAGGAAAGACATGTTTTTCTCTTCTCCATGCTAAGATTAATTAAGCACAAGATAAGCTTTGTTCTAAGGTGTACAGCTCTTCTGTCTTTGTTTGGCTCTAGCAGGGAGAAGGGATGTGATTGAAGAGAAGGGCCCATTTCTCCCCCCCCCCCCAAAAAAAAGCTACTAAGATTTCATACATGTATATATATGTGTGTTGTCTCATTTTGCCCTTTGCTGCCTGCAGATTCTGCCTAGCTACTGCCCAAGCTGACTGCAGTCTATCTTTAAATGTGGCTACATACTGCAGTGTGTCATTCTGAGGAGTTGACTGGAGCAACCTCTCCTTCATCATCTAGAGTGGTCCTCGGACCTCATGTCCGTAGACTAACTCAAATGGACTGAAACCTGTAGACTCATTAGTGGCATCCCTAATGGCGAATAACAGAAAAGGCAAAGCCATATCCCAGTCCTCAGGGTCTTGAGTGTCTGTTGGCACCGCTCTATTGCACCCTGGGACTATGGGTGATAGGCAGACGACATCACCTGTTTAATCCCTAACTGGTAGACAACTTCCTGAAACAGATGTGAAACTGGTGCCTCGATCATGCTGAATTTCCTTCGGCAGCCCTACCCGAGAGAAAAACTGTAACAGGGCTTCTACTACAGGTCTGGTTCTGATGCTGCGTAATGGCACTGCTTGAACTTCAGTATAAGCCTCAGACAGCTAGTGGGATCAAGGGGCTTTCTGGGACCTGCCACAAAGCAGGGTCCTGAGACAGCACTTTGTCTATAGTGCCAGGCGGGCTTGCTCAGTCTTTTGCTCCTTCTCTTTTAATTTAATCCGGAGCTTCTCTCTTTCTAGCACAGTTCTCTCCATTTCCACCTTCCTGTTCTCCTTTTCCCGCTTGAGCCTGGCTGGCTGCCTCTTCCTTCTCCGGCTCAGGTAGGTTCGGGCGATCCCCAATAAGCTGCAGAGTCTCACTCACTTTTGTTCTAGATCCCGTGACTATGTCATAACATTGGGCTACAGCTCCCAACTGTGCCTTCTTCAACCTGGAGAGCTCACCGCGGCTAGTGAGCCTACTGCAACATTCTTCCACATCAAAGGTGTCCATTTTGCAGAGCGTTTGAAATACACAAATGAGACCAACACATACACAGATTAGCTATATAGAAAATACTGCCAATTAACAACAGTGCCACAATGATTAATTGAAATACACTAGGCAAATATGGCGACCCTCTCTTTGAGGAATCACTCACAACATTGTCCACCACAGCACAGCGCAACAAACAGCTCCGGGCTCGGATGCTATTCCACGTGTCTACAGATTAACACCAAACAGTATACAGCTTATCTGGTGACACAATGTGTAGCTAGCTGCTAACAACAAGCCAAAAAGATAATGCCGTCTGTTGCAAACAACACCAACGCAACACAACAAGAGACGGAGCAAATTACACCGTATACTATAACGGTGCGAACCAGCCTCCACTAGGCGCGGTCACCCAAGCACGAGCCTGTGCCGAACCGCACCCCGAAAGCTAATTACACCACTCACTACTAAAATGTAAACGCCACACCAATTTCTCCACGTTAATACAGCCCCTCGTAGATCCGAGTGTTAGATCGAGTTATCGTCGCAGGTGGAAACCAGTTTCCTACTGCCAGGCCCACATAGGGTCAACCCCACCTGAACCCCGACGGCGCTTCTGCGCACGAGTAGCTAATTAACTGGTCGGCTAATAAGGCATGCTAATCACCTTAGCTTCCTTAGAGCCTGACAGCGGCTGTACCATAACGTGAAACGAATAGAGAGGATCCGAGCGCAGAGCGGATATGAAAACAGAGGCGGGTAAACTGGCAGCTATGCTTACCGTCACTGCAGCCGTGAACCGGTTCGGGACCCCCCCGCGAGGAGACGTCTCCTCGCGGGGGGGTCCGAAGAATGCAACCCCAGCTCCCGTGAGCGGCCAGTCCTGTTTCTTGTAGGTGGTTTTTTAGTGAAGAGAGAGGTGCGTAGAAAAACGCTGTTCCTTCCGCTGAGTGTGTGCCATACAGGTCCCTAACTTCGCCTGCCCGCCGGCGGTGACCAATTGTCAATCAGCCATTCCCGCCAAACGAATGACAATGACGTGACGTCACACTCAGGAAACTTGCTGCACTGGGATTTGTAGTTTTCCCCCCTTTTTTTAACTCTCCCAGGCGTCACACAGCATACAGCACATAATAATAAGCATAGCTATGGCATCTCATGTTTACAATCAGCTCTGCGCAAAAATAGAACGGAAGGGGAAAGAAAGACCCCAAAACATATCCGTGACATGACCACGAACTCGTTTTAAATCGCCTGGAAAACTATGTTGGCATTAAGGATACTGCTCTTGCCTCGTTCCAATCCTACCTATCTGACAGATCTTTCTGTTGTAATGGGAGAATTCTCCTCATCCCCTACCGCCCTCGCATGTGGTGTCCCCCAGGGGTCAATTCTTGGTCCATTATTATTTTCCATTTACATGCCTGGGTCAGATCATCCGTCATCACAATATTAATTTTCACTGTTATGCAGACGACACCCAGCTTTATGTCCTGCTTACTGGTGATGACACACACGATCTTTCTCGTGTTATGGCTTGTCTCTCCCATATTAAGTGCTTGATGTCACAAAACTTCCTCCGGTTCTACTACTACCACTTTTGGCTGCTCCCGCTACGGGTCGCCACAGCGGGTCATCCGTTTCCATTTCTTCCTGTCCTCTGCATCTTCCGCTGTCACCATAGCATGTCCTCTTTCACCACATCCATAAACCTCCTCTTTGGCCTTCCTCTTTTCCTCTTCCCTGGCAGCTCCATATTCAGCATCCTTCTCCCAATATACCCAGCCTCTCTCCTCCACACATGTCCAAACCATCTCAATCTTGCTTCTCTTGCGTTGTCTCCTAACCATCCAACCTGAGCTGTCCCTCTAATATACTCGTTCCTAATTCTGTCCTCCTCCGTCACTCCCAATGAAAATCTTAGCATCTTCAACTCTGCCACCTCCAGCTCCACCTCCTGTCTTTTCATCAGTGCCACTGTCTCCAAACCATATAACATAGCTGGTCTCACAACCATCTTGTAAACCTTCCCTTTAACTCTTGCTGGTACCCTTCTGTCGCAAATCACTCCTGACACTCTTCTCCACCCACTCCATCCTGCCTATGTTACCGGCTCCAGACCTAGGGGATATCCGGAGCGGCAGCAAATGATACACAGGCTAAATAGCACTGTGGATCTGTGAATCAAAAAGAGAGGCACGATGAAAATACGTTGTCACTCAAGTTCGCGCCAGTTTATTTCCGGTCTCAACAGTTAAATAAATTCTCCACATTGTACCATATTCATCAAAAGTAAAATAAATACAAAATAAAAAGTGTAACAATTTGTAAAATCAATTTGGTTTTTCTCATCACTCAAACATCAACATAGGCTACTGTCAAAATAGCAATTTCACAACAACAGAAATAATCAGCCTATTACCGCATCTGAATCATTTATCTAGTATGTCCACCTGCACAACTCTTTTATCCCATACACAAGCTTCAATACACTATGTGGGGTCTCACGCATGCGCACACTTCCTAAGACGCAGTACCAGCAACAGGCATGAAATGGCGACAACTGAACAATTATCTGAACAAGTTACCACAGAGTAGCTCCTCGTAAAATAGTAACATTAACACTTTTCTTACAACATAAACCCACATCTCCATGTATCACCAAAACATTACTATGAGATGTTTACAATCTACTATGACAGGATACCACTTTATTGAGCTAGCCTAGACTACTAGCTAGCAAGGCGTCTGTTACCCTCAGCAAGTCGAGACAAGTATCAACCCAAAACATAACATTCTTATCACATTTGCACTAAAACACTACGGAATACTGTCTTGACTATATCGTTTGTCTAAGACTAAATTGGGGAGTTTATAATATCTTTTTGCAGTACCTGTGAATCAAAAGGAGAGGCACGATGAAAATACGTTGTCGCTCAAGTTCGCGCCAGTTTATTTCCGGTCTGGCTTAAGGAAGTTTTGCTCTTTCGTACTGATCCCCAGAAGTGCTGCAGCGCCACCTACTGACTTGGTGGTGTGAACCCACATTGTATTTAATCCAAAAAATAGGGGGGGGGGTTATTCTAAACTTTTAATGAAGGCAATTTCTCAATCCCTTACACTTGCACTCTCTTCTTCACCTCTTTTCTGCACTCATCGTTACTTTGGACAATGCTTCCTCTGGCTCAGTGAGTCCAAACCGGAGGTCCTTTTATTCAGCCCCCCTAACCTGACTGGCGACCTGGAAAAGAGTCGAAGAACCTGTCCTCCAATGTTTAGCACTCTGCCCGCAATTTGGGTGTCTTTTTGACTCCAATGTCCGTTTTGACACAGAAATCACTAAGGTAGTACAATCTATCCATCCATGCATCCATCCATCCATCCATTATCCGAACCGCTTATCCTGCTCTCAGGGTCACGAGGATGCTGGAGTCTATCCCAGCAGTCATTGCTTTCTCCAAATTAGGAACACGGCAAAAGTTAGAATTTTTCTATCTCAAACGGACCTTGAAAAGTCATCCATGCACTCATCTCATCACATCTGGATTATCGTAACTCTCTGTATTCAGGGCTCCGTCAAAAGTCCATCTCCCGCCTCCAGCTCATCCAAAACCCAGCTGCCACCTGCCAGACTGTTAATAAATTCCAAGAGACATGAACACGTCACTGGCGGCGGCGGCTGCTGCCGCTTCTTCTTTTTCTTCTTCTGCTTCTTCTTCTTCTTCTTTTTCTTCTTCTGTCTTCTTTTTCTTCTTCTGCTTTCTTTCTTCCTTTCTTCCTTCCTGCCTTCTTTCTTCTTCCTCTATCTTGTGCGGATTGTTGTTTTCAGCGGTACCCTGTGAGGGCACAGCGCCAATGGCGGCCATTGTGAACCCGGGCCTCAGCCAATCCCGTATGGAGCCTCGACTGATCCGGTGTGGTCTTGTCCATCCGTATAATGATTTGACAAAATTTTACGTCGGATGCTCTTCCTGACGCAACCACTGAGCCCATGGACGGGGGCACAGGTAAAGCGCTGGATGCCACCCCAGTATTCATGGACTTGCGCCCATGCCTGTCGAGATGCTTTTAAACTTTTACTAATTACTTTTGAAGCCCTAGATGGCCTACATATATCACTGATTTACTCACACCCCCTGGGCCTGGTCGCCGCTTGCGCTCCTCGGGCAGCTCCTCTTGAACTGCTCCCTCGACCGGCCTCGTTACTAAAGGCGTTTCCCGTAAGAGCCCCGCAGCTCTGGAACTCCCTACCTGAGCAAACTGGGCTAGCAAACTCACTGCCTTCTTTTAAATCACTTCTTAAAACTTACTTCTAACAGGAAGGCTTTTTATTTTTGTAGTAAAGCCATTGTTGCCCAATTTTTATTTATTTTTTATATTGTTTATGTCTTATGATTTTATAATTCCGTCCCTCCATTATCTGAACCGCTTATCCCAGGGGTCCCCAATAGGCGGCCCGCGGGCCACATCCGGCCCGGGACGGGTTGATTTATGGTCCGCGAGAATTTTTGGAGAAATGCCAGAAGGAAGAATTTTTTTTATTTCCCTACCAAAAAAAATAATAAAATAATTAATTTCTTAGTAAAAGTAAGACTAGTAATATATCGAAAAATAGATGAAAAATCTCTGTTTAAATTATAATACCTGCAACGTATCGACACTTAAACAAAATAACGAACAACATGCTGCTGGAGGTTGAGTGGCCCGTGGTTTTAAAAGTGGCCCTAAAAGTGGCCCGCTATGAAAAGTAATTGGGGACCCCTGGCTTATCCCGCTCTCAGGGTCGCGGGGGTGCTGGAGTGTGGCGACAGAATAGTGCCAAAAAGCGCTCGCGCGATAAACCATGCATTCGGGCGTGTTACATTATGTCACACGCGTAGATATTAACTGCGCGCGCGCGCAAATTATCTCTGTGCGCGCGCACTCCGAGGAAACTGCTGTGAAATGATACAATACGCCCGAATGCCTGGTTTATCGCTCGAGCGCTTTTTGGCACTATTCTGTCGCCATACTGGAGCCTCTCCCAGCAGTCACTGGGCCGCAGGCGGGGAGACACGCCGGACAGACCGCCAGGCCATTCTGCATTATTGTAATTGTTTTTATCATAATCCTTGTTTTATGAACGAACGAATGATGTATTTTGCACATGGACATAAGCAGGCTATACAGATAAACTATTGCCAATAATCTGAGGTGATCAACAAATCCACGCGCCACACTCAGTGAACAAATCTCCGTATACGTCAGATTACTTGTTACATGTTGGAAAGGGAGTAGGAGGAAGTGTACACTTGTTTTTTTTTCCCTACCCTTTCTCACCTACTCTTAAATTAATTCAGCTACTATACCTTTCAAACTCAGCTCCCACTGTGCTGTATTGTTCAGATTCAATGCAAGTTGTGCTGCACAATGCACAGTCACCTGCTGTGAACAGCAAGAGAAAAAATGAGAGAAAACCCACATCAAAACACGAGAGAAGGAGACGAAAAGAAACACATCCCAATGTCACGTACCAAGAATAAACAGACCTCAATGCCAATGTAACCGGTTATTTCCTTGCCCGGTGCGGGATTTGATACGAGGTGCACTGCACCACAAGGCGACATCACTAACCGCTCGGCTAAAGGGTCAGGACCCGTTAGCTAGGGGCTAACGTGTCTTATTAGTAGTTTACAGTCGTCACCCTCCCCGGAAGTGCGCCCTCGCGCTTTGTTATTCCCGCGCTCCGAAGAGACGTCTGAGGATCTGTACACTTCCGAATCCCACCGCTGCCACCAATGTAACCGGTTCTGGTCTTGCCCGGTGCGGGATTCGATACGGGGTGTACTGCACCACAAGGCGACGTCGCTAACCGCTCGGCTAAAGGGTCAGACCCGTTAGCTAGGGGCTAACGGGTCTTATTAGTAGTTTACACTATGTACAACCTAAACATCCACTCAGCCTTAGAAAGAAAAGAAAAGTAGTAAGAAAGGTTTAGCGATAAATAAAACTTAAACAGTTAACACAACTCTTCCTCGTCCCTGTATCTCTTGATAACCAGTCCTCTGTCCTTCTTCTTGAGCTGTGTAATGTTTGCACTTTATCTGCTCTTAATCGACTCCTGTATTTTCACAATGTATGTCTGGTGTGTGTCTGTGTGGGAGTCTATAAACGGCCAAACTAAAGCACCTGGGGCCTTGATTCTTTTTGGAGGTTATTGGGGACGATCAGGGGCACCTATAAACAATAGCAGAACATTAAAAATGCATAATATGCGGAATATGCATAAAATATGTGGAATATGCATAAAATATGCGGAATTAATTTGGTCATTCTAGAATGTTCTGGAGGCATAAACAATGCTTCAACAAGAAATTTCCATGTTCCTAACCCCCTTCATGGCAAATTCAGGCCCATTTAAACTACTCATATATTTTCGTAATGTGTGTGTGTGTGTGTGTGTGTATGTGTGTGTATGTGTGTGTGTGTGTGTGTGTATGTGTGTGTGTGTGTGTGTGTTAGTGTAGATAGCGGGACCGAAAACTAAAGCACTTATGATCCTAATTCTTTTTGGAGGTGGTAGGTATTGTCTCAGAGAGTAAGGGGAAATCTCAAAAAATTAAAATTATGCATAAATATGCAAAATATGCATTTTTCTAAAAATGGCTAAAAACCACTTTTCTCGGCATTTCATATGATTCTGAGCATCTTTGATTTTTTCACCTATATAAAAAAAATGTTCTGGGACTTAAAAATGTTTTGGCATTATGCAAAATATCAATTTGTGCAAAAATGCACTTATGATCCTAATTTTTTTTAGAGGTGGTAGGCATTGTTCCAGAGAGGACCAGAAAAATAGCAGAAAATTAAAATAACTAATAATTATGCATAATTACGCAAAATATGCATTTTCTAAAAATGGCTAAAAACCACTTTTCTCGGCACTTCAGATGATTCTGAGCATTTGGGGGGAGGGAGTTGGAGTGGGGGAGGGGGGTTTAGGGGCAGGGGGAAAGCGGTTAGCTGGCAGGATGAAGACGAGGGAGATTTAGACGGGTGGATAACCAAACCGCTACATTGTAGCGGGGTTTCTTCTAGTTCGCTTCATATACTTATGCTCGTGTGACTTCATCCTGACCGTGTTTTACCTTGTTCTGTGGGGCGGATCTGGCATTATGCCCTGTATTTTTACTGTATTTTGTCGTTTTATTTTGAGTATGTACGTTATAGTAACCTGTTTGTAAGGCACCTTGTAACGTTGTTCAGAAAGGTGTGATATAAATAAAGTTTATTATTATACAATGCTGTGATTGCAACCATTTCCCTATCCCCTGTGAATAGTACTCATTACCATTGTAAAACCAGTTAGTTTTCATGGTAATTTTGCATATTGTAGCTAATTAAGGGAGCATCCCGGGACCGCCACAGCCGGGACGCGAACCCGTGTCTCCCACACCGCGTGACAACGTTAACCAGTCGACTAAGGGGTCCGACTCGTTCACCAAGGGCCAACGTGTCTTCTTATCCATGCACGTTTTAATATAAAATCGATGGTTGGTTCCGATCGTTATGCCACTGTATTGTTTATAAGGGGGGGGGGACCTGCAGCCATTTGAGACTGAACAGGTCACTTAGATGAGAGATGGAACGTTTCTCTCCATAAACTCTGTGTCCGGGCGAACTGATTCGCCTTCCTGGGCTCTAGGAGGAAAGGGGTCCAGATATCCAGTTGTGTGTTTGGCTGGGTACAGACCTCCGAATCCGTCCACTCCACCGACTTGATTGAGTCTTCTGGTCTGGCATCATGACTCGCGGTTGAAAAAGCGATTATCCAATCAGCGCTGCATAGGGACGAACAATTAGCCAATCAGCGCCACAGGCTCGCCAAAACCTTGCTCCGCCCTCCAGATACGTAGTTAACGTTATGGATACGATTTGGATTGTGATATTAAAAATAAGATAACGGCATAATAAGATAACAACTCATACGTGGCAGGGTACAATGCACTGTGTTCTGACACCTGTCTATCATAGTCAGGACTTTTTCAGCAATTTGAGCTACAGCAGCACTTCTGTGGGTTGTAACGAGATGATGTTCACGTCACCTGTCAGTGCTTTCAATGTTTTGTATATCGAGAAGTCAAGAATAACATCAGAATTTCAAACAAAGTGAACATTTTGAGAAAATAATGGAAAAGTCACGTCTCCAGTGGAGCGCCAACAGCCAAACATCTTTTACGTGGCCCAGGAAGAAACAGCTAAGGAAAGCTAGAGTCACGACTCCATCAGCCTTTTCTCATTACGGAGATTTTGGACTGAATCGTCGTTCCGAGTCTTCTTCTCGGCCCGTCATGCAGGACCGGAACCTGAGAAGAGTGCGAAGCATGGCATCGTTGGTATGGTTAGCACAATGCGCATGCGTTAGACGCTTCCGGTTGCATTGTGGCTATTGAGATGAATAAATGTTAGTTAGAATTCTCACACTGAAAATGGAGTAAGATGAATATACTCACACCTGATTGTCATCCCATTGATTGAAAACACCTGACTCTAGTTTCCCCTTCAAATTAACTGCTAATCCTAGAGGTTCACATACTTTTGCCTCTCACAGATATGTAATATTGGATCATTTTCCTCAATAAGTAAATGACCAAGTATAATGTTTTTGTCTCGTTTTGTTTTAATTGGGTTGTCTTTATCTACTTTTAGGACTTGTGTGAAAATCTGATGATGTTTTAGGTCATATTTATGCAGAAATATAGAAAATTCTAAAGGGTTGACAAACTTTCAAGCACCACTGTAAACAGACTTGCTGTACCCCTGGCAGCAGCAGTGTAGTACCTGCAGCTGGTGGACGAGCCAAACCGTCTGGCCAATGGTAGCTTCAGGACAGGAGCCATGCTGGAAAGTCTAGTATCTGGTCTCCTGTACCACAGGCAGAAGGCAATGGTAAACCACTATCTATTTATTACCAAAAACCCAGAATATGCTTAACAACACGTTGTTGAGCACGTTCCCTTGGTGGCCAACATCATAGCTGAGGATGCTGAAAGAAGAAGATATATCAAATAGGGAGTGATTTTGGGCCGTGCCGGAACATAAATAAGGCCTCACCAATTCCCATTAGCCTGTTGGAGCAGTTTGGGAGTTTTGTTTGTATTAAGTCATCTTCACCTTTTTCTCCATTTGCACCTGCACTAATAATTGACAGACAGCTAAGGGTTGTATGAGAACTCACAAAAAGCACAACACATTGTCGCCTATAAAGCAAAGGCTTGACTTTGGTGAATGTTCACGTACTCAAAACTGAACCACTCTTAAAAAAAAGTTTCCTTGTGGAATAAGTGTTCACTTACATAGATTTTGTGAGTGGTAAATTTCAGTATAAAGCTTTGTTTCAACAAAAGAACGGTCCAGGATGAAATCTTAACATTTGTGTCAATAACCTTTAAGCATCTTTGTAATAAAAATGTGTATTAAACATTGCACCCCTACTGCTCTGCCATAAGAGTTAAGTCCCAAATGCCTATGCGTCCCCCGTTACGGCCACATACACGTCACATATGCAAAAAGGTATGTTACTGATCAAAGTATGATCCCCACAGTCCCCTCCCCCCCTACTCCCACTGACCCAGTTCTGAGGGCTTTCAAAAAGAGAAAATGGCAGGGCACATTGATCCTCGGCAGGAGCTTTACTCTTTCAACTGTTCACATGCACACTTCCAGTCGTTTGCTTATAAACCGGCGTTGAGCTGGGGTGTCATCTTCACAGGCACGCTGAACTGGAATGAGATGAACACCGACACCGGTCGGCCTCGGTGCAATTTTCACCACAGCCCAATTACATCCCTCAGCTACAGCCCAGCTGGCTTCAAAACCCTTCTACATTTCAACAGGTTTATATCCAAGAGCATCCAAGGACCACACACGTGATAAAATTGCCTTCTACCATTTTTTTTTTGTGTTAATCAATTAAGGTTTATCAAAAGAAATCTCATTTAAGAGCACTGGGTAATCAGCCCTTAAGGGCTGGCCACACAGCTTGATTAATTTAGCTCCAAAAAGTCGTGCTCCTCTTCACATCTCTTATATCAGACAAAGTCATTCTGAAAACCCATTTATTCTCCTATTTAAACCAAGTTCAAATTTTCAACCCAAATTACCCCTATGAGTGACTATGGGTTGACAGCACTGGAAATGAGGGCACGCCCCCCAAAAATAAATGCACAGAGAACAGCCATAAAACAGAAGGGATGGAACAAGTGCTGAGATTTAGAAAAAAAAAAATTAATACAGATTTTACAGGAGTTCTTTTAATCCCATGAATGTATGGGTTTAGCTGTAGGCTCATACAAACTGCCGTTATACATACAGTATTTCTTTGGATGAGGTCTACAGCCACATCTAGAAAGCCCATGACCTGATCCCAGCAACTTTTCTGTACAAATGAAAAAAGCAGGTGCGCTGCGTCCCAATTCTAGACCTTGATGGAAGTCGGCACATGTGCACTCCTATGAAACACCACATTTGTTTCAGGCAGCGTACATGGCAGCCGAGTTTGGATACACCAAACATTGGCATGTGCTGTAAAATCATATTAGCTGGACATACAACATACTATAATATACAGCGGGACTTTTGTTTAGTACCACTAATGTGATGAAATGATTATTGAAATTGGAAAGCAGACCGCAATCTAGGCAAACTGGAACGAGCCTTTCAAAAGTGATCACATTTTTCAGTCATTTTCATTAAAATCCACAGGAGTGCACAAGTGCAGCTCAGAGGCACAGGGTTGCAGAATTGGGATAGAGGCAAATGGAGAAACTTGGGAGAACCTACATGAATTCATGTCAAAATAGTAAGACCTCCCACTACAAACACACAGGATGCAGTGATCGCCACTTGGTTTGGAGGAATACATATGACATCCCCTGCCTAGTGGCCGAACCGTATCCTGGCATGATAGAGGCGACATCCTTCAAGTCCCAATGTCGTCTGTCCCTTGTTTGTGATTTTCGAATAACCATTCTTTGTTCCGTCAATAAAATCAAAAGCGTGAAAATAAAAGTATATATAAATCTTTTGGATCCATTTCTTTTTCCAATTTGCGTAACTGGTGTTTCCTCTCATTCCTCTTCGCTCTCATTCTCATGCTCCATGTCTTCTTCGCCATTAGCTTTGGATTCTGTTCTTTCATCTTCATCCTCTTCTTCCTCACTCACTTGCCCTTCCTGATCCTCATCCATCTTTTCCTCTGTTTCCTCTTCCTCTTCCCAATGCTGCAGAGACAGGAGGGAAAAAAATAGTCATTAGGTAATACGACAGCCCTGGTCCCGTGACAACGCAGAACCAAGAAATTCTGATAGTCCATTTGCAAAGCTCAGCGTTTTCGGCTTTTATCTTTCAAAACCATCCAGCATGCCGAATTTCGCCACAAGAGGGCACCGTTACATAACCTCACACGAACAACTTTTGGATCCGTGGAAACATAAAATCCGGGTGAAAATCGGTTGAAAAATCTGGGTGTTTTTCGGTGAAAATCAGTAAAAACCGAAAATGCTGAGCCTTGTCCATTTGTGACATGCCCGCCCGTTTGGTTTGTCAAGACTTACATCAGAGTTGTCATCGGGAAGAAGACCTTCGTCGCCTGAGGCCTCATCTTCATCAGATTCTGTTAAAGGCAAAGAGGAAAAAACAATGGTTTAGAAATGTTCCAGAGGAAAAGGGCGGGGGGGGGGGCATCCTGCAGACACTGCAGAGTGCCGTCATCTGTGTGTTTGAATTCCACAGCAAAGACACTGAGGTTTAT
The DNA here is from genome assembly GCF_029633865.1 of Lampris incognitus. Taxonomy (NCBI): domain Eukaryota; kingdom Metazoa; phylum Chordata; class Actinopteri; order Lampriformes; family Lampridae; genus Lampris; species Lampris incognitus. Next base: position 12,552,557 of record NC_079226.1, read on the forward strand.
TTGCATTTGAACACCATAGCGGGGCCATTTGGTTATGACAACACAAAACCGAGTCTGTGGTCCAGCAGAGAGAAATGTCAATGTGATTTGCTGAGGGCATTGACCCTCATAGGTCAGTGAAACAGCAACTCCTGCGGGCACGGCGTGCCTGGGGCAGTGACGCAACTGCAGGCCATCGATTGAAATATTATTCATCTATATGCCAACTGTAAACACCCTCCTACAGAAAAGGAGAATGAAGTCACAAGGAAGGTTATTACCAAAAGCATATACTGTGAATTGTAAAAAAAAAAATAATGTTTTTACATTTCTGTTTATGACTGCTTATGTTTATGACAGTGACTGCTGGGACAGGCTCCAGCATCCCCGTGACCCTGAGTAAGGATAAGCATTTTGGATGATAAATAATGAATGAATGAACGAATTTCTGTTTACTGGGTCCCCCCCCCCCCCCCCCGTGTTACCTTCGGTTTGATTTGGCATCCCGACAGACACAACTGGACGTGTCTGCGGGTGGGAAGCTGGATGTGGGTTGCTGCACTAGCACTCCTGGTCGCTGCACTAGCACCTCCTGTGGTCAGGGGGGAAGGGAACAAGAGGGAATAGCGTGATCCTCCCATGTGCTATGTCCCCCTGGGGAAACTCCTCACTGTCAGGTGAAAAGAAGCAGCTGGTGACTTCACATGTATTGGAAGTCTGCAGCCCTCCCCGGATCGGCAGAGGGGGTGGAGCAGTGACCGGGACAGCTTGGAAGAGTGGGGTAATTGGACAGGTACAATTGGGCAGAAAAGGCGGGGGGGGGGCACTACTGGGCCTCTTTTCTCCCCAGTTGTATCCGGCCAGTTACCCCACTATTCCGAGCCGTCCTGGTTGCAGCTCCACCCCCTCTGCCGATCCAGGGAGGGCTGCAGACTACCACATGCCTCCTCCAATACATGTGGAGTCGCCAGCTGCTTCTTTTCACCTGACAGTGGGGAGTTTCGCCAGAGGGACATAGTGCGTGAGAGGATCACGCTAATCCCCCCAGTTCCCCCTCTCCTCCGAACAGGTGCCTCAACTGACCAGAGGAGGCGCTAGTGCAGTGACCAGGACACATACCCACATCCAGCTTCCCACCCGCAGACACGGCCAATTGTGCCTGTAGGGATGCCCAAGCAAGCCGGAGGCAACACCGGGATTTAATCCGGCGATCCCCGTGTTGGTAGGCAACGGAATAGACCGCCACGCCACCTGGACGCATCTGTTTGCTGGGCTTTTTCCCCCAGAGAGTTACATATCTTATGTACATATATTTTGTACATTTAGTGCGAGGAAAAAAAAACGGAAGGTCACGGATATCCCTGTAGATAACACCATGTTATCAATTACCAGTCATGGATTTATCTTATTGAAACACTCTTCCAAAGGTTGCCATATCAAAGAGAACATTCACCTTTCCACATATTCAACTCACCTGACAGTGAGGAGTTTCACAAATAAAACTTTCACTGAGTGAAAGTTTTATTTTTAATAACTAGGCGTTTCATCACAGCCACAAAACACATCATATTATATTGGTCATTTGACAGCTCCATCATAACTGTTTTCACTCCAAACACCATCGGAACTGCGTCTGGTTTGAGTTGCTTCTGTAAAAAGTTGGACAGCGTGTGGAATATGCTAATTCAATAATTAACAATGCTCGAGCAATTCCAAAACGTGTGCTAATGAAGCCAGTGCTTGCCCCCATCAATCACAGGATGGATTTACTGTAGGAAACATCTCGGAGAGTCTCCGTTTTGACAGATTCAGTCAATGTAATATTTTGAACTGCGTCAATCCATGTCTGGTGCACACAGAAGAGGAACGGACATGTTTTTGGGCCTTTCTCCTCAGATCTTTTCCATGATTTCCACTCCCACGTCCTCCTGGCAGGCCTCTCTCAGATGGCTCCATGTGGCTGTACAGTATATTTGCGCCTGTGTGTCATGAATTTTAGATACAGCTCCCTTAGCTGAAGGTTTGGACATGAACACTGAATCCATTATGGAACCAGTTGGTTCGTTGGGAAAGGATGGAAATGGTCTTTTTACAAAACTAAAAACTTGCAGGTATCTGAAAAAAATCTGTGTTCGGTGTATTAAAAATTTTTTTTCTGTAACTGATGGAATGTGGGAAAAAAGCTTGCCCATGAATAAGTCTCGTATATAATGTATGCCTTTGAGGTACCGCTGATGAAATGTCGACTCAGAGGGATGGAATGAATATATGATTGTCTATCAGTGGAGTTGCCACTGAGCACTTCTGTCAGCCAGTGTCTCCATACCTGGGACCAAATTTTTATTGAATGAGAAACCCCTGGATTCTTTAATTTTAAGTTAGAAACGGGTAGAGCTGAATAAATCATCAGAGGACAGTAAAGTCGACTAGTCTGTGCAACTACTCCTCGTCGCTTATTGATTAATTTGCTACAAGAAATTATCTGCCCTTGAACATAGGCCTTTAGTGCCTCCAGTAGTGTGGCTCTCGTGACATCTGGAGTGTCATTGGCCGATGAATACAAATCTATGTGGCTTTTTAATTCTTAAGTAGTAAATTGTTATCAAATTGCCATGTCCTTGAAGTATACTTATGTCCAAGTGCCAATTGAAGGGTTAGCGGGCTATCATCAGACAATACTATTGGTTCATATTCAGTGTTATTAACGGCAAAAATTTACCATCTAAGAAAAAAAAAAATCTATCCTGGAATAAGACTGATTAACCGGTAAGAAATAAGAATACTGTCGTGTGCTTGGACACAAGGTTCTCCATGGATCTACTACTCCTATACTATACTTACTGTAGTATTAAGAAATTATGAATAATTTTCGCTGATTTGGACAAAGTCGTAGGTCTATTTGATGACCTATTAAGATCTGGATCCAGCACCAAATTAAAGTCTCCACCTATTATGAATTGTAGGAGTCCATATTAGGTAATGCAGTGAGAAAAGATGAGTGTAACTGGGTGACTGTAGGGTTCCCTGTCACTTATGACACATCTCCCATGAGGATCATTTTTTCCCCTTCCTCCTTTTTCTCCCCAATTGTATTTGGCCAATTACCCCACTCTTCTGAGCCGTCCCGGTCGCTGCTCCACCCTTCCCCCCTCTGTCAATTCGGGGAGGGCTGTAGACCACCATGTTTCCTCCGATACATGCGGAGTCGCCAGCCGCTTCCTTTCCCCTGATAGTGAGGAGTTTCGCCAGGGGGATGTAGCACATGGGAGGATCACGCTATTCCCCCCCCCCCCAGTTCTCCCTCCTTCCTGAACAGGCGCCCTGACCGACCAGAGGAGGCGCTAGTGCAGCGACCAGGACACATACCCACATCCGGCTTCCCACCCGCAGACACGGCCAATTCTGTCTATAGGGACGCCTGACTAAGCCGGAGGTAACGCGGGGATTCGAACCAGCGATCCCCGTGTTGGTAGGCAATGGAATAGACCGCTACAGCACCTGGACGCCCCTCTCCCATGAGGATCTGACAACTATTAATCAATAGTTCTTTGCTTCTACTTTTAAGGTTAAATGTAGAATGAAACATGTCCTATCCATTTGCAACGTTATCTGTTATAATCTTGGTTTTTCAAATGCGTGCCTGTTGCCAGCCTTTTGAGATGAGCCAAAACCCTGCCTTGCTTCACCACTCCGTTTGGTCCTTTACAATTCCATGAGACAAACTGAACCAGATTCTGTGGCTTCGTTTTGACAGATTGGGTGTTCTCACTAGCCATTATTACATGACATGGTAATCAAATCCAGAATGCAGCATGCCTCAAATGAAATCCATCCATACAAAAAACAAACCTGTACTCAAGACCGGCCCCCTTAGAGCTACACCCGAACCCCTCTGTCTCCACCCAAATTTACTTGTAGAACGAATGGAAAAAGAACTCTGCAAAAACCTTTGTCGTCCAACATTAACTTTGAGATGTAAATGGATGCTTGACTCACCACTGAGCTCCTGTGTACAGATAACTTGCTGCTTCGACTACTACTACTACTACTAACTACTACTACTAGTACTACTTTCAGCTGCTCCCGTTAGGGGTCGCCACAGCGGATCATCCGTTTCCATTTCCTCCTGTCCTCTGCATCTTACTCTGTCACAACTTGAGAAACTTGCTGCTTTTAGACCAATCTATTCTGAAATAATCAACCTGACTGTGGTCCGAGTATTTCTGTAGTGGGAAAAAAAAGCAAAAATGTTGTAATAATAAAACAAAAATAAATAAATGAAAGTTAAAAAAAGGAAAAAAAGAAAAAAGTTAATAAAGTTTAAGAAATTATTCTATCTTAAAAGTTGAAAACCTGCCATTATTAATACTTTTCCAGCATGTGTGCATGAATTACTAGAATGTGTATGAACTAAAATATTTTCAAGTACACTGAATGGCATTGAAAATACAGTTTGGTCTTTCAATTGCTTTATAAAAAAAGAAATAATAACAATAATAATGCCCAGGTGGCCCAGTGGTTAGTACTGTTGCCTCACAGCAGTGCATGCTGGATTTTATTCCAATCCAATACTACTCCAACAGATTAGGTAATTAAAACACCTTCAACCAGACATGAATTAGTGAATTTAGCTGTTGTTGTGTCTCAACAATTCTCCAGACAAGGGAGGATTGATTATTGAAATCAGCTGGTGCAGTGTTGGGTTGGAATGAAACTCGGCATACACATGGCCCTCCATGGCACATGGCTGAGTATTACTGCTGTATGTACACTAACGTTTGCTTGCGTTTCATTTTCGAAATGAAACCATTTTCATTGTTCAACAGCGGACACCTTTATCTACAACTCCACACCCTCCTGTCAAGATGAATGAAACCCTTTCCTGTCCCGCCAAATTCAAACATCTTTCCAATGTCTCCAGCTGGTATACTTGGCGGCCCAGTGGTTAGCACTGTTGCCTCACAACAAGAAAGTCCTGGGTTCAAACCCCAGGCCGTCCCAGGTCCTTTTTGTATGGAGTTTGCATGTTCTCCCCGTGTCTGTGTGGGTTTCCTCCGGGTGCTCCGGTTTCCTCCCACCCTCAAAAAGACATGCATGTTAGGGTTAATACTCCTGTCTGTGCCCCTGAGCAAGGACCAAGGCAATGGAAAGAAGAACTGGAGTTGGTCCCTGGGCGCTGCAGCTGCCCACTGCTCCTATACAATAGGATGGGTTAAACCAGCGTTTCTCAAGGTGTGCGGCGCCCCCCCCCACCCCCACCCCAGGAGGCACAAAGGCATGATGGGGGGGGGGGGGTGTAGTGCGGGACTACTGTTTTGATGTCGGAATCTTTTTCACGGCAGAACAATCAACAAAATGTGCTTTCATGAGACAGAGTCTGTAGGTTCACAGAATGGAGAGACATTTGACAGGGACAAAAAGAAAGACAGACAAGACAAAGTGCTTAGCTGACGGTAATCAACCAAAAACCAAGTTGAAAAAAATATGACGAAGCCTTTCTTGCTCTTAGGCTCACAGTGAATGTGGTGGGAGATAAGGAGAGACCAGTGTGTATTTTATGTCTGAAAACTATGGCAGCTGGTAGTATGAGACCAAACAAATTAAGAAGACACCTAGACACATTACACCCCAGTCACGTCAACAAGCCACTCGAGTTCTTTCAGAGAAAACTTGGTGCATACCGTCAGAGGGAACATTGGTTTGTAAAAGCTGCATCAGTGAACAACAAAGCACTAACGGCATCACACAAAGTCGCACACAGAGCTGCCCTGTGCAAGAAACCACACCCAATAGAGGAAGGAGCTCATACTTCCTGCGGCTTTAGATATGGTGTCAAATATGTTTGATGAGACAGGCACCCCAAAATTGAAGGCTGTCCCTCTGTCCAATGATAGTTGCAAGACGTATATGCGACATTTCAAATGACCTTCAAGAGCAACCGACTGAAAAACTGAAAGACAAACGTCTCGCCTTACAAGTGGGCGAGGCTACTGACAGCAATAAAGACTGCGTGTTTATTGCTTTTTGGAAGTACGTCCCAAGTAGAGTGACAGCTGATGAGCTCTTGAGGCTTCTTGACTATTCCCTGACAGAACATGGGCTGAAATGGGAGAACTGTGTGGGTGTTTGCACGGATGGTGCACAGACCATGGCAGGGAAAATGAAGGAATTGCAGGCACCAATCAAGAAGGTCTCGCCAAATGCGCAATGGACGCACTGTGTCATACACGGATTAGCCCGGACCAAAACGAGGTTCTGACCAATGCTGTTAGCGTGATCAACGTCATCAAAACAAGACCCCTGAGAGCACGGTTGTTCTCTGGACGTTGTGAGGAGACGGGAGCTGAACATTCAGCTGTGTTTTCTTCACAGCCAGGCTATGTGGCTCTCACGAGGTTGTCGCGAGTCTTTGAGCTCAGAGAGGAAATTCAGGTGTTTCTGGAGGAGGAACGTATGCATGAAGTTGCAAGCAAGTTTAGTGATGAACAATTTCTGATGAAACTGGCCTATCTCAGTGATATTTTTAGAAAGCTGAATGAATTAAATCTTCAGCTTCAAGGCAGAGACAAGCACCTTCCTCACCTGGTGAGGCAATTTTTATGTGAGAAAACCATGTTAAACAATATATTAAGTAGTTCGAGTAGTTTTACATTGATCCTTTTCTTTCTCCCCCCCCTTTATTTCCCCAATTGTATCCGGCCAATTATCCCACTCTTCTGAGCCGTCCCGGTCACTGCTCCACCCCCTCTGCTGATCCGGAGAGGGCTGCAGACTACCACATGCCTCCTCCAATACATGTGGAGTCAAGAGCCGCTTCTTTCCACCTGACAGTGAGGAGTTTCGCCAGGAGGATGTAGTACGTGGGAGGATCACGCTATTCCCCCCCAGTTCCTCCTCCCCCCCTTAACAGGTTCCCCAACTGATCAGAGGAGACACTAATGCAAGGACCAACCCGGCTCCCCACCCGCAAACATGGCCTATTGTCTGTAGGGACGCCCGACTATTTGATCCAGCGAGCCCCGTGTTGGGGTATTTTTAAATGTAAACTTGTCTGGAGGAATATTTAAGGTAACATTTCTGTAGTTCCCAACTATCCTCATCTCTTTCTATATCATGAATAATAGAATGAGTTTAGGCAACATCAGTTTAAAAGTGAGACAGCCAAGGAGGGCTGGAATGTACATCAAATACCAATGGAAAATAAAAAAAGGTACCACACGACTCGCTTGTTATTTGAAAGGTGGATTCTGCAGTTTCCTGTCAGCTGCCCATCTTAGGTCTCTGATGGTCCAATAGCGGGCCCAGCTTGCCGCATCCTCCGCACAAAGGACTGCCAAAAGCCCCATGACCATAAGCCTGATGACTCTCTTTTCTAAACTTTTTAAAGATCCCCACCCTGGCCCACAGGTACGAGGTATTGGAATGCGGTGTGTGGCTTCATCATTTCATGAAAGCTTGATTTCTGGCGTACTTCAAGAAAATATTTTCTACAACACAGTAATGAGAAATGAGAGCTAACAGAGCAAGGCCTTGTTGTTTCGCTCTGAGGGAAGGATCTGAATACTGCCGATCAGGTTGCCAGGCAACAGGAGTCTTGTTTGTGCGCGGTGTGTCGGCAACAGTGGTTGCACAGAATGCAGAATTGCGTTCATAAATCTTACCGTGCGCCGTTCTCCCACATTTGGGGGGGGGGGGTCACCAAGTGGTTAAATGTTCACAGGCAAAGATAATGAAAGCTGGTCAATGAAACCAGAGAACAATACTCGTGCTGACATGAGCTGGCGGGGCAGTTGGCAAACAGAATATCAAACCGACCTGTTGCGCTCCAGCTGATTCTTGGGTGCAATCCCAGTACCACCAAACATGACCATTGGTTTATAGAAAGAAAAAAAATTAGGCTTAATGGACTTATTCCTGATCTCTATCACAGAGACAGGCTTGCATCTCCTCTCACTCTGCACAGTTCAAGCCAGTTTCAACTGTTTAAATCTGGGGGTAAGGTAAATGGAAACCAAGACTTTGATATTATGCTTGAGATGCTCAAATAGCATCACTGGAACGAACCCGAAATACTGCACCGTCCCCCACATGTTGAGGCTGGCTATTCTCCACTCCAGCAAACAGGATTGTGCCGAACTGGAATAACTTGAAGTAATGGATGTGGTTCTGAAGGGCATCGGAGTAAGAAAGACGGTAACTAGGTCAGAATAATAAAAAGACCTGAGACCAAGTGAAAAACCTCCACTTACCCTCTTCATACACTAGTTTAGCTGTGTGGTCCACGTCGACGCCTGTGTTGCTGCTTTTGCTTGCCGCCATCTGGTGGTAAAAGAGGAGACGTGTGTTAAAAGTTCACAAGAGCCTTTGTGCAGATATATTTCATTTTCTTTCGTTTCAAATTCACCCTGAAAATTATCATTTTAACTGGTAAATGCACTGCATAGTTAAAAGGATTATTACACATTTTTGGCATGATCTCATTACCTTCCAACTGAACAAGTATTTGAACTTGTACATAGATAGCTTTGTTTAAATTCTAAACACACTGGCCAAATTTGGATCAACCCCAAATTTCAATGATTGACAGCGTTCAGCTTTCTTTCAATTTAATTGAAAGACAAAAATGATCCCATTTCCCCTGTAATAAAAAAAATATGTGCCATTTTGTTATTCTAAAAAAGCTTCTCGGTTCATCATTGATCGCTCCTTCAAAAGAAATTTAACACAAACTAGTGTAGACTAACTTTGTGAAAAATAATTGGTTTCCTTGGGCAGGATGCAACATAAGATAAGACAAGCTCTTGCCACACAAGACAAACAAATTTCCGTTCCTATCAGCCGTGACTTAAGTTACGACTGACACCTGGATGGATAACTGCATTTTACAACGGGCCAACAGGAATGGGTCTGAGGGTGTGCAATAAAAATTTAGTGTTCAGATGGACTTTCTTGTAGGTTTTCCAATCATATGTTGCCTTTTAGCTAGTAGTCACAACTGTGATTACATTTTGTAATGAATTCTCATGGGAGTGACATTCACTGTTGACTCAATAAAACCTTTTAAACCTGAATGGCAAAAGCCTCACACTGGAACACAAATCATTTCCTGTTTGCCCCTTCCAACACAATCCTACCCAGGATGGCCGATTCTCATTCCCATGTTTTGGTGATTTTGTTCAATTACAACCACAAGAAAGAAGGGAAAGGACACCACTATGTTGTTCTGTGCAGCGTTGGACGTACCTGTGTCGTCAGCAGGTATAGTTTTCCGTGTAGCTTCGTCAGCTTGTGGAACATCCTCACTCTGCTTTCGATCATATGATACAACACGCCCAGCTGGGTGACCAGGTCCGGCAGCTGTTGGATTTAAATGTAGACTGGGTCAGAAAAGACATTTCACAGCAGAGGATACACACTCGGGGGTTATATACACGTGTGTGTATATAATCCCCTACAAATCTTTGACACACACACACACATTTTTGTGTGTGTGTGTCACTGGCGATATGAAAGAGCTCGACAGAGCGAATGCAATACAGATATATAGAATGACTGTTCTTGAAATTAAACATTTATGTGCCTGTAGGGACAACCCTGACACATTCACTGTTCACACACCAGACAACCATCTCAAATACAACACCCTTCCCTCGCGTATCAAAATCTGTTGTTTTATATTTCACAGTGTGCCCAAATCTGTCTCTTCACCGGTGCTTGGTTACTTAACAGTGAAGCTTCACTCGTCGCGAGTCAAATTATCCGGCAGTTATTTCTGACTTGGAAAAAAAAAATTAAGTCAAATCTGAATTCTTTTGGACTCAGAAAAACTGATTACCTGTTTTTTTTTTTTTAAGAAATTTTCTCCCCACGGGAGTACGCTACAAAAACATAAAAAGGGAAAACACCAGTGTGTGTCTGTTTATGGGGATGGTTGCTGACAGTTTGAGTTGTTGAGGTATTCTGACTGTCTTTACACAGCGTAACAAAGAGCTTCTTCACAGCCACTTCACTTTCTATTCGCTTGCGGTGACTAAAGAAGAGCTCTTTATTCTAAGTAAGGACAACAACAAAAAATTTCTTCCAGACAAAACTAACTTGAGTGGGCACGTTGCAGAAATCAATGGGCAGCCATCAAAATAATGCCCAACAGAAAAAAAACCTATGAAACGAAACAACAACAAAAAAACCCCAAACAAAACAAACCTAGTCAGTGGAGCCAAAACAGGATATATTTATTAAATACACCTACATACATGTCTGCCATTGTTGTTGGTACGCTTTCGAATAATGAATTACCATGTTTACGAAATTTACATAACAGTTGCGTTTGTCAGTAAGCAAAATGTATTTGCTGCATAAACTGTCAACGCTTAATCCAGAAATCCACCCATACTCACACGTTACAGAGAAGTTTCTCTTAAGATTAGGTGCCGACTCCATTATATAGAAATCAAGCTACGGTGTATTTTGTTGTAACACTGGATGCACTTTCATCACGGGTTAACAGATAAAAACAATTGTGTGTGAACATAGTTACCATATTTACAACTAGAACCAAGATGTCGTTTCAGAACAGCTCTCCCAACAATGTGTCAAACCCATTAGTTTCCATGAACCCACTGAACCCGTGCTGTGGTACACAATGTCCGCACTAGCCAAGTTGTGGACTCACCGAGGAAAGGTAGGAGGTGTGGTGCATTAGCACTGCCTTCAGCCATCGCACCATCAGAACTGCCCTGTGGGGAGGGGGATCCGAGACATACACCTTTATCCACTTACATCATTATGCATCAGCGTCTTCTGATAACAGCGTTTTCATAATCAGCTGTGTCGGGGTACAGTCACACGTGTGCGAAATTAACATTGGTGAATATTCGCCTCCCGTACACCTCCATTCTTTGTGAGCAAAGGGGTGAATAAATTCGCTTCTGGTGGCGAAGGATATTCACATCTTTGTTTCATGTGCAGTTCAACTTTGGTGAACTCTGACTGGCGCATCTGCAGCCTAAACCAATAGCAAAGAAGTGTGTGTGGAGGGCGTCCGGGTAGCGTAGCGGTCTATTCCGTTGCCTACCAACATGAGGATCGCCAGTTCAAATCCCCATGTTACCTCCGGTTTGGTCGGGTGTCCCTACAGACACAATTGGTCGTGTCTGCGGGTGGGAAGCCGGATGTGGGTATGTGTCCTGGTTGCAGCACTAACGTCTCCTCTGGTCAGTCGGGGCGCCTGTTCGAAGGAACTGGGGGGGAATAGCGTGATCCTCCCACGTGCTACGTCCCCATGGTGAAACTCCTCACTGTCAGGTGAAAAGAAGCGGCTGGCGACTCCACATGTATCGGAGGAGGCATGTGGTAGTCTGCAGCCCTCCCCGGATCGGCACAGGGGGTGGAGCAGCAACCGGGAAGGCTCGGAAGAGTGGGGCAATTGGCCAGATACAATTGAGGAGGGAAGGGAGGAATCAAAAAAGAAGTGTGTGTGGTTGACCCCACTTGGTGTCACATCCTGCACTACCCACATTAACAGCACAAGATACGAATTTCGCCCTGGCCGGCGATGGTCATTCGCCTGCTTTCGCGCCAAGTGTAACTGTAGCCTTACACAAATAAACTATTAAAAAAAGCAATGAGAACGGAGTCGGTATTTATGTTCAGTGTAAACATAGTTTACATGCACACACACACTATATCCTACAAAGGGACAGCAAAAACACGACAGTTTCTGCATGACTGCAGTATGATATTTGTGCACAGATGCATGAGAACTCTCTTGTTGACATAAGCCCATTAAGTGCTTAAGCTTGAACTGTGAAACAGTCACTTACGTAAAAGGATGTCCTTGAAGTCTCTTGGAAATCTAGGAGGAAATAAACTACTTCAAAAACACATTCAAAAAAATCCAAGAATCTGACTTTCATTTCTAGCAGTTCAGGGAACTTCAGATGATCCATGCCCAGGTAATGTTTGGGAACATCAGACAAGTTGAATGAATGAATGATTTATTTTGGTCAGTTAGGTTGACATAATAAAATCTGGGCAAACCTTCTTAAAAATAAGTTCTCTAAGAAGTAAGAAAAGACAGGCCTTTGAAAGTTTATCAGAAGCCCTAGAAACTGGCACCCACCTCCTCTATCATCGGTAAGACAGCAGGAAGGGGTAACCTTGCAACCGTCTTCTTTATCACCCCATCCTTCCGTGTCTGGAAAACTTTCTGTAGGAAAGAATGGAAGTAATGACAAGCTGCTGAACTTTGACTCCACGTGCAAGTTGACATTTACAACAAGATCTGATCAATAATTGAATATTATATTACAGCTACTGGAGTCTCCAGAGGCATTCTTACATTGAGGATGTTGGCATCTTTGCTCTCCAAGCCTTGCACCAGCAGCACCGCAAAATTGTCTGTCTGTAAAGAGGCCATGCCCTTAAGAGCCCCGCTGTCAGCGGAGACCCTTGACAGATCAATTTCGCCAAGTCGCTCTTCTATTGACATCTAAAGTGGAAGAAGTTGCAACAGTCAAGCCTTACCAGAAACCCAAACACCATAGAGGGGCAACTGTAAATGCAGCGCAACACATGACCAGTTCATCTGAGTTGAAAAAGAGTCTGTAGGGTTTCTGAGGTTAATTGTAGTTCTGAAATTACTAGCTGCCTTGAGCTTTAGGAATCAAATTAAAATGTCAAGACCGGCATATCTCAGAAAAGATACCACACCTCTTTATTGTCCATGCCCTTTTTCCTCTTCTCTGATGCTTGTGAGGAAGGCTTAACGGGGGCCTGGTGACCAGGAAGTCCTGGGACTAACATTTTGCTCTGAGCATTGACAACTGGAGTTTTAACCTGAATGGAAAATAAGAATCCACAAATTAATTATTAATCTTCAATAACGTCCCTGGTGCACATACACTTGAGAATTGGAGATAATTTGAGTGAAACGGCATCAAGAGTTGAAGAAATTGCCAGCGTTACGCCAATCTTTGGTTCCCAAAGATGGGCTCCGAGGGCTGGTGTGCTACCTTAGAGACAGATGTTTCGACGTAGAGGGCCAGCGTCGTCTTAACATCCCGGGTCAGGCAGACATGTCTCGCCCCCATGTTGATCTCCTACACAGAGTGGAAAGACAGGTGAGACCACGACGCATACAAACTGAGGCTGAACAACATGTCGTTTATCGATATCACAATGCACACAAGTAAACAGTCACACTAAGAAGGATGCAATGCAAGACAAACTGGGACCATCTGCTACATTACAAGAAATATTTTTTACTGCTTGACAAAAAAAAAAAAAAAAAAGAAAAAAAAAGAAAGAAAATTAGCAATGTAATTTAACACTAGAACGACACAGGCCGTCATTTTGACAGTTTTGGATTTTCAAAGTTTAATAATTTTGTGGGGGGAAAAAGATACAGACCTGCCACTCCGTAAATGCTCCTAAAAATGCATATATTTATTTGTATTCAAATGAGTTTTAGATCAATTGCAAAAAAAATAAAAATAAAAATTCAGACGCACCATGACTACTACCGAGGCGTTGCAGTATTTACAGGTGGCGATTTTAAATTGTTTGAAAAATAGTATTAAAGTTGTTACAATGTTAATTTTGGTGTCAGTCGTTTCCTAACAGACATACTAACATAGGCAATGCATTAATATCTCAACTGGGCATTTATCTCGACAGAATACAGAGTTTAAAACCTGGCGGTCATTTTGACAGCCCATGGTCAGTTTTAGGTAGGAGTGAAATCCCAGTTGTTCTAGTATTAAAGGAGTTTTGTAGTTCTCTATATTTAGAAACTACTCCTAAAACTGATGTATATTTGGGGTTTCTTTTCTAATTTTGTTTATTTAAACGGAATGTGTTATTAAAGAGGTTTATATTTCTGCAATAACACGTGACATAATCCATTCTGTCAGTTTCATCCCCTTAATTGATACTGCAGCTTTAAATTTTATATTGTCATCTTCTTTTGGCAGGTTCCCTGTTTTTCCACAGCGGATTTTACTGTTTCCAACAGTACCCTGTGAGGGCACAGCACCAATGGCGGCCATTGTTAACCCAGGCCTCGACCGATCACATATGGAGCCTCGAGTGTGCCGGTATGGTCTTGTCAATCCGCATAATGATTTGGTAAAATGTTACATTGGATGCCCTTCCTGACACAACCACTAACCCTATCGATGGGGCACAGGTAAAGCACTGGATGCCATCCCAGTATTCATAGACTTGGGCCCATGCCTGTCACCAAAAAAAAACTAATATTGTAATAAATGATAAATGTAATATTCTAAGCTGGAGGACAGTGATATGAAACCTCCATCTCCTTTATCCTTTCTAGACACCACCCTTCTTTCACTCATTCACAGATGACCCCCTTTTATAAAGACTAAGCAGCGTATAGTAAGTATTGTGTTGATCACTGAGTAGCCTTGACTGATGTACAAGTGTTAGCTGAATAAAATGGTGTCATGTTGCGTCAGAGTATTGAACAACTATTTAATTTCCCCTCTAAAATCACCCTGATCATTGCTAAAAAGATAAATTCTTTCCAAATGGAGCAAATGAAGTTAAAAGCCGCATATATCTGGCGAATTTAAACAACTCCTGTTTTGTTTTAATATCGCAAAATAAGAAAAACTCAACACAATGTAGACCCCCCCTCATATCACTCAGCCCTACATCAAACCAATCAGACGTTTGCATATTTTGTAAGTAACGATTCAATGCACTTTGCACGAGAGCAGGTAAAAACTATGTATAGAATAAAATGCACAGGATATACTCAAACAATATTCGAAGTAAATGCAGAAAAAAAATACCAAAAGGGCAACCAGGGCTTGAGGTGTGTGTCCAGTGGCTCTTGGGCACTCACCACTTTCTCCATGACAGGCTGCAGGTGGTTTCCATAAGCCAGCATCACAGTTTGCTTGTCTGTTCCAAGGGCTGCTGCCAATAAGGGGATGGGCACTGGAGAATCTTCCACTCCTGACATTTGCACCGTACAGGAAGGCAACAAGGGCTTCTTACAAGCTCTGGGAACAAAGCAATGTGAAAACAGGCCGTGGGCATATCAGTAAGGGCTTTATCTGTTGTCTTTGGTCATGCGAAGTACTGGGGCAAGTTTCGTTCCATCACTTGCAGGGCCTTACCCGTTTAAAAAGTGCTCAAAGAGATGCAGCTGTCCATCCTTACACACCACTGCCAGTCTCATCGCCTTAGCAAAGGACACAATAATATTTCAACTTGAGATTGAATAGCTACATCCCATCATTGCTACAGATACACTTAAAATTTCAGAGTTGATAAACCAAGTAAGAGTAGGCCTGAAATTCTCACTAACCTCTTCCTTGCTGTTGGAAGTGAACAGGTCAATGTGTCTGGGCTCATCCGTCAGCGTGAAGGACACTACCGAGTGCTTTTCCTTTCCATCCTCCCGCACTTGCCTATGATTGGACAAAGTCAGACCAGTTCCACAAAGACTTGAATAAGATTCAAAGCCAGGCAGGCAACCAGAAAATTTGGCTATAAATTTTGTAGGCCATGTTACAACATGGTAAATAGGGTGAGATATCTTGAGAAATGACTTCGAACCCGTGTTGGTAGGCAACGGAATAGACCGCTACACTACCTGGATGCCCCGTCAATTAAAATTTTTATCACCTGCCAGGACCTGCTGACCCAGTGACTTAATTGCTGGTCACAACGTATCAACACAGCATATATGCACATGTACAAGAGATGTACAAAGATAATAGTTTTTGAAACATTTTTGTTTCTCTTTCAAAAATCATAACAATCAGAACCCTAGTGACAATCAGTTAAATCCACACAATACCTAAAACTAATGGTACACAGTTGATGTCCGTCTGCAGGTGTCTGCTGTACTCACCATACACTAAGGAACCGATCATGTGCCGCACCAGACAGGAAATAGAGACCATTGCTGTCCGGAGGTCGTGTAGTAGCAAAACACAGGGTCGTCACAGCCGTGGAATGACCTGTGAATTTCTGCAGATGGACACAAAAAAGCAACAAGTCATTAATATCTCAAATGACTTGTACTTATTCAAAAAGGGCTGTTGTTATAAACATAAGCTCTCTTCATAAGCTTTTATTTGGACAATGGAACTAAAAAAAAATTAAAAATACTGGGAAACCCACAGTGTTACTTACCCTGTACACTTCCTTGGTCTCCAAGTTCCACATCTTGATTATCTGTCCTGCTGACAGCAGCAGCTTACCATCAGGGCTCACACACAAGCTGGTCACTGATGATTGGTCTGCCTTCCACTTGCTGTGTAACCAGTAATACACACCAATTTAGCCAATATGTTCAACAGGAAATGATCAAAATGCATGTTAATCAATTTCAAGAAGCACTATATTAGTAATGGGAATAGACTCATATTTAACCATCAACCATGTGATTCTACTAGCCTCGTGATATACGTTTTTAGTCCCTGTGCCTGTAGTTGTGCAACAGCATTCATTGTCTTTCCTTTCTTTTTTTTTTGGATTTTTTTCCCCACACTTCTCTCCCGAATTGTACCTGGCCAATCACCCCGCTATCCGAGCCATCCCAGCCACTGCTCCACCCCCTCTGCCGATCCAGGGAGGGCTGCAGAAAACACATGCTTCATCCAATACATGTGGAATTGCCAGATGCTTCTTCTCACCTGACAGTGAGGATTTTCGCCAGGGGGACATAGCGTATAGGAGGATCACGCTATTCCCCCCAGTTTTCCCCTCCCCCCCAAACAGGCGCCCCGACCGACCAGAGGAGGTGTGAGTGCAGCAACCAGGACTAATGCCCACATTCGACTTCCCACCCACAGACTCGGCCAATTGTGTCTGTAGGGATGCCCAACCAAGCCGGAGGTAACACAGGGATTTGAACCGGCGATCCCCATGTTGGTTGGCAAAGGAACAGACCGCTATGCTACCCGGACGCCCACTTCAATTGCCTTTCCAAACTTCAACCCCACATTGTGCCAATAGGGGTCACCAATACATGTAGCTTCACAATCCACCCCGAGTCCAGCAGAATTTCCAGGAGGCCTTCTCTGTATGCAAAGCTGAGATTTGCTATCCCACAACTTGACCTCAGTACAAGTCAAGTGGGGATTCATGACATTCACCTTTCAGTTTTAAATTTAATTTTGAGTATGGCAGGGACAGTGTAAGAAATGTATTAAGTTGCTAGAGGACAATCCAGCTAATATAATTAAATACTATTATGCTCAAAGATCATGGCCGACCCATCCCACCAGGGCCGGTCCTATGCTATTCTGGGCCGGGGAGCAACCATCGCTCACTGCGCCCCCTCAAAAAAAAAAAAAAAAAAAACCACAGACATGCACGACCGTGACAACCACCAACACCCATAAAGCCTAGGCCTACGCACGCACGCATACACCACACAGCTGTGTGTGGGGTGAGCACAGGCTACCAGAAGAAACAACCAATTCAAAATAATACAATTACAAGGAACCATGCCACAGCGGGCTATTGTAAAGTCCTCCTCATTATCTTACCTTAAAACTTTACGCGTCGTGTCTTGACCGCTGCAAATGTTGCAATTGTGTCATTGTAATCCACCTGTCTTGCCACACGGTTCTCAATGGACAACACAGCCAACGCAGACAGTCTTTCTTGGGACATCGTTGATCTCAAATATATCTTGATCAATTTCAATTAGCTGAAAGAGCGCTCTGCACTTGCGACTGAGAATGGAATCGTAAGAAACACCTGGCAAGCGGCAGTAGTGTTCGGAAATGCCGTTTTCATGTCTCTCTCAACTAAAAAATCCAGCACTTCAGAGGTTTTTTTTACATCATCTGGGAGCAGATGTGACAAAAATCCAAATTCACTGTCCAGTTCTCCACCATCAACCGCCCCCCCCCACAAACTCCAAAACGTGGAAAAGACGATTGCACGGACTCAAATATGAAAAACGCTCTTCTGTCTCAGTTATCACTGTGTCGATCAAGCGGTTGAAAAAGCTCACTCTAAACTTTTCCTCCCCTGTCAAAGGCTCATCGACTGTCATTCCACCGGGAAGTCGTTTTCGGCGTCGCGTACGATGTTCAGGGAAAGCCGGTGGAACGTCAATATTTTCTGCAAGTTCTTTTGCTTTTTCAACAGCATCTTGGAAACCGTTCAGTCGACATTGTTCGAACTCTTCTTTTACAGCTGTGACGACTCTTACTGCATCACCGATGCTCAAATGTCGTGACTGCAGGACGACACTGGCCTGATTGACTGTGTTCAGCAACTAAGCTGACCAAAAAGTCAAACGTTTCAATTGCCTGTACAGGACTTGTGACTTCAGAGGTGGTCTCAGAATCACAGGTGCTATCTTCACTGACGGCTATGAGTGCATCTATGACCTGGGGTAGCTGCTCAATTACCGTTCTTGTCGCGTCAGCGCGAGCACTCCATCTGGTCTCTGAGCGAGGTTTCAGTGTGATGCGTACATGTTTTTCAAGAATCCCCCAACATTTCGTTGATTTTCCGAATAATTTGTACAGCCGATTTAGCACTCCAAAAAAAAATTCTTGGCCTCGTTCGAGGACTCGGCTGCATGTTCAATGGCCAGATTCAAGTTGTGAGGGCAACAGGGCACAAAGAAAGCCCGCTTGTTAACCTGCTTCACCCTTGCTTGTACTCTCCTGTGCATACCCCTCATGTTGGCCCCGTTATCGAAACATTGTCCCCTGCAATCATCAATGTTAATGCCATATTTAGCCAGCCTTTCCAGCAGTGTATCTGCAAGTGCTTCGCCCGTTGTGCTTTCATACACCTCTACCTTCTGGTCTGTTGTAACATATCCCAAAACGAGAGAGCTGTTCTTTGTGCGACACATCTGGTGTGCAGTCCATCATGATGCTGTAATATCCAGCTGTTTTGACCTTCTGCACGGTTTTTTCCAACACTGCCTCAGCTAGGAGTCCAATGAACTCATTTTGAATGTTTTTGCTGAGGTAGTGGGTAGTCTTGGAATGATTGAGATGTCGTGCTAATGGCGCATCATATTTGGCCAAAAATTCCACAAGCTTAAGAAAATTGCCGTTGTTTTCTTGGTAAAGGCGATCGACACTTCCTCTAAATGCAAGGTTTTGTAATGGAAGAAACATGATGCAATCCAGAATTCTGCTAAGCACTTCATGCCACCGTTGTCTCTCACTGAGAAGCTCTGCTTGCTGGTGGCTGTCAATCGTTGTACCAGTAGCCAAAGCGAATTCAAGAGTTTTCCACTTTGAAAAATTCTCAAGATGAGAACGATAATTCTCGTGTTCAGTCAGTCTCGTTGATAACTTGACCCAGTTTGAAAAACCAGTAGTGAAGATCCCTTTGTCAGTTCCAAACAACTTACAACAGAAAGAGAAGACGGCATTGGTTGTCTTTGAGTAGACTAACCATGGCCGAGGTACTTTTAGGGCACCGACTGTCCTGGTGTAATTAGCTGGTGTGAAACGATGGCCATCCGTTTTAGGGAAATCAAAATCAGTCACCTGCAGTGGTTTATTTCTGACTATGTCCATTCTGATGTCATCATCATGCATTCTGTCTGGCCACTGCGCAGGATCAAATAAGTCAAACTCACGGTCCCCATCACTTTCGTGACTTCCCTCTTCCTTGACAGATTCTCAGTGGTCGTTTGCATTCTCGATAGCGGTGGAGGTGCTAGCACAAGCGCCACGGTCGCTGTCCGCTCCGGTATCCTCTGCTGCTGAGTTGGCACATGTGGTGGATGCGCTAGCTTCATTGCTATCCACAGTATCCTCCAAGTGTTCTGCTGCCCGAACGTTAAGCCAAGCACCGTATACCTTCTTTGTGTTTTCTGCCTCTTTTTTTGTATTTTCTACCTTACGTTTCTGTAATTGTCTTTTTTTACAACCAGATTTGTTTCCAGACATTTTTTTGGTTAGTAGAACGGAATTTCACGTCTTCACCATAGGCTATACTAACTCATGGGGGAGGGGGATAACGACACAACTTTTGATACATTTTTGAAAATAAATCGTTATCAGCCAATAGGGAAACTGCCAGGAGGAGCAACATACAGGGCCTCTTTGCACTGGTGAGACACACAATTAACAATCACTGCACTTAGAGCAGAATCAGCGCAGAAAGGTTTTTTGTATTTTTTCTGGGCCCCCCTCCAGACCTGGGCCCGGTGCAGTTGCTCCAGTTGCTACCCCCGCAGAACCGGCCCTGCTTCCCACCCAGGCCATGTCTCTTCAAAACTCTCCCCTCTGGCCAGAGACTAAGGTCCATAAAAACTAGAACCTCACCCCACAAAAACTCCTTCTTCACTAAAGCAACAGGCCTTTTTAACGAGCATCCAGACACCCAAAGATACTGACACTGCCACCCTCCCATCTTCCCTACTGTGCTCTCTGTATATGGACACACTGCATAAAACCTGCACTACCCAGTAAATAACTTATTCAGTAAGTAACTTCCTAAAATTCTCACTTAACTTTTTCTAAATACAGCTCCTGCCACCCTGTGCTGGGCATCAGGGGCTGCCACGTAGTCTTCTCATGTTTCAACTCTGGACTGGTGGTGATTGCACCTTTTTATTTTATTTTGTGTACATATATTTATTCCTGTGTCTGCGGTGGGTTTTCTCCGGGTGCTCCGGTTTCCTAACCCTAACCCACCATCAAAAAGACATGCATGTTAGGGTTAATACTCCTTCCTGTCTGTGCCCCTGACTGAGGCATGACAAGAACTAGAGTTGGTCCCCGGGTGCTGCACGGCGGCTGCCCACCGCTAGCTACTAGCTACACAGCTAGGATGGGTTAAATGCAGAGCGTAATTTCCCTACAGGGATCATTAAAATATATTAAAATCAAAAAAAATATTCTTTTTAACTTTTCTCTTTAATGTTAATAATTCCCTCTTGCACCAACATACCAAGACCAGTTCCTTGTGTGTTCTTGTACTTGGCAATAAATATGATTCTGAAAGTATACCCTGTCAAAATGTCCAAGAGGGATGGTTCTTAAAATCTGCTATGTTCTAGTTTTCATCAGAAGTTTTATTTTGGCTGTTGTGTCATGTCTGACTGGGGTTTGGTAGAGAGGGCATCAGAACGATTTCTGTACACAATGAAGCCAAAGGGTTGAAACTATTGATTTTTGGGGGGATTTCCCTTCCTTTTTCTCCCCAATTGTATCTGGCCAGTTGCCCTACTCTTCCGAGCTGTCCCGGTCGCTGCTCCACCCCCTCTGCCGATCCGGGGAGGGCTGCAGACTACAACATGCCTCCTCCAATACATGTGGAGTCGCCAGCAGCTTCTTTTCACCTGAGAGTGAGCGGTTTCGCCAGGGGCACGTAGCGCGTGGCAGGATCACACTATTCCCCCCAGTTCCCCCTCCCCCCTGAACAGACACCCCGACCGACCAGAGGAGGCGCTAGTGCAGCGACCAGGACACATACGCTTCCAGGACAAATACCCACACCCGGCTTCCCACCTGCAGAGGAACACCCGACCAAGCTGGAGGTAACAAGGGGATTCGAAGCGACGATCCCCGTGTTGGTAGGCAATGGAATAGACTGCCACGCCACCCGGACGCCCCTAGTAGTAGGCTATTCTTATACGGTGTAATAAACTGAAACTATATTAGCTAGCGAACTTAGCTTAGCTCATATCCGTTTTCCAGCCACCATTATCAAACCCCCCGTTGTTCCTGCTCTTTCCTTTTTTTAATTAATTTGAGGCATTTGAATAACTCAAGGAATCATATCCTACCTACTGGCCACTCAAGAGCTTAGCTGCAAGATAGCCATGTTATAAAAACATATTCTTAGAAAATACAAGCACAACACTTTTTTGGAACAGGACAAAAGGAATCAGGTACCTTTTTCTGCTTCAAACATCAGTTTTGTTTCTCACAAAATCGAAAGAAGGTAAATCTGTACTGACCGGCGTGTCTTTCCTGTCTGCAGGTCCCACTCTATGATGTACGTGTCTTCAGATCCACTGTATAACAGACTGTCCTCTGGGTGCCACTGGACACAGTTCACCCCTCCACTATGACCTCCATCCTGGCACAGACAGAACATGACAAAGTGTTAAAAACAAATTGTTCAAATATTGAATTTAATACCAAAGACCAGATAAGTCCATTTTAATAAGAATAAGAATCAGGTTTATTGGCAATGTAGGTTTGCAAAAACATGGAATTTGACTCTGGTTTCATGGCTCTCAGTGTACTTAACATAGAACAACATAGAATTTCTTTGTAAGACACTTTGTAACATTGTTTTAGAAAAGTGCTATATAAATAAAATTATCATCATTATTAGTAACGACACTACAACACAACAATATTCAGATATAAACACAAGGGTTGATTTATACAGGTGAAATAAGAGGTGATGAAGTGCAACGGGGCAGAGAATATATCAGAGATGCTGAAATAGATGTTAGCAGGTTACTTACATACATGCCTGAGGTAGATGGACATGACGGAGTGTACCAGTATATGTACAATGTGCCGTACAGTAGAAACAAAATGGTTGGATTTACTGACAGTGTTAAGCGTTCATTTGAATGACAGCCCATCGAGGGTCTTCTTACTGCACTAGAGTACATGACAGCCCACCAAGGGTCCTCTTACTGCACTAGAGTACATGACAGCCCATCAAGGGTCCTCTTACTGCACTAGAGTACTTGGGATAAAGTTAGAGCAGGACAATTAATACAATAGAGGGTTTAATGTAGTTAAAAAAAACTGCCCAATAGAAATGAACACTGGTGAATCAACTTTTTTTCAAAATTTAAAACAATGCAAGGAGGACAAAATGCCAACACACTGATTTTTCTCACACTGAAGTGATATGTCTTTAGCATCCATGTGGCTGAGCCAAAGAATTTATTATTTAAGAAGCTGTCTGAAACATGTCCTTCTGACCCTTGGGACTTGAAAATAGCAGTAGGTGGGATTCTGATTGTCACTTGAGATTCTCACAAGTTCAGTTAAATTTTATTTTTTTCAAGTTTAAAAATGTTGTTTATGTGGAAAATTATGCAATCAAGTTTTATTCCTTTAACCTGGGTTAGAAGCATATAAAGCAAGCATGGTAGAGGGTAAATCAAGGTTAAAACTCACCAGGGTACAATGCAGTGCTCCCTTTGCTGTGCTATAGATGAGTATACTGCCTGCTGCTGTGCCCATTGCCAATAGGTCTGCCTTCTGCTCCACCTGCCCCGTCGCCTCCGATTTCCTCTTCTTCCTCTGAGGCCCCTCCTGAAACATAGAACAACAACACTGTTATTTTGATATATATATGAAACATCCATCCATTATCCAAACCGCTTATCCTCCTCTCAGGGTCGTGGGGATGCTGGAGCCTATCCCAGCAGTCATTGGGCGGCAGGCAGGGAGACACCCTGGACAGGCTGCCAGACCATCACAGTACAAATTATATCATCCACTGAACGTAGAAAAGTGTGTGGCAGTGACATGTGAGAATTCAATGCCAACGCTTATTTACCTCTGAAAAAACTATTTATCTTTTGACAAACAAATGTGTTTTCAAAAATTGGGAGTCCACCGCTTTGAACTTTAGTGTTAGAGCATCACCGCAAAATAAAAACAACATTCCTCTCAACTGACCAAAAGGCAGTCCTTGCAGCCATCTATTCAAGAAAAGAATACTGAATAGAGAACATTTGTAAAGGGGTGTGTGGTACTTCTGTCAACAAAATCAAAGGCGCAATTGAGAAAAACAACCTTATCCCATGGGGAAATTGAGGGTCACCTGGTTAGTAGAGAAAATAACTGTAGGATGACATGTTAAGAATGAGATTATTGATGCTATAGTAAGCGATTACTCCCGTTCCATTTGATGTCATTGGGTGTTATCCATCGGTCAACGGCGTTTCCACCACCAATCTTATCTTAACCCTTCTGTTGTGTTCGTTTCATGTTAATTTGTGTTCCCGGTCCAAAATGACTGCCCCATTAAAGCCGATTTTAAATCCATAATACATATATTATCACCTAATGTTGTTTTAGATCTTTTTATCAACCAAGTTCTTGTGAACATTACAAGTTTTGAACTTCTATTTGCTATTTATGGCCTGTAGGCCTCATTGATCTGACCTAATACAACTCCTTTTTGAGTAAAAATGCATAATGTATGGATTATTATGACTATGAAACATTGTGCTATTCATCACAGACTACTTTGTCGTCAGAGTGTAACAAGGACATTTGATTTGAAACCATTTGAATTTTTAAATAGTGACACGAAATAACTTCTGATGTGATCCCGGTCAAAACTGACCAGCATAGGGGGTGTCCAGGTAGCGTAGTGGTCTATTCCATTGCCTACCAACACGGGGATCGCCGGTTCGAATCCCTGTGTTACCTCCGGCTTGCTCGGTCATCCATACAGACACAATTGTCCGTGTCCGCGGGTGGGAAGCGCGGATGTGGGTATGTGTCCTGGTCACTGCACTAGCGTCTCCTCTGGTTGGTCAGGGCGCCTGTTCAGGGGGGGAGGGGGAACTGGAGGAAATAGCGTGATCCTCCCATGCACTACGTACCCCTGGAGAAACCGCTCACTCTCAGGTGAAAAGAAGCTGCTGGCGACTCCACATGTATTGGAGGAGGCATGTTTTAGTCTGCAGCCCTCCCCGGATCGGCAGAGGGGGTGGAGCAGAGATCAGGACGGTTCGGAAGTGTGGGATAATTGGCCCAGTACAATTGGGGAGAAAAAGCAGGGGGGGGGGCCTGACCGGCATGATTTTATTAATCAAGAATGGACAAATGGATATAGGCCCAAAACAACACAAACAATTTACCATATTAGTCTAAACACATTAAAGAACAACAGTAATAACAATAACAGCATTACTAACAATAACAAAAACATTAAGATGTTCACAATCTTTCAATCAATGATGGTTACATTTTGTGTTCTCATGCACATGTTGGACAATATGTGGTGGTTGCTGCATGTGCCTTGCAAATATATGCACTCCATTTATGGCACATAATGCTCGTTTTGACATCTCTTGGTGCACACAGAGTGCACCTCTTCCTTTTGTCTCTTCTCTCTGGCATTTGCAGCTCTTGCCCTTGTATTTCTCACCAATCCCGCAGAGGATGGTGTTTGAGGAAGGTGTTGGCACCTTTGAATGAGGGGTGCCACCATGGCTTTCACCAACGCTTCTAGAAATAGTCTCCTCTTGAAGAATTTTCCTTGCTTCCAGCCTGGATTTACCTCCATCCACACCACAAACTCATTGTAGGCCGGCACATCTAAGATGTTGAAGAACACCACCATGGGCCAACGTGTCAACATCCTCTTACAAGAGTATGTGCCAGCAACCTGCACAAGTGTAACAATCCGTAAATAAAATAATGAGTATAAACAAGTGATACTTCATAGTAATGTGAAAAATTGCATCAAAGCATTGTTTTAATTTATCACATCTAAAACATATTTACATATTCAAATTAATCAAATTGACTCCATATTGTTCACAAATTCAGTGAGCACTTCACCAAACAACATGTCTTATTTTTATGGTGCAGATAAAACATGAGACTTGAAAGATAAAAAGTAACATACCTTATCAAGATTGCCAACTCCTTCTTTGTTCCTGTTGCAATCCAGAACAGCACTGGGCTTCTTGTCCTCCCTGGTACTCACAATGGCATCCCTGTGTCATCAGGAGCACATTCTTCTTTTTCTCCGGGCAGTAGGACACAAGAGTGTGTGTATGGGTGAAGGCAAATTTAGAGGAAAAACAACCTCTGTCCTTGGTAGTAAGGCAGGAGGATACTCAGACTTGTTCTTTCTGACAGTCCCCACCATGGTCTTTTTTTTTTTTTGAGCAGCTCCTCACCAAGAGCATATGAGGTGAAGAAACCGTCAGATGTTATTTAGTGCCCCTGGAAACCTGCAGTCATTTCCATGACCACCCGCTTCCCCTGGTTCCTTTGGGGAACACTGTCAGCAGGTTTCCCGGTGTAAACCTGCATATTCCAGGTATAATTTGTCCTGGTATCACATGCTGCCCATATCTTTATTCCATACCTAGATGGTTTGCTTGGCATGTACTGAATGGGCAGCGTCCCCTAAAAGCGACCAGATGCTCATCCACTGTGACGTCTGGACTTGGGTTATAGATGAGTGGCAGGCGCTCCACCCACTTGTGCCAAACCTCTGATTGCTGCCAGCTTGTCTTGTTGATGGCAGCCTGGTCTTGTATCATGGTTGTTGAAGCGAATCACCCGTGACAACACAAGAAATGTCTGGAGTGACACAGTGGCACAAAAAATTGCCTGACCACACTCTGCATCCCATAAACTAGTGGCAGATTCATTTCTGGATCTGTACACACAGTTGTGTTTGTAAACGTGTCTCCCCTCCCAAGTTGGTCATGTTTAGCACTATAGTTTCGACTGACTGTCAGGAACAGTTCGAAGCAGGATTTTATGTCATCAATCCGGGATACGGCGTATCTCGTTGGACCTGGAGTCATCCTGATAACATTTTCAGCGGACAGCCGACCTCTACTCTCAGGTGGGGATGAAGACCAGGACAAATTCCCACTCTTTGACCGGAATGTAACAACAACATCAGCAGAGCCCTCTTCCTCATCACTGGATTGTTCCACATAGGTTGTCTCTTGGTCTGGATCATAGTCTGTGTTGTCTTCCAACTCCTGACACTTCCTCCTCTAATGCATCTTCACTTTCAGTTTCCTGGCCTCTCTTCTCTCACCAGTGTTGTGGTGAAAAGATAAGATCAAGTCGCACACGCAGTATATCGTTTGTCACTGCGCTGCCACAGAATGACTTGTGAGCAAAGCCTCAAAAAAAACTTTACACCAGAGTTGCGAGAAAAGTTCCTATATATTATCGAAACAATATTGAAGTTGTGAGAACGCCAACAGGTGTGGTTCCCATGGGGGTTGCCACAGAAGACAAGAGGAACGGGCACGTGCCTGAGCTGAGTTTTATACATCAGCTGTCGTCTCACCCCTTCATTTCCAACGACCGGTCATCTTTGTCCGGGGAAGTTAAATGAAAAAAAAAAACCCAAAATGTAATGAAAATCATCTAAATTTATTCCGTGTGTTCAGACGCCCTGTGTGGACAAAGTCGCGGAACCTTATGACAACCAGATTAAATGAACTGCATTTTTTTTCCCAGACAGAAAACTTACAAATCGGTCCAACTGGACCGGGACACAAGTGGGGGGCCAAAACAAAACTGGAGGAAAACTCGCCTGTGCCGAGCGTCATGGTGGCGCTGTTAATGCTGAAGTGCTGCTGAGCTGACATATACCCTACTCTGCGTGGGTCCAGAACCCTCATGTAAGTAAAATAAGACTCGAGTAACGGTCACGGCGCTTCGGCGGTCTTTACACTGCCCAGTTCAACCCGACAAAAGCCGCCGATAAGCACCAAGTTTAGCTCGTCGATTACTCGAAACACTGCCATGTGCCACCAACATGTGCGTCCCGCACGCACAACCGCCGCAAGCTAACCAAGCTAACACGTTAGCTGCTAACGTGGCTAGTTAGCGAATCAGCGAAACTCGCGTCTACCAGACTCGTCGATAACGCACCTACACGGAAACATCGTGTGAACGGCACACTGGAAAGTTTTGTCTGTCATACGGTAACACTGACATCTTTACTGAATGTACCAAGACATGAAATAACGCCATTTTCTTACTATTGCCAGGCCTAGGAGCAGTTCTAGGGCTCCCCCCCCCACCACCACCACCACATACCTTGACTGTCCGGCATGGTCCCCAAGCTATGCAGGTACAAGTGGCACTCAAATGGGCAGTAGGCACATATTCTTGGTGAAGCGTTTTGCTATCGGTGTTCCAGATGCGAAGTCTTCCATCCTGAGCACACAAAGCCAAGTACTGTCTCGATTTTGGTGAAAAAACGCACGGTAGCCCCACCGAAGAGCTGCCACCACCAGCCGCCATTTCTGCAGCGCAGCACGCGACTGCGTGTTTCGGCTCCGTTTCTCTTCTTCGTGGGTTTTACTGGCGGACTGCAAATCGACGTGGAATGTGCATGCCGCGCCCTACTGTACTGGAGGGTGTAACGCCACGACTTTTTAAACCTGTTTACATAAAGCCCTTTGCGCCTGTAATTGTTTGTCCATTTTTTTCTAAAAGACCTTTAACGTCCCACTCCCTGGCCATATCTGCCAACCTGCCTTTCAGTCTTTCCTTTTCTACACCGAACTTCCTACAAGCTATCAGCACATGTTCAACATGTTACAAGTCGTAACATTTATTCGACACGGTCTTTTTCATTATGAATAAAGTAGCATTAAGTTCACGGCTGGATTAACCCACTGGGGGGCCCCGGGGCACACACACACCCCCGCCCCGTCAGATAGGCTACGCAAACAATACTAAACATTGTAAAACTAATGCAAATGCCCAACATGGTAGTCGATGCTATGCCAATCTGCATGGGACTCGGATGGCGACTACAAAGTACGACACGATTTTGAATCATGTAGCTTGGGGCCCTGCATCAGTCGAGACTGTAGCTTGGGGCCCCCGCAACAATAGAGACTTTATAGCTTGGACCCCGCATCAATAGAAACTGTAGCTTGGGAGCCTCGCATCAAGAGAAACTTTGTAGCTTGGGGCCCTGCATCAGTAGAGACTGTAGCTTGGGCCCCCCGCAACAATAGAGACTTTATAGCTTGGGGCCCTGCATCAGTAGAGATTGTAGCTTGGGGCCTCGCATCAATAAAGACTTTGTAGCTTGGGGCCCTGCATCAGTAGAGACTGTAGATTGGGGCCCCGCATCAATAAAGACTATGTAGCTTGGGGCCCTGCATCAGTAGAGACTGTAGCTTGGGGCCTCGCATCAATAAAGACTTTGTAGCTTGGGGCCCTGCATCAGTAGAGACTGTAGATTGGGGCCCCGCATCAATAAAGACTATGTAGCTTGGGGCCCTGCATCAGTAGAGACTGTAGCTTGGGGCCTCGCATCAATAAAGACTTTGTAGCTTGGGGCCCTGCATCAGTAGAGACTGTAGATTGCGGCCCCGCATCAATAAAGACTATGTAGCTTGGGGCCCTGCATCAGTAGAGACTGTAGTTTCGGGCCCCGCATCAATAAAGACTTTGTAGCTTGGGGCCCTGCATCAGTAGAGACTGTAGCTTGGGGCCCCGCATCAATAAAGACTTTGTAGCTTGGGGCCCTGCATCAGTAGAGACTGTAGCTTGGGGCCCCTGCATCAATAGAGACTTTATAGCTTGGGGCCCTGCATCAGTAGAGACTGTAGCTTAGGGCCTCACATCAATAAAGACTTTGTAGCTTGGGGCCCTGCATCAGTAGAGACTGTAGATTGGGCCCCCGCATCAATAAAGACTTTGTAGCTTGGGGCCCTGCATCAGTAGAGACTGTAGCTTGGGGCCCCGCATCAATAGAGACTTTATAGCTTGGAGCCGTGCATCAGTAGAGACTGTAGCTTGGGGCCCCGCATCAATAGAGACTTTGTAGCTTGCGGCCCTGCATCAGTAGAGACTAGGTTGGGGCCCCGCATCAATAAAGACTTTGTAGCTTGGGGCCCCCGCATCAATAGAGACTTTATAGCTTGGGGCCCTGCATCAGTAGAGACTGTAGCTTGGGGCCCCGCATCAATAGAGACTAGCTTGGGCCCTCCATCGCGACACAGAGTTGGAATAAACGTCCCTTGTAGGGTATGATTGGGGATCCCTACTATACGCGAACACAATACTCCTGACCTTTTGGGGCCCCTCATGGTCTGGGACCCCGGGGCACTCACCCGGCACGCCCGGTCTGTAATCCAGCCTTGATTAAGTTATGTTTTTCCTACTCTCAATCAAGAGAAAATAACGTCTTAAAATAAAGACGTTAATTTCTCTACCTCTATTACTTCTCAGTCTAACAGACTTTTGAAATTTGTAAAATCTCTACCCTTAGTGTCATCATTCCAGATTTCCTGCCACGATTTCATTATTCCACGAGGAATTTGTGATTTTGCTTCTGATCTACGGAAAAACATTCCCAAAATATCATTATCATTTTTGTTTAACACACTTTTAGCAAGCTTATCTGCAACCTCATTTCCCTCCATTCCAACATGTATTCAACAGAAATTAATATCGCATCCGGGTGGCGTGGCGGTCTATTCCGTTGCCTACAAACACGGTTTGAATCCCTGTGTTTCATCCGGCTTGGTTGGGCGTCGCTACAGGCGCAATTGGCCGTGTCTGCGGGTGGGAAGCCGGATGTAGGTATGTGTCCTGGTCGCTGCACTAGTGTCTCCTCTGGTCTGATTTCTACCATTTCGCTATGTTGTGGAGGATGACAGAAAGGAGACGAAACCATCTTCTCCTTTTGACCACACAGCCGTGAGGTCGTTTATGTACTCCACCAAAACGTAAAGTGCACAGTTCACTATCATAAACTCGGGCTGCTTAACATGCTAGCTCATAGCCACACAAAACCCCTCAACACCGCACCACCCACAATCCCTCTCTGCTAACCCCTGAACCCCACCTACCATCTTAAAGGGACAGTCTGGTAAACATGGTGAATGTCTAACCTGCTTAAAGTAGGTCACTACACACGCCCCCCCCCTCCCCAGAATTCACCAGGACAAAAAGAAAAAAAATCAACGTGGTGGGAGACGAATAATGCAGCCAAAACGGCTCCTCTTGAAGGGTGTAGGGGCAGGGGGGCCCCGAGGGAGCTGGGCCAGTTGAACCGGCCTGTCCAAGTACAGGTGAGCCAGCTTGAGGCGGTCCACCGAATCCCACTCCGGCTTACCGCCCACATCCACCACAAAGTTCTTAGCCCCCGCTGCCAGAACACGGAAGGGGCCGTTGTAGGGGGGGGGCCACAGGGGATATGGTGGGCGTCATGGTGGATGAAGACATACCTGGCCGACTGCAGGTCCTTGGGGATGTAAGACCGAGGGAGGCCGTGCTGCGAAGTTGGGACTGGGGTGAAAACGACAGTGCCATCCTGGAACAGAGCCCGTTGGCTGGTAGCAGACCAGGGTGCTGCACCATCCGGGAGAAATTCCCCAAGGACCCGCCGTGGCTGGCCGTAAACCAGCTCAGCCGATGAGGACTGGAGGTCTTACTTAGGGGTGGACCGCAGGCCAAGCATGACCGACGGGAGCCGGTGGACCCAGCTGCTGTCTGTGAGGCTGGCTCGAAGAGCGGCCTTCATAGAGCAATGAAATTGCTCACACAAACCGTTGCCTTGTGGATTGTACGCCATGGTGCGGTGGAGTGTCACCCCCAGGCCTTCAGCAACGGCAGTCCAGAGCTCAGCACACCCCAGTCAGAAGTGAGGTCAGACGGCATGCCAAACCGGGCCACCCAGGACCCGACGAATGCTCGGGCCACCTCGGCAAACATGGTGGATGACAGCAGAATAGCCCCCGGCCACCTTGTGGTCCTGTCCACCATGGTGAGGAGGTGGGTGAAACCATAGGAGAAGAGAAGGGGGTCCCACTAGGATCCACACTGACAGGATCGAAACGCCATCAATGAGCTCTCCCCACCCAAGAATGTTCAGGAGCTCAAGAGGGTCCTAGGCATGGTGAACTACTTGGGGAAATACATCCCCAACCTGGCCGCTATGGGCTAACCGCTGTATGAACTGCTGAAGTCCAAGTCAGCATGGACGTGGGGTGCGGCGCAACAGTCA
This sequence comes from Lampris incognitus, assembly GCF_029633865.1. Lineage (NCBI taxonomy): Eukaryota > Metazoa > Chordata > Actinopteri > Lampriformes > Lampridae > Lampris > Lampris incognitus. Next base: position 12,584,240 of record NC_079226.1, read on the forward strand.
GCATTCTAACAGATCAAAGTATTCCTCACAACCTCACCTACCCTGACACATTATGATGTCCACAAGCCCACGGCAGTCTCTGCAGATGCGAGCAGCTACGGGGTTGGTGGCGTGCTGATGCAGCTTCACGGTGAGGACTGGAAGCCCGTGGCATACTGCTCCCGATGTCTGAGCGATGCAGAAACCAGGTATGCTCAGATTAAGAGAGAGTGTCTGGCGAGCGTCTGTGCCTGTGTATAAATCCCCCCAAGGCACGGCGAACACAAGTAGCTTTCTTGAACAGGTTTAACGAAGTCTCCACATCTCCATCAACACCGTGAAAACTGTATACATGAAACAACACAATTAGCACAATTAACATAAAATCAGACCGCACATAACGTGGGCTACACATAGCATACATAACGTACCTCGTTGGCTGCATGCCGGAATTGCACACATGGGAACATCACAAACAAATCAAATCACGTGTCACTCAATAATCAACCAACAAACAACGTACAAACCAATCATGGAATCAATTATTAATATGAAATGTTAATAACTATATATAAACTGTATATCAATTAAGTATCAATGAACTGTATCAATGAACTGCATGCACCATTATGGCTACATTTACACTGTGAAAGGTTTGGAAAATATCTGAACGGCCTAGAGCAGCGGTGGCTAACCATGGGCCATGGAGAGCCGTGTGTATATGTAGGTTTTCATTCCAACCCGACTCCACACCTCGCCAAACTCCTCACACACCTAAGTTTTTGCTTCCATGACTGCCAAAGTCGCAGCCCTTCTGGCCTCCCGGTACCTGTCTGCTGCTTCAGGAGACCCCTGGGCCAACCAGTGGGTTCTGAGGTTGCCACCTCGACAGGCACCGATTACCTCATGACTACAGCTCCTACTTGCCGCATCTGCAATAGAGGCTTTGAACATGGCCCACTCAGACTCCATGTCCCCGCCTTCCTCGGGATAAACGAGAACTTCCTCCGAAGGTGGGAGTTGAAGAACTCACAGACAGGGGCCTCCGCCAGACGTTCCCAGTTCACCCTCACTATACGCTAGGTTTGCCAGGTCTGTCCGGCGGCCTTCCCCGCCATCTGATCCGATTCACCACCAGGTGGTGATCAGTTGACGGCTCCGCTCCTCTCTTCACCCGAGTGTCCAAAACATACGGCCGCAGATCTGATGATACTGCCACAAAGTCTATCATCAATCTTCGGCCTAAGGTGTTCTGGTACCAAGTACACTCATGAACTACCTTATGTCCGAGCATGGTGTTTGTTATGGCCAATCCAAGACTCACACAGAAGTCAAATAACAAGGCACCACTCGAGTTTCAATCACGGCCCTCCAGGTTTCTCCATTGTTGCCCACGTGAGCGTTGAAGTCCCCCAGCAGAACTGTAGAGTCCCCAGGTGGAACCCTATCCAGGACACCATCCAGAGGCTCCAAGAAGACTGGATACTCCAAACTGCTATTCGACGCATAAGCACACACAACAGTCAGAGCCTTGCAGTCATATAGAGGTGACCCTCTGATTCCCTAGGGAGAACTCCAACACGGCAGCACTCAACCGGGAACTTGTGAGTATCCCCACCCCCACCTGGTGCCTTTCATCTTGGCCAACTCTGGAAAAGTAAAGAGTCCAGCCTCTCTCCAGGAATTTGGTACCAGAGCCCATACTACATGTGGAGGTGAGCCCAACTATATCTAGTCGGTACCGCTCCACCTCCCGCACCAGCTCAGACTCCTTCCCTGCCAGAGAGGTGACATTCCACGTCCCGAGGACCAATCTGTGATGCTGGAAGTCGTTGCTGGTCCCCACCTTTGCCTGCATTCTGGTCTGCATTGCACCCTACCCCAGTGCTCATCCCCACGTGTGGTGGGTCCACGTGGTGGTGGCGCCATGTTGTTTTTTCAGGGGCTCAGCCGGGCCCCATGGGCCAAGGCCCAGCCACCAGACGCCTGCCAGTGAGTTCCTTTCCCAGGTCTGGCTCCAGGAGGGGGCCCCGGTTTCCCTTTTCCAGGCGAAGTGCTGTAGCTCTGCTGGTGTACTTTCATTGGGTTTCTTGCGACTTGCTCTTAGCCTGGCCCCTCCGCTGGGACCAATTTGCCTTGGGAGACGCTACCAGGAGCTATTGCCCCTGACAACACAGCTCCCAGTATCACCAGGACGCCCAAACACCTCCATTACGTTAAGGTGGCGATTCTCGGAGGGGGGAAAAAGTAAAAGTAAAGTAAGTAGAAGTTAATGTATGACATCCGTCCATCCATTATCAGAGTTGCTTATCCTGCTCTCAGGGTCGTGGGGATGCTGGAGCCTATCCCAGCAGTCATTGGGCGGCAGGCGGGGAGACACCCTGGACAGGCTGCCAGGCCATCACAGGGCCTACACACACACACACACACACACACACACACACACACACACACACACACACACACACACACACACACACACACACACACACACATTCATTCCTAGGGCCAATTCACCTGACCTACATGTCTTTGGACTGTGGGAGGAAACCGGAGCCCCCAGAGGAAACCCACACAGACACGGGGAGAATATGCAAACTCCACACAGAGGACGACCCAGGATGACCCACCAGGGTTGGACTACCCCGGGGCTCAAACCCAGGACCTTCTTGCTGTGAGGCGACCGCGCTAACCACTGCGCCACCCTAATGTATGATATGGATTAGAAAAATTAATCATTTTGATTGAGTCAACAACTGTGTATTCATGTCCACCTGAAGGAGTAATTCTTCTGTATGCTAAATTATCTTATTATTTAAGTAATTTGCAAACTTCACTTTGCTTGTATCATTTTCTAGAGCTTTAGCCACCGTTATAAGGTGGAGATGCTCAACAAACGCGATTATCACTTTCCAGTCATTGTTTTGGTTTTCAGCATTGGGGCTAGTACCCGCCCTAGCTCTCTTGACCGTTTCGTCATACTCTGTTCCTGAGCTACTTACACTCCTATTTCCACTTTTGTCTTTATGCATGCTCAATAATCCAGGTCAGAAAATCACAGATAGTTGAATCTGTTCATCAGGACGCAACGTTTATTGACAGAAGCGTTTCATCACTCATATAAGTGACCTCTTCAGTCTCAACTGACTGCAGGTACCCCCACCCTCATAAACAAGACAGCGGCATAACGACTGAAACCAACGATTGGTTTCATATGCAGATTGCTGTGACCATTAACTAGAGTGGCCATGTGTACTATTCACGGAGGATTGGGGAATAGTTGCAATCACAGCATAGCAAAATGGTGACAGATGTACTCTTAGCCCCCCCCGCCCCCGTTTCAGGGCTGGTCCCTCCCTCTTCACATAGATGGCCTCTTTGACTCCCCGTTCAAACCAGCGTTCCTCCCTATCAAGGATGTGCACATCCTCATCCTTGAAAGAGTGGCCACCGGCTTGTAGATGGGTGTAGACTGCGGAGTCCTGGCCTGGCGGATGTACCCAAGAGCACATCTGATAGCATTTCCCGTCATGCATCACTCGTTTTAACAAATTTGGTTAGACGTGAAACATGTAACGTCAGAAAGAGAGAGAGAGGGAGAGAGAGAGAGAGAGAGTGAGAGAGTGAGAGAGAGAGAGAGAGAGAGAGAGAGAGAGAGAGAGAGAGAGGGAGAGAGAGAGGGAGAGAGAGAGCGAGAGAGAGAGAGAGAGAGGGAGAGAGAGAGAGAGAGAGAGAGAGAGAGAGAGAGAGAGGGAGAGAGAGAGAGAGAGGGAGAGAGAGAGGGAGAGAGAGAGAGAGAGAGAGAGAGAGAGAGAGAGAGAGGGAGAGAGAGAGAGAGAGAGAGAGAGAGAGAGAGAGAGCACTATGGTACATTTTACACACTTCAATATAAATGTCAAAGGAGAAACCAATTATGTTTTTTTTACCATTTAATCTCCAGTTTGGTTCCGTATAATTTGCTTGATCATGTGAAAAGAATACGAAGTAAAGCAAACCCTTCATGTGCGTGGTGGGCATGTTGTGTTCACGTGTACCCCGGTGTTCATCTTTACGTACTTAACACATCAGTTGTGTACTACGCTCGTACAGAACATTTGGTGCAATTCTGATTCCACTGTGACAATATGAACACAAAAACCATTACTTCTAACGCTGTCACATCTGGAGAGAGAGAAGCGGAATATAAAGGAGTAAAGATTTAGAAAGGGGGGGGGACAAGACTATTCACTCTGACTAGCAATTAATTAGTACGAATGATTATATGGCGCAAATACGTATTGTTTTGGTCAAGTAGCCTATTCTGTCATGCTTGCTGCTTTTTTAATAACGGTCTAACAATAAGTCTGCTTTTATCGCCTGCCAGCAAGACGAGATAAACTAATAAAGGAATAAGCTGATAAAGGAATAAGCTGATAAAGGGGCGCATTGATCTCGTCGCAGACGCGTCATCATGCAAACCTTTAAAAGCGGTATTTCCCCCCGTCGCTTAACTGCTTCTTCGCCGCGGCTAACACGGGAAGGCGGTAAGGCTGAACTCGCCCCCCCTGCTGGCAGACTCGATTTACTACAACTCAAAGCCGACGTCGTCGCATAGTTCTGACGTAGGCAGGCGTTTCGCAGCGCGGAGGACGCCGGGCGCACGGGACCGGCGCCGCGAGGGCGCGTTATTCCTGCCTCATGCCGTGAGTGAGGCGTGAATACCGGAACCCCCACGCTGTTATCCCCCTTTCAGTTTTCATCCGTGTCCGCTCCGTGGAGGGCGGTGGCGTTTGCATCTGCCAGCTGAGTTTCCTCCAATGTGGAGGACCAGCTGACTGACGGGTGAGAGTGGAGAGTCTATGGAAACGCGTATTGGGGAGTCATGTATGTGCAGATGCCCCCTGGCAGGGCTCTTCTCGTGTGCAGGCTGGTGCGTATTTGCGCAGCTTGTCTTGAGCATCAGCCACACAAGGCAACACGCAGCTCAACGAGACTCTCAAAGCAACCCAGATGCCTCAGAACCTTTTCAGTGGGCCAAAACCACTGGAACGACAATGAGGAGGCTAACTCGGACTCCCCACCCCTGGGCCCTGGCACCACTACCCGCCTGGGGAGGTTGCCATCCCGGAGGAGGCAGCCCCTGTCCCCCCTGGAAAGGGTCAGCCGCCTGCTGCCGCAGGGCTCCCTGAGCCCGGAGGTGACGCAGCTCAGAGAACAAACCCAGCAGGAACCTGAACCTGACTTGGACGTCCAGAAAGGTGACGCCGCCGTGGACTCCTCAGCCGCACCCCGCCATAGCCATTTGTCTGGACACCCTGACTCATTTGACACAGCTGCCCAGACAAATGGTCTGGAGAGCCACGGGAATGGCACCCTCCCCCACCCGGAGGAGCGCGCGCCAGCCACTCTTCCCGGGAGCACCTTGCTTAAATTCGGGGAGCTTCTCGTCGCCGAATACCGCAAGAAGAGGCAGGTGGAGTTCCGAAAGATGTTCCAGCTTCAGGAGGGAGCCCGTCTGCACAGCAACTGGGGGACTGTTCTGCACAATGACGTGGCGGGCCAACCCTCAGGCCGGTTCCTGAAGACCACTCTGGGGATGCCCATCCTCATGCGCCGTGCCAGTCTGGAGGACTATGTTCTGTATATGAAGAGGGGGCCAGCCATCGCCTACCCAAAGGTACTGATAGCCTGTAAGCCACCTGTCTACCAAGAACTACTTCTTTACTGCAGGCTCAAGTGGGGTTTGTTAGAGAAAAGACCAACCAGTTCAATAAATAACCACTGCCCCGCCCCATCTATCTGTAACGGAAGTCTTACTCTTGTAATCAAGTAATAATCGAAAGGGAGTGAGGATAACAATATATGTAAGTTTTTTGGCCGCCTTGCGCTCCTCTCCCTCTAGGATGTAAGTGCCATGCTGATGATGATGGATGTCACAGAAGGAGACTGTGTGTTGGAGTCAGGCTCTGGATCAGGAGCCATGTCACTATTCTTGTCCCGAGCAGGTTTGCAACCCTCCATCCCACCCCGTTCAACCTCTTCCACCCAAACACATCTCCCACAGTTTGCTGGCTCTGCCTTGTGAAGGGTTAGAGTGTGTGTGTGTGTGTGTGTGTGTGTGTGTGTGTGTGTGTGTGTGTGTGTGTGTGTGTGTGTGTGACTTCTATACACACACAATGCTATATGTGACACGCAATAGAGTTTCAGCTGTGCACCCCTGGACAACAGAGGTCAAATTAGTATTGTAACTTACAGTCTACGTCACAGTACATCTCCGTTTTCCCTAGTGGGCTCCAAGGGCCGTGTGCTGAGTGTAGAGATCAGGGAGGACCACCACATCAGAGCGGTGCAAAACTACGATCGATGGCGTGCATCGTGGGGCATCCGACGGGAGGAGGAGTGGCCCAACAATGTCCAGTTCCATAAGGCAGACCTCTCCAAGGCTTCCTCGCTCCTCTCGGGCTGGGGATTTCATTCGGTGGGTGTGCCGCCATGTGTCTCCACCATCGAATAATACACAATAGTCGGGGACGTTTATGTGCTATTTATATTGGTCCCTTTTTTGCTCCGGAAGTCACTAGAAAGTTAATAAATGAGCCATTCCCTAAGGTTGTCTAATGGGAGGTATCTAGTCTTCGAGAAGTGGATTTTTAATTATTAAATGATGTCACCCACTCATTCATATTATACAGTGACCTGATGAATTATGTCTGTTGCAGGTTGCCCTCGACATCCTCAACCCTCATTTGGTGTTACCCACTGTAATACCCCATCTCCACCCCGGGGCTGTCTGTGCTGTCTACCTTGCTAAGTGTGTAACATCGGTTTGTCAGTTTGTCAACATTCAAACTAGATTTAAGACTCTTGTATTCCTAGTAGGGATGCACGAGGATATTGGCACGTCATCGGTATCGGCAGATAAAGGCTTTAAAATGAAAAATCAGCATCAGCCCTAAATGTGCCGATATGGCAGGCCGGTAAGATGATGCTTTAATTATGCGCACGTGACACGAACCGTTGGCTAAACGCTTGGTGCAGTGTTCCTGCATCTCGAGCGTGAAAGAGGGTGTAGCGTGTCTGCAGTGCGGAGGTTTTTCAAAAGTGTCTGAAACGGATCGCAAAGTTGCTATTTGCAATGACTGCTCGACGTCGGTCATGCGAGGAGTAGCCAAATTGCATTCCTTCAACACTACAAATGTAATTGCCCATCTTAAGAGCCGTCATCCTGATCATTACAGCGAACTTGTGAAGACCAGAGAGAAACAAGCCCCAGCGAAAACCTGTCGGCAGACTCTTCTCCGGTCCTTTAATAAGGCCAAAAAACATATAACCGTGCCCACCCCAGGGCCAAAGATATCACTCAGAAACTCATGGCGTGCATTGCAACCAGCTGTTTTCATTCGTTGAAGATGCTGGGTTGGATTTGTGGACTACGTTGAGCCACACTACACGACGCCCGGTCGTAGGTATTTTTCGGGTTTGGCCTTAGCGGAGTTTCAAGCTGTCATCTACAGCAACACGGTGAAGCTCGTCCCTGAAGCCACTTCGATTAGCTCTTTCAGCGGACATTTGGAGGTCAAGTGTAAGCATGCTGAGCCTCACGAAGACAAAGACTTTGTACCTAAAAAGGCCGACCTTCGTTCACAGGCGTGCCGAGGGTCTCGTATGGTAGCTGCAATCGCGTCCGCTTTTGATGGCATGTTTGGGAAGTGGAAAATCCCATAGGAGAAAGTGCATGTAGTGGTGAGGGAGAATGCCTTTAACATGCCCAGAGCAGTGTAGCGAGGTTGCCGTGCATGGCACACACCTCACAGCTTGCTCTGAACAAAGGTGTCCTGGCTCATCGTAGATGCTGTGGCCTTGGGGAAGAGAGGAGGAGGACATTTTAAGCATTAACAACTTGCATGCGGTCGACTGGCAGATGTACAGAATGCGCTCGGGATGCCCGTGAAAAGGCTACGGCAAGACGTCTCCACCAGGTGGAATTCAGCGTTTTAGATGGTGCAGAGCCTGGTGAAGCAGAAGAGGGCTTTAGGTGCGTATGCTGCTGATTTTGATCTGGTCCCATCGGCGAAAAGTCAGTGGGGAATTGTTGAAAATTGGATCAGCCTTTGAGCAGCTGACGAGAGAGATCAGTTCTGCACAGGCCTCCGCTGCGGATGTCATCCCCACTTTGGTGGCACCGACACGGCTGCTTGCCAGGGGAAGTGACTCAGGTACAGCGGCGTCCAAACTGCCAAAAGTAGACTATTGGAATTTGCTACTGAAGGTCGTGAATGAAACGGTAGCGATGATGATCAGCACGGAGGTGCCAGTCTGGCAACAGGCATCCACAAGCGAGACAGTATCACAAGTTAGTAAAGCCGACTTCTAGTCCACAGCCTGTTTTTATTAGCCTTTAGGATATTTGTCCCTGTGATGGCCTGGCGGCCTGTCCAGGGTGTCTCCCCGCCTGCTGCCCAGTGACTGCTGGGATAGGCTCCAGCATCCCCGCGGCCCTGAGAGCAGGTTAAGCGGTTTTGGATAATGGATGGATGGATGGATATTTGTATGCTACATAATGTAAACTAGATGCTACATAATGTAAACTAGCCTAACAAAAAATGTGACTGGGTAGATTATTCCGATATTCCCATGTCCGCTTTTTTTCAGTTGGGCTACGTTTCAGTCACATGAAATGCTCACGGCCCGTGGGTCACAGCCGAGGCAGAAAAAGAAAAAAGTTAATAGGCGACTATTTTTGTTACTTTTTCGGTACACGCACACCTGGGCGAAGCCAGCATTCCCTGGAATGCCAGGCCTTTGGAGCACTGGAAATCCAACCAGGCCAGCTTCCCTGCTCTTGTAGCACACCGGTACCCCAGTGTGCCCAGCTCGGGTGTTGATAGTGAAAGGCTGTTCAGCGCCGTCTCCATGTCATAGAAGAGATCGCGTAGATCGCGACAAGGCAGAGATGCTCATTTTTGTACAGAAAAATCTGCCTTGCATACTGGACTTCCAGGATATGGGCCTGTCAGTCTTTCAGCCACGGTCATTGGACCTAGAAGGAGGGCAACGTTCGCTGTATGGTTCAGAGTTTGCCAAGGGCTGAAGCAGCTTATGTTTTGCTCACCTTTGTTTGCACATCGCCTGGGTGTTACAGGGTTGTGTGTAGCTCAGAAAAGTGCAGCGCAGACTGAGCCCAGTTTTGAGTTTACCATTTTAAGGATTGTATAGCCTCATATTTTTGAATTATTTAATGCTATTAATATATTATTGAGTTTAAGCAACAGTCTGTAAAGCATATGTAGCCTACTAATGTAGGCTCATCTACTCGGTAGTGGGAAGAAAGCTATACTTGTGTTCTTTCAGTTGGCTTTAATGGCTGTACAGTTGTACAATGCACTTTCACATGGTCGCTGTGCACAGAGATTACATTTATTTACTTGCTTGGCAACTTGTGAAATAGGTCAAATTTGCCCTTGATTGTGGCTATTGTAAGTATTGTCTTAGGGGAGAGTATCATCCAAGCCTTCATTTTACTGTTTTGTTTGAAAATCCATCCATCCATCCATCCATCCATCCATCCATTATCCGAACCGCTTATCCTGCTTTCAGGGTCACGGGGATGCTGGAGCCTATCCCAGCAGTCATTGGGCGGCAGGTGGGGAGTCACCCTGGACAGGCCGCCAGGCCATCACACAGGCAATTTAGTACGGCTGATTCACCTGACCTACATGTCTTTGGACTGTGGGAGGAAACCGGAGCCCCCGGAGGAAACCCACGCAGACACGGGGAGAACATGCAAACTCCACACGGGATGACCCCCCCAAGGTTGGACTACCCTGGAGCTTGAACCCAGGGCCTTCTTGCTGTGAGGCAACCGCACTAACCACTGCGCCACCGTGCCCATAAAGATAAATACGGCATGTTTTACGTGTAACCTAAGTTGACGTAGTTTTCTTATTTTGCCCAGTGAATGTGTGCATTTTGAAAAGCATTGCATTTGATGGCTGCATCTGCCAGTGGGGCCATCACGATCAAGAGTAAGCATAATGTTAATTCCACTACAGGAGAGACTTGTTCTCTGCAACAAGGTGGGGGAAAAAAAGTGCATATATCGGCACCGGCGATCGGCCAAAATGAGTTGGAAAATATCCGCATATCGGTGGGATATCGGCAAATATCCAATATCGTGCATCCCTAATTCCTACAGAGAAGCTATGGCAATGACGCGCATTAAATTGGGAGAAATTGCTGGTAGTAGTCGATCTAGAAGTTTTCCATTTGCCTCTCACCTGTGCTCTGCTAATCTCAAGTAAGGTTTCACTGCATAGACAGAAGAAAACCCACAAACCCGGATTCTGTTACTCTGATCCAGTATAACACAGACCATTGACCTCATGGAGGGGCTCCGCTGTTCAAATCTGCCCCTGCTGTGCGAACGCATCATTGAGGTACCAGTCCGCGACTGGCTTGTCGTCTCAGCTCTGCAGAAGGACGGACAGTACTGTGCCAGGAAGCGCCCCATCACAGATGAAGAAAAGGAGGAGGAGAATGAAGGGTCCGATAAGGATGAGGAAGGTGATTTAAAATAAGCTTGACGTACGACTGAAATGGATGGGAACGTTTCTCAGCTGTTTTGGCGGTATGGCGTGTTTTTGAAATTGTAATATTTATATTTCAGAAGAGTTGCACACCAAGAAGCAGCCACCATTTGGAAGTGTCCCCTACATTGCCAGACCTCACCCAGAACAAATGAGCCACACAGGTAAATCAGAATATTAATTGTCCAAAATAATTTCTTATGTATATTTCCTGGCACGGTGGCGCCGTGGTTAGCGCGGCTGCCTCACAGCAAGAAGGTCCTGGGTTCGAGCCCCGGGGTAGTATAACCTTGGGGGTCATCCCAGGTCATCCTGTGTGTGGAGTTTGCATGTTCTCCCCGTGTCTGTGTGGGTTTCCTCCCACAGTCCAAAGACATGCAGGTCATGTGAATCAGCCGTACTAAATTGTCCCTAGGTGTGAATGTGTGTGTGTCGGCCCTGTGATGGTCCGGCGGCCTGTCCAGGGTGTCTCCCCGCCTGCCGCCCAATGACTGCCGGGATAGGCTCCAGCATCCCGTGTCCCTGTGTAGGATAAGCGGTTTGGATAATGGATGGATGGATGAATGTCTTATGTACATACGCAACGGCTGGGAATGGACATTATTCTCTTTTCACACTTGCAGCGTTCCTGATGAGACTGAGGAAATGCGCCTGGTAGCTGCCCTGCCTGTGAGCATCCCAGGAAATAGAAGCATTGTTTTGTAGTTTGACCAATCAAATAAAACCAAATTATCAGCCCACTGCCGTGTGTTGGGATGATTCAGGAGCACGGAGATCAGTGTGTTGATGGATTTTTCACACCGCCGGCGGGGTTGGTTTGTGCCTGTAAACCAGTCAACATATCTGTAATAATTTGAAAACAGACTTAAGAGAACAATGGAGTATTAGAAAAGCTGCATCAACCTCTGCTTAGACAGAGGTTACACCATGTGTAAGCCATTTCACTTGGGGATCAACATTAGGTTAAGATGAGGCTGGGATAGGCTCCAGCATCCCAGCGACCCTGACAGCAGGATAAGCAGTTTGGATAATGGATGGATGGAATAATATATATATATATATATATATATACACACACACACACCAATTAAAAAAGAGCCGCGGCACTGTAAAGCATTTGGGTGATGGAGAAGGAAACCGGGATGGACACGTGAGCAATTAAATCCCAGTTTGGTACACCAAGTGGGATGCAATGAAAACTCTGAACAGACTGAGGTATAATCTTGCCTCTAACTGAAAACTTTAATGGCAGACTTGGATCACTGTAATGGGGAGAGTATAAGGCAGTAATATCACAAACAAGTTGAATCCCAGTATTTTGTACCATGACTGCTGAGTACATCTGTCAGTACTGTATTACATATTAAGCCAAGGCATCAACAGCCCGTTTATGTGACCAACAAAAAAGTAAATTTCAACAAGTGCTCCAGTCAATAAGTAAATACTGGGAACCTTCTGCAATGCGCATACCCTAAGTTTTCAAACAGTAGCCAACCTTGGCACACTCACGCACAGAAACAACACTTACAAATAATGTGTGACAAATGCATTTTGAACAGTGTACAAATAAGGAAATTAGGTCATAACAAATGTGACATACATTTTGAACAGGGTGTAAATAAGGAAATTAGGTCATAACAAATGTGAAAAATACATTTTGAACAGTGTATAAATAAGGACATTAGGTCATAATAACAAGTACTTAAAGGTTGACATTTGTTATGTTTGGGTAGCGCTTGTCAGATGAGTTAAGCGGCACTTGCATTTTTTTTTTTTTTTTTTTTGCTTTAAAGGAAATCTAAAAAGGTACTCATAAGTGCAAACCGTTGAGTTAAACTTGTGGTTTACACTTTGACATGTCACAGATGTCCAAAGCAAAAAATGCATTTAAAAAAAATTGTGTTGAAGCTATGGCAAACTGTTAGAAAAAACTATGCAGTACTGTTCTTACAACAAATGAAGTAGCTAAGGTAACAAGGGTTTATGCGGGGAGTGAGGAAGATGAGTGCGGTGTTCCCAGATCACAATACAGAACGTAGTACTAGAACTCTCGATGTCGGAAAACGTTCTACTCTTCGTCGATCCAGTCCATGGAGGAGTCATAAGTGGATCCACAGGCAGATTCCTTCCCTGTAAAAGCAAAAACAGGGGAGACAGGGAGATACTATAAATCCTTAACGGCAAACTACTGTAGACCAGCATTTTATCACTTCAAAAATACATCAAAACTTATGAGTATTCATATCTCAAACTGACTCAGAAACTGGTTCATGTATTCACCTCAAGCGGGTCAGACTACTGTAACACTATTTGCAGGATTATCCAGTCAGTCAGTAGGAAGGCTTCAGCTCATTCAGAATGCAGCAGCCAGAGTCCTTACACGTACACGGAGATGTGAACATATTACCCCGGTACTGAAATCACTACACTGGCTCCTGGTGCAATACATAATCACTTTCCAAATCCTGCTCATAGTCCATAAGGCTCCTACTGGTTTGGCTCCTCGGTACGTTTCGGAGTTGCTCACTAACTATAAGCTGATCTATCAGAATACCTTATTCGTCCCCCGAGGGGAAATGGGCTCTATAACTTGGTCAGGCCTCTGAGGTCATCAGGCTGAGGTTTTCTAGCTGTACCCAGAATTAGATCCAAGTCTGGTGAGGGCGCCTTCAGTTACTGTGGTCCTGCTCTCTGGAACAAGATGCCCGCTGACCTGAGGTCCACCACAACTGTGTCCACATTCAAAAACAAACCTTTCCTATTCCCCCGAGCTGAGTACTGTGTGCGTGTACCCGTGTGGTACCACTTCTTGTGCAGTTAGTCATATGTAAATAAATGTAAACCCCGTTTTTATTTGATTGTGTTTTATGGGGTTTTAATTGTTGTATGGTGTGTTTAGTGTTATAGGGTGTATGCTTCATTGATTCAGTTTCTGCATTTTACTCATGCTTGTATTCATATTGTTACCCATTTGTTTTTTAATTTAAAGCCCATTGAGCTTACTTGTAGTGAAATGTGCTATATAAATAAAATTGTCATTGCCACTGTAGTCTTTCCTATCAATCATAGTATATTAAGGATCAGGGGCCTCATGCATCAATCATTACTATGGGCAAATTTGTACATACACACCCATGGGATTTTTTTATTTTTACTACATTAATCCCCGTGTCATGGGGCAATTCTTTCTCCGCATTTAACCCATCTTAGCTGTGTAGCTAGGAGCAGTGGGCAGCTGCCGTGCAGCACCCGGGGACCAACTCCAGTTCGCCTTGCCATGCCTCGGTCAGGGGCACAGACAGGAGCATAAACCTCAACGTGTATCTTTTTGATGGTGCGAGGAAACCGGAGCACCCGCAGAAAACCCACCGTAGACACGGGGAGAACATGCAAACTCCACACAGAGGACAACCTGGGATTGACCCCCAAGGTTGGACTACCCCAGGGTTCGAACTCAGGACCTTCTTGCTGTGAGGCGACAGCGCTAACCGCTGGGCCACCGTGCCGCCATTTTAGCCCTGATGTTTCTCTCAGAGACAAGTGTAGAACCTGGGTGACCCCTGAATTTAGACACCGACTGGCTAACACTGATGTCTTTGCAGGCCTGGGTGATTGCTTGTTGCAAGAGGTTGACAATAGATGTTGGGAGAAAGGAATTACAAATAACCATCATTGCCTTGCTGCTGACTGTCAGACAAACTTGAGGGCTAAAAAATCTCATGGGTGTGTGCACACAAATTTGCCCATAGTGACAATTGATACATGAGGCCCCAGGTCTTTAGCTTGGGACAAACAGCCAAACAAGACCTTTCAAAGATATTGTGTCAGGATGAACTTAGGTTTTGTCATATTGTGATGTACAATTTTGTTGTCCAAATCAACGTATCTATCCATATAGATACATATCTATAGATATCCATATGGAACCCCTGCCCCCCTTACACCCTGCTACAATGTGCTAGACCCAGTCTGATGAGGGCGCCTTCAGTTACTGTGGCCCTGCTCTCTGGAACAAGCTGCATGCTGACGTGAGGTCCACCACAACTGTCCCCACATTCAAAAGCAAACTCCAAACTTTCCTATTCTCCCAGGCTGTCTGTCCAGTGTCTTCTGCACATCCATCACTGTCTGGTTTGGATCGCCCACCAAACAGGACAGGGACAGACTACAACAGACAGTTAAGTCTGCAGAGAAAATCATTGGTGCCAACCTGCCCTCCACTCAGGACCTATACACCTCCAGACTCGGGAAATGGGCAGGCAACATCACTACAGACCCATCACACCCTGTTCCAACTCCTCCCCTCTGGTAGGCGCCACAGAGCACCGTACCCCAAAACAACCAGATATAAAAGCAGTTTCTTTCAATGGGCTGTCATTCAAATGAACGCTCAACACTGTCAAATCCAACCATTTTGTATATACTGTACACTCCGTCATGTCCATCTCCCTCAGGCATGTATGCAAGTAACCTGCCAACATCTATTTCACCATCTCTAATATATTCTCTGCACCATATCACCTCTTATTTCACCTGTATAAGTCAATCCTTGTGTATCTATCTGAAGATTGTCATGTTGTTATTCTACGTTAAGTACACAGAGAGAGCCACGAAACCAGAGTCAAATTCCATGTAGTGCAAACCTACATGCCTAATAAACATGAATCTGATTCTAAATGCCACGAATGGGCAAGTAACTGAGTACCAATAAGTGAATGTGTACTGGAACAGCAGAAATTGGCTTCTCCTTCAAGTTGATAGCCTGCAGTAAGTCACATGTGCTTATTGATTTAATTTGTCAAAATAATCATGACAGTATTTGCAGCAATATGATCAAATGTAGCAGTGACACAAGCTGCATTAAACAAAGTGAATCAGTAAAACCCATGCGCTATCCCAGCGCGCTCAGACCAATCAGCAAAGAGAGAAGGTCATCTCTCTACCGTAGGCACATTTTTGGCATTGCTTGAATGTTTCCGTCATGGGACAGAGAGCCAAAAGTCGTGGTTCACAAAAGGAAAGAGGAACAAAATGTTTGTGCTAAAATTTACATGAAATAATAGAACATGGAAACAGATTTTGAATTTGGATACATCGCTATAATCCACTTTCTATTTTGAATGAAATTGCATCTATGTGGGGTTAGTTTTGTATATATGTTTTTGTCAGTTCCCAATACACAAGTGAAAAAGTTTTTTTTTTTTTAGTAGGTAGTGAAATATTTGTGGATGGATGTTTGGAGATTGTAGGTTACAATTCTTTATGTCCAAATAATTTGCTGTAATCATTGATTAAGGTAAATCTATCATCTGCATAAGATGACTTTGGTTTCTATGCAGGGTAATGTTTCCAGAGGGAGGCTGCAATAAAATAACAGAAAAAAAGTATATGAAAATCCCTAGAAAGTAATCACTGCTGTGCTTTACATTAATTGACAGGTTGCTCCAAATGTAAAAATATCTTTTAAAGAATATTTACACTGTTTCTCATTAATTCCAAACACCTACTAGGGAACTCCTCAGTACAGTGGCACGACAGATGCTGAGCCTCTCTTTGGGTCTTCCCAGCCTTTCTGCGTGAGACCTTGGCCCTGGAGGTGGCGACTGACAGCTGAAATGTGGGACTGGGGGTCAGCTCCAAGAAGCCACTGGAGGAAGACGAAAGGTTCAAGCTTTGACGTCGCCTAATGCTGTGGTTGCAGAGGGCACAGGGAACAGGAGAGGCTGAGGGGCCTCGGGGCACGCAGAGCTGGTCCTGCTCAGTGTAATGCCGCCTGGCGCCACTGTGGTGTTCTGCTCGCTCTCGCTGCCACACAAAGTGTGAGGGTATGATGGCCATCACCTTTATGACAGAAGAACGGATACTCATACATAAGTAGACACAAGCAAGCACACATTAATCCAGAGATGTAACAGAATAAGAAAAAGATATGTAAACACAACCACAATGCAGGAAAGAAAAACAAAAACTTAATATTTGAAATAACCATGTTGTTCAAAATCATCTCTGAGTTCAAATGCAAAGCAGAGATTGAATGACACTGCAAAACCTTGAAAAATATATTGCCCGTAAAACGAGATGGAGACAAGCTCCTGCTTAATCTTTTGGAGTTGTGTACCTCTTCACAGCAACGTCTGCTGACGGCAGCTCTATACCCTATGCGAGCCCAAAGCTTGTCTCGCTGCTCAAGGAAGCCGCGAAAGTGGTTTCTCCATCTCTTGCCCAGCGCCCAGGGGAAGATCTCATACTTGTTCTCCTCCTCGTCCTCCTCCATGGTGTTGGCAAGGTAACTGTAGTTGAGGTATACATCAGCCAATTTTAGGTTGTTTTTTTTTTAACTGCAAAGGCTAACGTTACAGAAACTAATCCAATATTCATTATTCAATCACATGCTTTTTAAAAAGGAAATTTTCAAAATTAGATATAAAAAATATGAAATGTAAGCAATGTTCAACTGTTAAATAATGTCTGTGAAAGCAGTCCAATTGAGTAAATCTTCGTTTTTTCCTCCATATGAACTTACAGTGCAATGAAAAAGTTCATTCTGTTGTGGTCACTGATGCAGAAGTTGGCCCTTTTGAAGTAGATAAAGGTCATGGCTAGCAAATACTGATATGCGAGGGAGGCAAAGTAAAAAAAAGTTGAAATCAGTGGATTAAAGTTACTATGCAGTGTTTAAATGATTTTGCCTAGGTAATTCGCTTACTTTGTCAGAGATTTTACAGCAGCAGTCCATCCAGAGAAACTCTTGTACGAAGTCATCATCTGTAACCCCAAAGGGAGTTAATTTAATATGTGAACAAGCTAGACTACCAATTCAACATCAAAATACTCTCTTTAACTTATAACTTGCGTTGGAATAACAGATTTACTTGTAAGGTTCAAACTTAAACATGCTTTCAAGACTGAATGAGTCATTCACCAAACAGTCGAAAGAAGGCCACCATCTCTTCTCTGTGGATGACAAGTTTCAGACCCGAAGTAAATTTGGAATTATAAAACTCAAGCCGATGCCAGTTCGGCTGGATTTTTCTGGGTGGACCCTGGGCATCTTGGACTTTGAGTCTTTTAAACTGCATACCCCTCTTGATCTGGCGGATGTGTGCAGTGTTGGGTTTGATACGTACAGTCACTGAGGGAGGAGTCTGGCACCACCTAGTTGTGGTTTTCATCATGCCGTTTCAGAATTGTGGTGAAAAAACCTTGGTTGTGTTCTGTGAGATAAAAAACCCAAATGAGGACATTAAAAAAAAAATCACTAAAAGCATCAATTAAAATAGTTTGGTATGCAACTAATTAATTATTTTAATCAAAGTAAGTCATTTCTCATAACAGGTAGGCTATATTTGAGAATCCAGACAGGTTCTTTGCCCACTGGCAGTACCACCACTGATGAGGTATGGGGCTCTAAAGGAACTGCCCCTTATGCTGGTATCTAGCACCTGCACTAGTAAAATACTGTCAATCTGCACAATATTAAATTATATTTACTGTAAAATACATGTTCCATGCCTCACAGTAACTGGTCTTCCCATACTTAAATCACACGCCTAATACTGCTCAAAGTTGGATCTGCAGTCACTCATATTTTCACTTTTTAATTATACTAAGTTTCTTAACAGTTTACTTAGCTCTCTTAAATTGACACCTCTCTTGTCTTACTGCGTACATGTGGATCAAAGAAGGTTGAATCAGTTCGTCTGGACACAACGTTTTGAGTCCAGAAACGTTGTATCCAGACCTCCTTACCTGGATTATTGAGCGTGCATCAGGACGCGCACATGCGACTGTGTAACGGAGAGCAACACAGGGTCAAATTCCTCGCATGTGACCCGACTCGGCCAACAAAACTGCCACTTCACCCTTATTAAAGAGAAGCCAAATCAGGGCACGTGTTTGGCATGAGTACATCTGTAACGCCTCATGACCACTCTAGCTCGCTGCCCGTCATGGCGCAACTCCGTCACGGCTCCCGGTACGAGTCCTGTTAGCTTAGCGAATGTAAAGTTGTTTATAGCCGATTGGTCCGATGATATATATGTGCAATGTTCCTGTATCGTTTGTATTATTTAAAAAAAAAAAGTCTGATTTTCCCCTTTTTTCTCCCAATTTGGTGGCCGATCATGGATCCCTATTTTAATTCAAACACCCACCCTCGTACTGCATGCGTTCGCCAACTGCATCTCTCTTTGGCCGGCAGTCTCCAAGGAGGCGCCTCGCTACTTCCGTGACAAGGCGCCTCCAGGCCGAATCACCGCTCCCCCCCCCCACCCACAGAGACGCATTCATGTGACGAACACAAGCCGACTCCGCCCCCCCTCCCGAAGGCAGCGTTGACCAATGATCGCTGCTTCATCGAGTCCGGCAATAGTCGGATCTGACGAGACCGGGGCGCGAACCCCGGTCCCCGGTGGGACACTGCATCGACACAAAGCCGACGCTTAGGCCGCCACACCACCGCGGACTCGTATCGTTGGTATTCTTGTCAATAATAAATAAAGGCTCGGTTAGCTAGCCGGCCGTAACACAGCTTACTAGACAACCCAAGTTGCCAGCAGACAGAGACGGGCCGCAGCTGGCGAGGCGGGTCTAGTAACCCGTCGTCTGGTTTACGAGGTTGGTCCGTTTTCTTGGTTCTGATTCAGGGTCGGGGCCTCACCTCCGGATTGCAGACGCGTCCGGCTTTGCTTTCAGGCGACTACGGAGCAGCCGTCAGTTAAAAATAATAATAATAAAAAAGTAGAACAGTTAGCAGGTTACTTCAGACAGCTGGGACAAAAGGGAGACAAAGTAAATCCGTCGCGTTCACAACGGAGAAAATGGAGGACAAGAAGAACCGGGCGGCCGCGCCGAGGACAGCACGCGGTTTAAATTACGCGCCCATTAAGCCATGCATCCCGCGCGCGTGCGTTCGCTCTGTAAACTACTAATATGACACGTTAGCCCCTAGCTAACGGGTCTGACCCGTTAGCCCCTGACCCTTTAGCCGAGCGGTTAGTGACGTCGCCTTGTGGTGCAGTACACCCCGTATCGAATCCCGCACCGGGCAAAAAAATAACCGGTTACAACTCTAAGTAAGTGCCAGCGCTTTTTCTTTTTTTATGTGTTGGACTTCTGCAACATTTTCTAAACCACAACACAAACGAGTACATGCACCCCTCCCCCCCCACAGCGGACACAAGCAGAGAAAAGGTACAGGTGACAATCAAAGACAGAATTAGCATTATGTGTAGATGATGTCCTGTACCCCCCCCCCCAAAGTGATGCCGTTACAGTAACAGTAGGGTTCCTGCAGTACATGCATGGACCCCCCCCCCCCTCTAAAGAGAAAGGGGTGGGAGAAAGTCTGCATGTATGCAGAACCGTCCATCTAACCTTCCGGGGCTTTAGCGATCCCCGTCCTCTGGAGCAACCGTTAAGGTCTTTACACAGAAAAGGTTACCGTGGTTTTGTCCCCCCCCCCCCAAAGTTTCTGAACGAAACTCTAACTTGATGTAGTATAGACCACGTCTTTGACCCAGCTGCTGTGGGTAGGTGGCGACACGTGTTTCCATGTAAGTAGTATTAAACGCCTAGCTGAAGGACAGAATTCGGTTAAGACACAGGGGCGTGTTAGTCCTGGTGGGAATATCCCCACAGGATTTAAAAAGGTCTGTCCAGAATCCAGATAGCGTAGCGGTCTATTCCGTTGCCTACCAACGCGGGGATCGCCGGTTCGAATCCCCGCGTTACCTCCGGCTTGGTCGGGCCGTGTCCACGGGTGGGGAGCCGGATGTTGGTATGTGTCCTGGTCGCTGCACTACCGCCTCCTCTGGTCGAACGGGGCGCCTAACCCTCCCACCCCACGCGCTACGTCCCCCTGGCGAAACTCCTCCCCGTCAGGTGGGCGACTCCACATGTATCGGAAGAGACAAGTGATAATCTGAAAGCCCCCCCCCCCGGACCGACAGAGGGGGTGGCGCAGCGACCGGGATGGCTCGGAAGAGTGGCCTAATTGGCCGGATAGAATTGGGGGGGGATCCTCATGGGAGATGCGCCATAAGTGACAGGGACGCTCATCTCCTCACCGCATTACCTAATACGGACTCCTACATGTCATAATAGGTGGAGACTTTATTTGGTGCTCGATCCAGATCTTAATAGGTCATCAAATAGAACTGCGACTGTCCAAATCAGCGAAAATTATTAGGGGGTGGAGCAGCGACCGGGACGGCTTGGAAGAGTGGGGTATTTGGCCAGATAGAATTGGGGAGAACCCCCCCCCCCCCCAAAAAAAAATTTAATACCTACATTCATGACATGCAATACACGTTATGTCAAGTGAAAGTGCACAGATGAAATAGTCTTGATATGAAACTTACTAAAATAAGGTGGAGAAAGTTTCAGTACTGTAAATATGGTTTACTCAAAAAACAAAAAAACCATGCAACACAAGAGAGAAATTGACCCCCCCCCCTCCGACCATTTCGACCTCAAAAAGTAGCATGAAGAAGATTTGAAAGAATGACGAAGACTCGACACGCCGGGCGCAGGAACGGAGGACCCAAACGCAGACAGAGCAGCATTTTAACGAAGGAAATAAAAACTTACAGGAGCTGGAGGCACAAACAGCAAGGATGGCCGAGGACAAGACACCAAGCACAAGGCTAACGTAGGCTGACCCAATCCGACCAAGAACCGGGCAACCGGGGGGAAATAGCTGCTGGGGAGCCAATCAGGGAAACTGGAAACAGGTGAGCAAGCCAGGGCAGGAAGAGAAAATGGCAAGACCGGTGAGCCTTGAAAACCCAGACAAAACAACCATGATAGAACCCCCCCCCTCCCCCAAGGGACAGATTCCAGACACCCTAAATGAACGGACCAGGAGCACCAAACAGGGTGGGCGGAGGAGGTCTGGGGGACGGCTTCAGTACCAAGTGGTCTGAGAGCGGATGAATGGGGCCAGGGATCTCAGGTGGGTGGTCTGAGGGCTGGACTGATGGATGCAACCGATCTGGAGGGCGACCAGCATGTAGACCTGAAGGGCGGAGCCGCTCTGGCAGACGGGCAGGAGGATAACCTGGAGACCAGCGATGTCGGCGGACTGCTCTGGTGTCCAGCGACGTGGACAGACAGCCGTCCGGGAGGCCGGCGTCGGGGCCACCGGGAAACGGCGCTGGAACCAGATCGATTACTGCAACTCACTCCTCTATGGCGTCAGTGCTAGCTCTATCAAGAGACTCCAGTTGGGCCAAAACGCATCCACCCGACTTTTAACTTTCACCTGGCACCACATCACCCCAGTCCTAAAAGACCTCCACTGGCTACCCATCTCCCACCGGATCCATTACAAAATCCTGATTCTCACATAAAGCCCTTCACAAAATGGCTCCCCCATACCTCACCGACCCCCCCCCCCTACCAACCCACTCAGTCCCTCAGATCCACCTCAGCCTCCCTCCTCTCTACCCCCAGGTCCAACCTCCGCGGCTTGGGTCACCGAGCCTTCTCCAGGGCAGCTCCCACGCTCTGGAACTCACTCCCCCAAATCACTAGAGACTCCGAATCCCTCCCACTCTTCCAATCCCGTCTCAAGACACACCTCCTCTTCTCTATTGCCTTCTCGTGCCCCCCCCCCCTCATCCACCCTTAATCTGAGGCAGACTAAGGACCCGAGCACTCGACCCGCTGCCGCCTCCTCTTGGAACTCCCTCCCCGCGATCTGCCCACATTCAAGTCATCAATCAGGACTCACCTCTCCAGACTTGCTTTCATCTGTGATTGATGGTGTTTGTTTTTCTTGCCCGTCTGTATCCGCCTCCATCGGGGAGCGCCGCTGCCGCGGAGCGTGGCCACCCCGCTCCCTCTCGCAGCCCCCCTTCCCATCCGCCCCTGTATGTCCGCGTTACGTTTGCCCGTCGTCTCGTTTCACCCCGTTCCCTGTAAAGCGACTCTGAGTGTCAGGAAAGCGCCGTATTGTGGCAGGGTGACTCCTGTGTTTTTCCTCATCCTGCCACAATAGAAGTTTAATTTATTATTAGCACGCCGGGAGCAGACAGTGGCGACGGGCTGGGACAGAGCAATACTTCATGAAGGAAATAAACTCACAAGCCGGGGCGGCACAAACGGCAAGGAAGGCTCCAGGACAAGATGTGAGGCCCCGGGCTGATGCGGGTTAACCTACCAACCCGAGCGGGGGGGGGGGGGGGGGATAGCTGCTGGGGAGCCAATCACGGAAATGGGGAACAGGTGAGCAAGGCAGGGGCAGGAGCAGAAATGGCAAGACCGGTGAGCCTTGGAAACCCAGATGGCAGGGCTGCCACGAACTGAAATAAAACTGATTAGAGTTGAACGGACAGAAGCCATAACTCAACAACAGACTGAGAGAATACCCGCGGAGGTGTGACCGGGCACCAGCATTTCACAGCAGAATGGTTGTGCTGGGAATCAGTGTCAACGGAGGAGATTGTGTCATCAGCCAGGACCTTCAAAAGGCTTTTTGGGGCCTTAAGCGCAATTTGACACCCCTCCCCCCCACACACCCCTTATGCCTCAGGACAGACCTGTCAACGGTACATTCACATCATGGTGTGTTAGAATTGTGTTAGAGCTGCAGGATGCGGCTGTGTTATCAGTGTTTAGGAAACGAATGACCCCTTCCTACACCACCCAAACAAAAGTTGGGGCTTTTTCTACCTAATATGGTTTATGCTGTGGTAGTGTAAATAAATGGACACAGACAATATGAACCAGCCATGTGTTTACTGTGTACACACGTTTAATCCCATTTAGGGTTTCAGGGGGTCAAGGCTTTCCCCCAGCAGGGATTGGACGGAAGGCTGGTGGACACACTGGATGGATCAAAGCAGTCACGGTCAACTCAGAACCAGCCCAACTCGCACTGATGGGCTATCTGCAGGCAATTTAGAGTCTCGTTTTCACACAGCTTTACACAGCTTTCAGATATGGGAGGAAACCTGGGAGAATTGTGGAGGGAACACACACAAAGCCCGGGAGCCGACAGCGCTAACCGCTGAAGCCCCCATGCTGCCACCAATATATCCCACTCGTTCATAAATTCTACAGCATGTGTGTGGTTGTTGTCGAAATAATTTTCACCCAAACTGCCCCAAATTGACTGTCCCGCTGGTCTGCTCCGATCCCTCTGCCCTGAAGGTTGGACAAAATACTTCAGAGAACCGGCGTATTCCAGCTGAGAGGAAAACATGCCTCCTACAACTTGAACGAAACCACAATATATAGGGTATGGATGAAGTGGAAAGAATAGATTACTCAAAACTGGTGTCCACTAAATTGTAAAATTTCCTTTTATCTGCAGGAAAGACGTCGTTTGTCTTTGAAAGTATTATTAAACTGAAATTATATCCAACATGCTCCAGAAAGGATTGATAGGATTAGTAGTAAAAAAAAAAAACAAACAAAAAACAGACAAGCTGGGAGTTTCTCTTCATGGCTGCATGACATTCTCTATTTCATTTGCATACCAGTGAATGCATCTCGTTGTCACACAGGTGAGGGCGTGGTGAAGAGAGAAGCTGGCTCTATAAAAGAGGACGCTCGGCCTTGCAGGTTAAGGATTTCCCCTTGACTCACAGCACACACAAACCTTTCCCCTTCCTACATGATGTTGCCTTGGGTGAATTATTACGCTCTGATTGGGACTCTTATTTTGAATTTGGGGTCATGCTGTGATTATTCTCAGTCTACATGCGGGGCAAGAAGTCCGGGGGACATTGTGATCGGAGTGTTAAGCCCCTGTCACACTAAGGTGGAGTCCCTGCAGGAACGGATCCGGCCAGAGAGATTCAAGTGCACAGAGTGAGTCTTCAAGGTTCATACCAGATATATTTTACTTTGAAAAGGCACACACAGAAATATTAGATTAATGTAGAATAGGATGATAAGATTTAAATGATTTTTATGAAGCCGTTTGGTTTAGATAACAATAGAAAATCCCTTGCCTAATGCGCAGTTATATTTATTGGCCTCTATTAGTAGTAAATGGATAGAATCTAGAATCCTCTACATTGGTCTGAAGTATACCGTGCATCCTTAAAAATTTGATTTACACTTACATTTAGCAACGGTGTACTGCACTTTGTTGAATATTTTCTACAAAACTGGAATAATTATACTATACTAACTCAAGGACTAACTCTAAGTAAGTGTTTTTAAGTTTCAGTTTGGCCTACAACTAAACGTATTGCATGACCTTGCAGCTAGTCCTGTGATGCATCTGCAAATGCAACTGGAAAATGAAATTTGGATCAGAATTTTAAATGCATCAGTTTGCATTACACTGAAAGGGCTTACGTACTGAGACAAACCCCCTCAGCTTTCAGTCTTATTAAAGATAATGACGGCCCTCAATTATTACGCTCATATTATTCCTATTATCATAGACATTAATTTCAACAAAATATTTTCTAAGCCAGAAGTCAGAGAACAAAGGGTTAAATATGTGATGTCAACTGCGGATCAAATTGTGGAACTAAACTGGAAACCCACTTTGAAGACCAATGCATTTTTATGACCATATCTAAATAAGCAGTTTTTCATTTCAGCTATAATAGTCTCTGATCAGATTCTTAGCTTTCCTGTCTCCAGCTTGGGAAAATATTTATAGTTACATATCAAGACACGTCCAGAGTCACAAGAATACGCTCTATTTAAGGTGGATTCTCACTTTAAGTCAATTTGTCATAAATCACAGGAACATCTTTAAAGGATAAATTATTCCGTTTTAAATTTGGCCAGATTTAAGAAAGCACCAGGAGGCACTTGAAATATCTAATTACATAATGCCAGCCACGACAAGAACACTTTTTTTTTACTATTTAAAAAAAAGGCTTAAGAGGGCGTCCGGGTAGTGTAGCAGTCTATTCCGTTGCCTACCAACACGGGGATCACCGGTTCGCGGGCCTTAAACTGCTGTGGGCCCCAATGCAGCTGCATTACCTATAATTTGATGGTTGCTACTAAGTGCTTCTATGAGGAACAGAAAGTTAACATGCACTAAAATGGTAAATATTTGTTTTGTTTCTTTCCAGGTTTGATTTAAGATCATTTGTGCAGGCCTTGGCTGTTATCTACACTATTGATACCATCAACGACTCTGGCTTTCTGCCCGGCATTCGTCTCGGCTATATTATCTGTGACACATGCTCCCACGCCCTAAAAGCCATCCAAAGTACTCTCCATATGTTGACTTTCAACAGCACCCTACCAATTTGTGATTTCGAAGGACCATTGGTTAAGGCCATCATTGGGGCACGATACTCAGAAGTATCCAGTGCTGTGGCCAGGGTTCTGGGTCTCTATATGGTCCCTCAGGTGAGCATAAAATATTAGCATGTTTTATTATTAAACATGATGCAACCACAATACAATAAAACCACCAGTCTTTGACTTTCCTTCTGTCTTGCAGATAAGCACCACATCATCTGTAACAACTCTTGATGATAAATTACGCTTTCCATCCTTCTTGCGCACTATACCGAGTGATGGACATCAGACTCGTGCCTTGGCTCAGATAATGGTTCACTTTAACTGGGACTGGGTGGGTGTGGTATCAGGAGATGACAGCTATGGCAGAGCTGCTCTCCAGGGTTTCCTAAAAGATGCTGAAGATGTGCAAGTGTGCATTGCCTTTAATGAGGTCCTTCCTCATTACCTGGACCACGCTGAAATCAAGCAGCGGATCCATGAGGTGGCGGATCGTATCCAGTCCTCTAATGCCCGTGTGGTCCTGCTTGTTCTGAGAGCGGAGCTTGTTGAACAGCTCTTTGAGGTGATGATTGAGAGGGGAATCTCCAGGACCTGGATTGCCTCTGATTCCTGGTCCATGTCTCGACCTCTGGCTTTAATGAAAGGGATCAACGTGGTTGGAGACATCTTTGGAATCAGCTTCATCACAGGTCAGAACCCAGGGTTCGACAGTTTCCTTGCAAATCTGACACAAGGTCCAGGGGCTGTGAACAGGTTCATTGATGAGTACAAAGATTTAAGGTTTGGGTGTTCTCCAGAAGTGCAAGAACACAAGGAGTGCTTAAACAGAAAACCCGCAGCCCTGTGTCCCTTGCCCCACTCAGTGAGATTTAATTCCAAATTTGCCTGCGAGCTTCCTGACCCCCAAAATGCAAATGATGATTTTCTGACACATGCGACTGATTTAAGTTTGACATATTCTGAGAAAGTGGCTACATGGGCCATTGCATATGCCCTACGAGATCTTCTCAAATGCAACCAGACGCACTGTCCAGGAGAAAGAGACTTCCCACCTTGGAAAGTAAGCAAATTTTAAATTGAGCAATATTTGAGCAATTTAATATATTTTTGCAGACTTACAGTTTACATACCCCTTTGAAATTTAGAAAAATACAGGGTATTTTGTTGTTAACCAACATAACAATTATGCCTTATTTTCTTGCAGCTTCTCCAGGAGCTGAAGAGGGTTCGTTTCACTCTTGACAACCGGGAGTTTTTCTTCGATGACAATGGAAACTTTGCAAATGGTTATCATTTGACTCACTGGGTGAAGAGAGGACAAAAGAGGCATATTGAGGTTATTGGAGAGTATGATGCAAAGAAAAAACTTGTGACGGTCACTGCAGACAGCATAGACTGGGAAACTCAAAACAAAACGGTGAGGAGGTCTAAAAATAGATGTCATTCATTGTTCTTTACTGTATCCTTTTTTTATCAATGCGGGGATATAAATCCTTCTGACACTATAACTGTGATTTACAACCCTACAAATAAACTTGACTTTACTTGACTATGAGTAATGTTTACCTCCATCCATCCACATTCATCCATTATCCAAACTTCTTATCCTGCTCTCAGGGCGTGGGGATGCTGGAGCCTATCCCAGCAGTCATTGGGCGGCAGGCGGGGAGACACCCTGGACAGGCCGCCAGACCATCACAGGGCTGTTTACCTCCATTCCATCCTAATTAGATGATCGTTAATCTAAAGCATTTATTTTTTGTCAGATCCCTGAATCATCGTGCTCAACTCCCTGCAGTCCGGGGACATTTAAAAAAGTCTCAAAAATTTTTTGCTGCTACAATTGCAGCCAGTGTGAAGAAGGAACCTATACCAATGTTTCAAGTGAGTGCGCAACAATAAAAATACAGATTATGAAATTACAGATTATTATATTAGTTTTATATGCTTTTTTTTAACAGTTATGGCTGCTGATGGGAATAAAATCTCTTACATGTTAATAATCTGTTTTTATAGATCTTCCCAACTGTCTGAAATGTCCAAATGGAACCTGGTCTTTAAGAGGCTGGAGTAAATGTAGGCAACAGACTGAAGTCTACTTCAACTGGAACGATCCCTTTGCTATTTCCTTGCTTGTTGTTACTGGCATAGGGTTTCTGCTGCTACTTTGTGTGCTTATCATTTTTCTGATCGGGCGTCACAGCATTGTTTTTAAAGTGGCGGGCGGAAAACTCTGCTTTGTCATAATGGCTGGGCTAACAGTTAGCTTCGGTGGAGCCATCTTGTTTGTTGGCAGGCCAAACGACTACATTTGCAGAGCTCGTCAAACAATGTACGGCCTTGGCTTCACGTTGTCTGTCTCTTGCATCCTGGTCAAAACTTTCCGCACATTCCTTGCATTCCTAATGGACGGAAATCAGCAGCACAGTCTACACAAACTGTACAACCCTACAGCCATCATCATCTGTTGTACAGCCATCCAAGGGCTCATTTGCCTCTTCTGGTTGATCTTTGATTCCCCGAAGGTTGAGAAGTCCATCTCGAGGCAAAGTATGAACATTGTGTTAATTTGCAATGAGGGATCTAACTGGGGGTTTGGCATCATGCTAAGTTACATTGCTGTGCTTGCTGCCATTTGTTTCGTTCTTGCCCGGAAAGGTAGAAAGGTTCCCCAACGCTTCAATGAATCAGGGTACATCATCTTTAGCATGGTCATCTATCTTTTTGTTTGGATTTGTTTTACCCCTATATATGTGACAAAATTTAAACAGCGCTCGGCTGTCCAGGCTTCTGCTATTGTTGTCTCCAACTTTGGCATAATTTGTTGCCATTTTTTATCCAAGTGCTACATGATCCTCTGCAAGAACAAGGAAGATATAAGCCGGAAGGCCTATATGAACAGTATACGGGCCTTTTCAATTGATTCCATGAGAAATGTACTGCCAGACATTTCTCTTGATGCCGAACAAAGCTCTATAGAGTCAGTATCTCCATATAAGGGGGATTCAAAAATGTCTGTTGATTCTGGGGTAAGCACTCATTGTTCCACCCTCTCAATTACAGCTGTGAAAAAATCCAATGAATCAAGTGATACTTTCCCACCTCCAAGAGCTAGGGAAAGGGTTCGAGCTAAATCAATTTGATAAAGTTCTTTGCATTTTTTTTTTTTTGCAAATGAAAAATTGAAGGGACAGTTCTGGCTAACATGTCGGAGCAGTTAACAAGGAATCATCAAATAACCCGATGTGTGGCTCTATAATTAAAAAAGAAGCCCTTTATTTTGACCTCTGTATGTACAGATGCAGGGGGCACTTTTGTGATTTATCAACCTTGATGTACCGTATGTGCAGTTTTTTGTATCAAGTTCAAGTGTCAAATTTATTTTCTAATGTGCAACATTTTCACAGGGGAGCAACTGCAGTGAAACGCTTCCTCGAGGTGCTCTCAGCAATCCGGTTACAAAGGAATTAATATATGTAAAATATTTAAAAATTGTATGAAGGTAAAAAAAAAAAGCTTAATAAATGTAATAGGTATATTAAGAAAGCAAATAAAGAGGGTATCTGGGTAGCATAGCCGTCTATTCTGTTGCCTACCAACACGGGGATCGCCGGTTCGAATCCCCCGTGTTGCCTCCGGCTTGGGCTGGCATCCCTACAGACACAATTGGCCGTGTCTGTGGACGGACAGGAAGCTGGATGTGGGTATGTGTCCAAGTCGCCAGTGTCCTACACTGTTGGGGTGGTGGTGGGGGTACTGGGGGGGAATAAAATGATACTTCCACATGCTACGTCCCCCTGGTGAAACTCCTCACTGTCAGGTGAAAAGAAGCGGCTGGCGACTTCACATGTATCAGAGGAGGCATGTGGTAGTCTGCAGCCCTCCCCGGATGGGCAGAAGGGGTGGAGCAGCGACCGGGACGGCTTGGAAGAGTGGGGTGATTGGCCAAGTACAACAGGGGAGAAAAAAAAAAGGAGGGGGAGCAAATAATAGGAAGAATAAAGGATATAGAAGGTTGTAAACTATGTTGTTAATGTACATACCATTATAAAACGTGCATTTGTGTATCCGTGAATAATACAATGTTCCTGTTATGACTGTTGTGTGACAGTAAATATTTCATTGGTAGGATCTACTTAACTGATTATGTGTTTCTCTGCCATGCATGGACATGTATATAATTTTCCATTGTCAGAAATAAAGTCGAAGAGTTTGTCATACCCTGCATTCTCAGATACCCAGTTTACAACTCCTTAAAGAATCAATTGGTAAAAAGGGTAAAGGGGACTGAGAGGATGATGAATTTCTCAATGCATTTATTCTCTGAAGGACAATCCCAGTACATACACTTTAGAAATCTGTGCCACAGAACCGGTTTTGTTAAATCATACCGTGGGTCAGAAGAGACGAACCCCAGGTCAGAATAAATAGAAAGCTATACGTATCTAACATTTTTCAAACCTTGATGATTGTAGCACTTCCAGAAGTAGTTAACACATGCAAAACTGAAGATACTAGTTGTCAATTGCAGGAATTCTCTTAAAAAAATCAACACAACTGTCTTTCTTTCTTTCATTACCCATGCCCATGTATTGTCAATACATTTGTAACTGTGTTATTTTCTTCAAAGGGCCCCTCCAAAAAAATAAGAAAACATACGGTTAATATTTTTTTGTCAACCTGATATCTCTTCATGGCCCCAAGTAGGGAACGTATGGTAATAACCAAAAACCATGCTGTACTTCTTAGGACTCTCAAGGTTTAGTCCCACTAAACCTTGTCCCCAGATGATCTCATTCAACTTTTCTGGGATGCCTCTTTAAATACTCTCTCTCTCTCGCTCTCTCTCTCTTTCTCTCTCTGCCGCACCCAAGTCAGTCAATTATTAAGTTAGTCAATAACCACCTTTTCTCTCATAGAAATGTAATTTTGATGTGGTCAATATAATGATTATGAACCATCAACAACAGACAACAAGTTCGTCTTTAATTCATTTGTTGAATAATCTTTTGTTGTTTACCATCGCTTTTCCTTTTGCAGTGAAATGGCCAGAGGAACTTAATAGGGTGATATTGTTGTGCAGGCTATAAAAAGCCGCCTGAGGCCAGCCCTCATTACCCAAATGAGCTTATGGTCTTACGAGTAGGTGAGTTTTATATGGTTTAACGTGACATATGGGCACAGTGAAGAGTTCACTGAAAGCCTAACTAATCCTTTCACCTCTTTGTCTCTTGCGAGGTACAGAGGGTTATGTCCTGGCGCATGTTATGAGGAAATTTATAATAAATGAACATGGAGACGCACATGTGGATATATTTTTGGACTGTCTATTGCAGGTAGAAGACATTTACGAGATGGATTTATTGATATTTTGTTTTGGGTAACATCCTCATCTAAAGGAAGCTTGTCATACTTGAGAACCTAAGCCATCTGAACATGACAAGTACAGCAGGTGGCAAAGGACCTTTGCCAATTTCTTTTTAACCATTCATATTAGGTTCTGCTCTGTTATAGTAGTTGCACTGAAATTACATTAGCAACTTGTATTCAAAACAGCTGAAATGGGCTGTTCTCCATCCAAGGGTAACAATTTTGGGACTCAAGGTCCATTTCGAAAGGGTAGATTGTTGCTGCCTGGGACCCAAGAAAATCCTGGAGAGTCCCAGTCTGACGATGGAGAGTGTAAAGATTCAAGCGGAATAACAGATGGGGATATAAGGGAGAGGAAACCAGTTGGGCAAAACAACTCGTCACAGAGGGAAACTCCTTTAACACCTCAAAAAAAGAGATCTTCTGTTTCCGAGTTGACCCCAGAAGTGGTTAACTTGGGAAAATTGGGCAGTCAAGGAATCGACAACACGCTAGCACAGGGAAAAGAGAAACATGGGGAAAAGCAAGATGTTATAGACAAAAAGTCCTCCAGGAAACCAAAGAAAAACAACAGGAATGTTAAATCGACAAAAAAGAAAGAGAAGGAGAAAAAAGCTCCATTTTCAGAGGAGAAAGTTGACTTTCCAGAACCTCTGGTAAAAGCTCACCAAGCTGCTTATGCTTTTCTGAATCCTAGTATAAATAAATACGACATTCTCTTGGGGTTTTTGGAACAGGTAACCCAAACTCAGGTTTCCGTACAGCCTATGGTTGCTTTCCTGGCTCTACGCTTTGAGGAAATTAATCGGGGACTTGAAGAAATGGCAGACGAGGGGGAAAAACTTCTGAAAGAAAATGGAAAGCATCTCGCCTGGCCAAGTCAACTGAAAAATCGATCTTCCCCTCCTTTGAAGTCTGGCTGTGCTACCGTTGAGCCCCCACCTGATTTGTTGCAGCAGCTGCTTCAATATACAACACAGAGAATGCGGAATGTGAGCCACAGTGTTGGTAGAATCGGGGACTCTGCTTTGGAGGAGGCAGTTGAGTACTTCACCTCTGTCTCTGAGCTTTTGGAGGAGAAACTGAAAGCCAAGCGTGTAGCAGAGGCCAGGCTAATGCAGCTGTTAACTCGCATTGAATCTGCATCCATACGCAGGCCCGGACCAGAAGATTCTGCTCTCTTCAGTGAGGACAGTGGTATTGGGGCAGAGAGTGAATCCCTTGCAGGATCTGAAAGACGTCATAGACGAGGGAGTTGTGAATCTACTGGGACAAACCGAATGACCCCTGACAGTCCTATGGGATACAGCACTGTGACTATTAGGCAAGGAGGGATGAGGCGAAAGGTTATGTGCAAAATTAGTCCAAGTGTCTCCCTCAACTCGATTGATTCCACGTGTACCATTATGGCTAAGGAACAAAATGACACAGAGTCCCTGCTGGGATCAGCTTCTTTAGATGATGGGGAAGAAGATAATAATGACGATGATGATGATGATGAGGACGATGGAGACATGGGAGATGGGAAAGTGGATGTTAGAATGAGATCAAATTCTTCATCTCGTGACCCTGCTCAACAACCTCGACGTCTACCATCAAAGCGCATAGAAAATCCTAAAAATGTAGAGATGACACTGAAGATGAAAGATGCTATAAGTGGCCGGATACAGTTTGTCCAATCATCGCAATGTAGTGCCAAAACAAAGATAAGTGACAGCCCTAAAACCACTAGACGCCAGTGGGCAGAGGATGAGGAGCAAAGCCGGAAGAGACCTCAGACGGTAGCGCCTATTCGGAGGGCAGCAGTAAAAAAGACCCCAGCTACTAAAGAGCAACGCTCTCGGTCAGCAGAGTCTCTGCGGAACAAAGCTGAAGATCCTACTCTGGCTGAATTGGAGAGAACCCAGAAGGATCTAAGCCACAGGCTAGAGAGGATGAGCAAAGGAAGGATAGGAGGGAACAGTGGGACTGTTACATCTAAACAAAGCCAGGGAAACTCCCCAGCACAGTCTTCAGCTAAAAATCGTGTACGCCCTTCACAAGAGAAGAACAACAATCTGCACCCAACGAAAGATAAGGCAGGCCCTAGGAAGGGTAACAGTAAAGATCGGGAGTTAACTAGTGATATAGAAGATGAAAACAAAACGAGAGACAACAAAACATCCAAGGGTCCGCTGAAAGCCACCCCGCCCCCTACCCCTCCGTTATCGCCACAACAATCTGTGGGATTTTGCAGAGGCAGGAATTCTGTCAAAAAACTTATTGACACCTTCAGTCAAGGGAGAGAGGAACAACAGGGTTCCAAAGTTTTAGGGCCCCTCAGAGGTGTGCGAAAATGTGGAGTTCCTGTGTTGCCAGGTTTAGGAAATGTAGAGGCTGTCCTCAGTACTGGCATAACCAGCTGTAGAGTTGAACCAACATCGTCTGAGAAAACTGATGCTTTAGATCTGGAAAGTCTCCCACCGCCTCCACTCGAAGTATTAATGGACAATTCCTTTGAAGGGGCCCAGAATCTTTCAGCTCGTGTATCAGACGAAGGGGCTGCCAAAGGAAACAAATCACCTGCTTTAAGAAGGCCTGTAGTATCACAGCGTCTAAGGGCCTCTGTCCAGTCAGGGACAGTGCTGCCTAGCAAAGGCCCTCCACCACAGAGTTACAGCATAGCATCCCCTCAGGACACTTCTGTCCAGTCAAGAATAAATCCACCAGATGTTCATCCAGAAATTGATACAGAAAAAGAAACAGCTGCCTCTCTGTACAAGCAAGCTAGGAAAATCATACACCTGCAGCACTCTGCAGACTCTCCTCTAGAGAAATCCCATAAAAGTCCTTCAGCCTCAAAGCCATCTCCCACTCAAGCTGCATCAATAGAGGACCAAGATGGAGGCAGCCTTCTAGTGCCTAGACCTAACATTGCAATGTCTTCAGTGCCTCCAACGTCAGTAGCTAATAGCCAGCCACCAGCCACCCCACCAATGTCTCGGGCACGGATGCTACCATCCACACCCTCTACTCCAAAAAGCTCGAATCGGCGTTTTCCCAGTCCCCAGAATTTCAGAAGGCAGCCTACCCCACCCTCTTCATCTGGTAGCCCCCCAGTCTCCCGAAAACTCCCTACTCCACCAGCAGCTCAGAGGAGACTTCCCAGTCCACCCGTTTCAAGGCAAAACATTTCAAATCAAAACTCAGCCCCCTCCTACTCTTTCAAGGCACCATCTCCGCCAGCCTCACCAAAAGTTCAAAGATGGTCAAGAAACAACAGCAATGAAGACTCCCCTACTCCTCGGCTAATGAGCAACGCTCGCTCTGTCTTTTGCCCTGCTTCTCCATCTTTGTTTGAGGCCCAGCCTTGTCGAGTGCCCCAACCTCCCCAGGCATGGTCCTCTACTGGGGTCTCTGTTCTCCCACGTCCTTGGGGCTCTAACGGCAGGTTTCCCCTATCTGTGCGAGGGCCACAATCTTTCATCCGACGCAGCCATTCAGACCGAAGGCCCAGTCTAAGCTTGCCACCACGGTCACCTTGCAACATTTCAGTGGCGCACACTTGTGGGAGTGAGCCAGCAATAAGCACACAAGGGTATGTATTATCCATGGTTCACATCCTAGACCTTGATATAAGGCACCGCATTCCCCAAATCTACCAAACAAGATTAAATAAACCTTAATATGTATTCCTGTGGGTGTAGTATTCTAAAGACTATAATGAAAGCTAGGTCCGTAGTGTATACACTGCTCACTCAGAAAATGGTTCACATGTTGTAATTATTACTAACCGCTCTAACCTCTGCTAATTTTGTTGAAATAATAGTTGACGAATATGCAGACCTCTATGTTTTTGTATTGCTCAATTTTTTGTTGTTGTGTCAAAACATCTATTTTTGTCAAACTTCTTTCGAGAGGCATGATGCATTTCTCAAAAACAGAGACAGAGTCATATTAGTCAAGTCTCGCTGCCTGCAATGCCACAAATATCTTCACCTGTTGCTTAGTTGGTAACGCTGTTGCTATGACATCATTATCGTTACCACATCATGACTAGAACAGAAGGAGAAACAATTTCTATTTCTGGTTAGGTTTAAATTCATTCAACTTTGATGCCAGCCAAATTCACAAAGTGATACTTACTTTAAGGTGGCATGTATACGGTGAAATGAAAGTCAGTCAAGAAGAGAGAGTAAAAACAAAACAAAACACACATATATACATACACATATATATATATATATATACACATAAATAAAGAAAAAACCAAGACTATTTATGAGACATTAACAGAGGAGGGGCAGATATCAGTAATTGGACTTTATTATTTTACAATGAACTCTGCAAGCAATTTCATGAACAGAATTGTAATGTAAGTAATTCAACACTGTTTCACTAATTACTGAGTTATATCAAACACACTAATTCATTTCTCATCACAAATTAACACAGTTTTGGCAGAACAAACAAACTTATCCAATCACAGGTAATTGTACACATCCATTCCCACAAGTAAACCTAAAAAAAAAAAAAAAAATCCAACTAAACCCTGGCCAGGCTTGTGTTTTCAACATATTTATCCTACAATAAGTTGTTTTTCAGTTATGTAACAACTGACTTTCTATGTTTACAAGTTACAATTATGGAATTAGATAAGGTTTTTTTGTGCCGTTATTATGGATACTCTGATATTTTCAGACCATAACTGTGTTACTGTAAGTGGCTAATCTGTGATGCACCGTGCCGTGTTGTAACATACCCACATGGCCTACTTCACTAATCTCCCATGACCACATCTTCCCTTCACCTTTCATAGGCTGGAGGATGAACCAACCCGGGAGGATGAAATGTGGAGTAGCCAGTCAGATCTCAGAGCAACGCCACGCTCTGCTTCACACCCGGACCTGTGTGTTGTGGGTCAGGCCTTCAACAGAGAATGAAGGAGGCAGTGAAGGGCCAAGCAGGATTATGGATTAGCAGGCCTCTCCAAGGATTTAAAAAGGTGTTTTTTTTTACCACCGGGAAGAGAGGAAGGGCTTATTCTATCCTCTTTGCTGGGGGTACCACAACCCCATGTTTGTTTCCCCCGAAGGACACATTTTCGACAATCTAATGGGACAGTGTTTGTGCATGTGCACATGCTTAGTGTGTAATTAGCCTCATGTGGGAATGTGCAGGAACACGCTTTTGCATTTTGTCAGTATATTCAGAGAAATACGCACAGCTTCTCATTTCCGAGTTCTCTGTTTACATGGATTTGTACTCGACCTTTGGTGTCACAGGGATTAAACCTCGTCAGATCAACTCCGTCAGGTCGCCACCACTTAGTGTCAATCAGGCATCACACAGGGTCAGGTTTTACACTCAAACTAAGTAATATCAACTCAAAAAAGACATTTTAATCCAAATCCAAAGACTGAGATATATTTTCAACATTAAGATACCTGTTATCGGGGCGTCCGGGTGGCGTGGCGGTCTGTTCTGTTGCCTACCAACACGGGGATTGGCGGTTCGAACCCCCGTGTTACCTCTGGCTTGGTCGGGCGTCCTTACAGACACAATTGACCATGGCTGTGGGTGGGAAGCCGGATGTGGATATGAGTCCTAGTCGCTGAACTAGCGCAGCGCCTCCTCTGATCAGTAGGGGTGCCTGTTCAGGGGGGAGGGGGAACTGGGGGGAAATAGCATGACCCCCCCCTCCCCACGCGCTACGTCTCCCTGGTGAAACTCCTCACTGTCAGGTGAAAAGAAACAGCTGGTGACGCCACATATATCGGAGGAGGCATGTGGTAGTCTGCGGCCCTCCCTGGATCGGCAGAGAGGGTGGCACAGCGACCTGAACGGCTCGGAAGAGTGGGGTAATTGGCTGGATACAATTGGGGAGAAAAGGGGGGGGGGTTAAAAAAAAAGATACCTGTTATCGGAAACATGACGGGAAATACTGCAGTATTTATTACTCTGTGATAACAGAAAGTATTTTTGTCTCTATGTACCTCTCAAATGGGGGTGAAATGGCCACTAATGGGTTTGGGTTGGGCCTGAAATAAATCTAGTAGTGTTTCTGGAAGTGATTGGTCAGACTGGCGTCCAACATCGCCGCACCTGAAACGCTCCCGATGTGTGTTTACAGTAGCTGAGTGAGAGGTCTGCTCTCATTGGAAACCTTGCCGCAATATTTTCAAGATCCTGATGATATTTCTTGGTATATATATATGTGTAATTTATTTTCTTTTTTTACAGTTTGTTTATAAATAAATTGTGCATACTTTCTTGTACTTCCTCTCATTTCATATCTCTGCTAACGGGCGGGAACATTTATCCTCATTTACCAGTTAGCGCTCACAGAGGGGTGTGTGTGTGTGTGTGTGTGTGTGTGTGTGTGTGTGTGTGTGTGTGTGTGTGTGTGTGTGTGTGTGTGATTGCGGGGCTAGCTGGGGCTCCCAGGGTCAGGTCTACAGCATGCCATGGAGGGGTTTCCCAGCAACCTTCAGCTCGTCAGTCTGGTGTGCTGATCTGTGTAGAGGAAGGTAATTTGAGAGGTCCTATTGTTTTTCAGAGACGCTCTCCTTTCCTTCTCAGTTTCCTCGTTCCTTCTCAACATATCCCTTTTCTTCTTCTTCTATTTTTTTTCTTCTTTTCCCTTCTCTTTTCTTTCTTATAGTCTAGCTGACGAAAGCACACGGAAGATGATTTTTTTTCCAGCTTCGCTGCTTGTCATGCAACATTTCCATAGTCTTTATTACTTTTCCTTTATCTGGAATAAGCTGTACTTTATGATGCGAAGATTTATCGGGGGTAGATACAGTAACTTAAGCACCACATGAAAAAAAAGAAGAAAGAAAAGGATTTTAACCTCGAAGTAACCACGTCACACTTAAGCAAGCTACATAGGTGTATGTCATAGTTAAGATATAAATGGATTGCCATCCTTCAAGCAGGCACCACAAATAAATCCAGATAAAAACATTAACACAACCAGATCTCCGCCCCACTCCTTTGTGAACAGTGCTGTTTATGCATCATCCATCCATCCATCCATCCATCCATCCATCCATCCATCCATCCATCCATCCATCCATCCATCCATTATCTGAACTGCTTATCCTGCTCTCAGGGGTGCTGGAGCCTATCCCAGCAGCCATTGGGCGGCAGGTGGGGAGACACCCTGGACACCTGGACAGGTCACCAGGCTATCTCACACACACACACACCCACACACACACATCCACACCTAGGGACAATTTAGTACGGCCGATTCACCTGACCTTGTCTTTGGACTGTGGGAGGAAACCAGAGCAGCCGGAGGAAACCCACGCAGACACGGGGAGAACATGCAAACTTCACCCAGAGGATGACCCGGGATGACCCCCAAGGCACGGTGGCGCAGTGGTTAGCGCGGTCGCCTCACAGCAAGAAGGTTCCGGGTTCGAGCTGTATATGCAGGGGAAAAAAGAAAATGTTTTGGGTACAGTAACACAATCATACCAAGTTAAGGGATAAAGTATTATCATTGACAGCTAATTACTGATGGTGTTCCTGACATAAACCTCTGGGGAGTGGGGGCATGTAGCGCAGTGTAGAGCAGTTGACCACTGTAGCTTCTCAACATAACTGCTTTCATTTGATTCCCCTGGTTATTGCTGTTCCTTTTATTATTATTATTATTATTATTTTACTGTATGGTTACTCGGGTAGGCTATTGGTACACCGTTGTGAGTTGCTAAACTGCCACGCGGTTTTAGCAGACGTAAGGTTGTAGTTAGGTGCGCGGGAAGATGTTCTAAGTAGGGGGGCTGCCATCTCACCTCACCTCACCTCACCTCACCTCACCTCACCTCATCTCATCTCATCTCATCTCATGTCATGTCATCGCATGTCATCTTCAGCCGCTTCTCCGGGGTCGGGTCGCAGTGGCAGCAAGCTACTAAGTAGGGCACTCCAGATGTCCCTCTCCCCAGCAACAGCCTCCAGCTCCTTCTGGGGGATCCCAAGGTGTTCCCAGGCCAGATTGGACATGTAGTCCCCCCAGCGAGTTCTGGGTCTACCCCGGGGTCTCCTCCCAGTTGGCCGTGCCCGGTAAACCTCCAAAGGAAGGCGCCCAGGGGGCATCCTAATCAGATGCCCGAACCACCTCAACTGGCTCCTTTCGATGCGAAGGAGCAGCGGCGCTACTCCAAGCTCCTCACCCTATCTCTAAGGCTGAGCCCAGACACCCTATGGAGGAAACTCATTTCAGCCGCTTGTATCCGCGATATCTAATCCTTTCAGTCACTACCCAAAGCTCATGACCATAGTTGAGGGTCAGAACGAAGACTGACTGGTAAATTCAGAGCTTTGCCTTCCGGTTCAGCTCCTTCTTCACCACAACGGTCCGGTACAACGTCCGCATTACTGCTGATGCTGCACCAATCCGCCTGTCAATCTCCCGCTCCATCCTACCCTCACTCGTGAACAAGACCCCGAAATACTTGAACTTCTTCACTTGAGGCAACAACTCATCCCCAACCCGGAGGGAGCAATCCACCATTTTCCGGTACAGAACCATGTCCTCAGACTTGGAGGTGCTGACTCTCATCCTGGCCATTGCACACCCAGCTGCAAACTGCCCCAGTGTGTGCCGGAGGTCCCGTTCTGATGAAGCCAACAAAACCACATCATCTGCAAAGAGCAGAGATGCAATTCTGAGGTTCCCAAAACGGACACACTCCTCACCTTGGCTGCGCCTTGAGATCCTGTCCATGAATATCACAAACAGCATCGGAGACAAGGGACAACCTTGGCAGAGTCCTACACCCACCGAAAACGTGTTTAACTTTGTGCCGAGAATGCGGACACAGCTCTCACTTTGGTTATACAAGGAGTGGATGGCTTGTAGCAACTGCCCTGGTACCCCATACTCCCGCAGTACCCCCCACAGAGTGCCCAGGGGTACACGGTTGTAAGCCTTCTCCAAGTCCACAAAAGGAGAAGTCGGGATGGACGAACAGGGAGTCTGGCTTGTGGGATAAATAAAAGCTTCGGCGTGAATTTTGAAAAGGTTTCGGTCCATTCATTTTTGTCTGTTGGCAGCCCCCCTCAACAAAAGGGGGGCTGCCAACTAAAACCCAAAGTATTGTGGCAAGCCGGCGTGGAAGAATGAGTCAAGAGGCAGCGATTTCGTTTTAATCGCAACTCCCGTGCCCCACGGCACCGCACGACCCCGGGAGTGCTCTTTCATTCTCAGAACGGACCAGAACTGACAACAATGCAACGACCCCCCCCTCATCTCACAAGTGGCGACATCAGTCTGAGTCACGGTCCTACGGTCAGCGGTCTCCTACTTAGTCTGAGTCGAACTCCCAAAACAACAACACAAGAACAACCACAGCACGAACACCACTTCATTAAAACACAATTTTAAATCTAACATTAACAGTCCCATCAGCCATTGTGCTCCCCCAGCGCAGAACCGCCGACAGTCAGAGCGACAGTATGACGTCATTGTTTTGATCATAAGGCGCGTGTGTAGCAGATTGGGAATGGAGTGTTTACTCACTTTACTATTAAAAATGTCCACTCCACGCAGCCCCGCCCACTGCTGAAAACAAAAATATGTTTTTGTTTTTTTTGCATTTGTACGTTAGGAAAAGTTAGGCATACTGTTGTGTCTAAGATGTTACACAGCCACCTGCCACTACTGGGGAGGGGGGAGGGGGGGGGCGCTGCACCCACCTCTAAGGGGAGCTGCAGCCCCCCCCCCACGCTAATGGTTGTAATGGTCGACTCAACTAGTTTATTATGAGCAGTATTAGCCGGTGTGCGCTGGACACGTCTCACAAACTGGGGAAGGTCGGTGTCGAAAAGCGAGAACCTGCACGGTCAACAAGGTGGTCTTTCCAGACAACAAGGTGGTCTTTCCAGAAAACCCTGTGCAGGCATACCTACACACCATATTACCAAGCAGCAACTGGGCAAGGGGGTTTCATTCACGCAAAGCCAACGATGAAGTAAGTTATGATGATGGAAAAGGTATACATACTTCCGAGGGTACTCGACCTGATGATGATGATGATGATGATGGTGGAAAAGGTAGGACTGTGGGAACCGCAGGCTTCTACATGGTGTTCTTCCGCAGCATTTCACTGTAACAGAAAACTGTTTATGCAACAACAGTCAAGGCCTTTAAAGTGAAGCCAGAACAGACTTTTGTCCAGTGAATCATGTTGTGTTGCTGTGAAGCCCCTTGAGGCAATTTTGTAATTTGTGATATTGGGCTACACAATAAAATTGACTTGATTTATTCCTCTTCAGATGTTTTTGAATATTAATAAGGTGATGTTGAAATTAAATGATATGGTGATTAAAAGCACGCTACCATGAAAACACGCTTACACTGAGGCGTCGATGTTGTGCGGCTCGGCTCCCAAAAAAACAAAACAAAAAAACAACCCAGAAGTCAAATGTATTTTGAAGTTTACAGAAACACGTTATCTCTAAATGATGACCTGAGAAATGTGCCGTGCTCGTGTCCAGGTCACCATGACCTAACCCCCCAGTTACGGTCTTATAGTCCATACTTATGTAAGACTTTACTGTTAAGATAGTGATAAAAACTTTAAATTGGTTATTTTTTTTACTTACAATCACAAAGTTATTTTCTAAAATACTTGAGAAAATCTTCCTGCTTTTAAATTTTAGTGTTTATTCTTACTTTTCTAACAGAAGCAGAGACATCCATCCATCCATCCATTACCCAAACCGCTTATCCTGCTCTCAGGGTTGCGGGGGCAGCACGGTGGCGCAGTGGTTAGCGCGGGCGCCTCACAGCAAGAAGGTCCTGGGTTCGAGCCCCGGGGTGGTCCAACCTTGGCGGTCGTCCCGGGTCGTCCTCTGTGTGGAGTTTGCATGTTCTCCCCGTGTCTGCGTGGGTTTCCTCCGGGGGCTCTGGTTTCCTCCCACAGTCCAAAGACATGTAGGTCAGGTGATTCGGCCGTACTAAATTGTCCCTTGGTGTGAATGTGTGTGTGTGTGTGTGTGGTTGGGCCCTGTGATGGCCTGGCAGCCTGTCCAGGGTGTCTCACCGCCTGCCGCCCAATGACTGCTGGGATAGGCTCCAGCATCCTCGCGACCCTGAAAAGCAGAGACATTCCTTTGAATAAACCGATGAGGGTAAAATAATAACAAAACAATGCACTTTGGTTGACTGTGATGCAAAAGCTCCACATCTGAAACTCAACATAGCAGAAGGTCTTCGGCCGGCTTGAAGAGCAGCCGACAGAATTTAAGACATACACCGCCGACAATAAGCATCTTAAATGAGTCAAACACCGTTTGTATTGACTCAGTTTCTGAATGCCTACATGTGCAGAACACATGGAAGTCAATGGAGATACCACAACAGAAGAGCGTCTGCCTGTTTGTGTGCTCGTTTTGATCTCGTCAGAACTGTTTTTAGGTCATTTTTACCAAAGGTGTGAACATCTCTGGAGGTAGTGTTTTGTATTTGTTGTGTTGGGTCATCCCCGCACAGAGGACAACATGTCTCAGTTGATGTCAACTGGGATTAATATCAACACAAACACACACACACACGCGCGCGCGCGCACGCCAGACCCTCATAACAGCATAAGAGACACACTCGCACTCAGGCCACATCAGAATCAGGATCAGGATCAGGATCAGGATCAGGATCAGGATCAGCAGAGTTGTATTTATTGCCAAGTACAAGAACATACAAGGAACTTGTCTAGGTATGTTGGTGCAAGAGGGAAAAATTAACGGTAAATAGTGAAGATAAAAGTTAAAAAGAAGAATGAATAAAATATATACGCAAGATAAAATTAAGTAAAAATGATTGTGAGGCGCAATAAGGTGCAATCACCACCAGTTCAGAGCTGAACATGAGACCACATGGCAGCCCCTGATGCCCGGCACTGGTGGCAGGAGCAGTGTTTAGAAAAAGTTAAATGAAAAATTTAAAAAGGTATTTACAGTACTACTACTACTACTACTACTACTATCACTACTATCACTACTACTACCACCACCACCACTACTACTACTATTTTCGGCTGTTCCCGTTAGGGGTCGCTACAGCGGATCATCCGTTTCCATCTCTTCCTGTCCTCTACATCTTCCTCTGTCACACCAGCCACCTGCATGTCCTCCCTCACCACAGCCATAAACCTCCTCTTTGGCCTTCCTCTTCTCCTCTTCCCTGGCAGCTCCATATTCAGCATCCTTCTCCCAATATACCCAGCATCTCTCCTCCACACATGTCCAAACCATCTCCATCTTGCCTCTCTTGCTTTGTCTCCAAACCGTCCAACCTGAGCTGTCCCTCCAATATACTCGTTCCTAATCATGTTCTTCTTCGTCACTCCCTGTGAAAATCTTAGCAAGTCATTTTCAGTATATTATATTTATATTATGTGTTATAAGTGGTGTTGGCAGGCCAGGAGGGGGCAGTCTTCCCTCCTGTCCTAATAATAACAACAAATATCAAATCCCAATGCCCCAGGGCAGGGACGGGGACACTGTGCTGTAGGAGATGCCGTCCTTCGGATGAGACATTAAACCGAGGTCCTGACTCACTGTGGTCATTAAAGATCCCATGGCACTTATCGCCAAGAGTAGGGGGTTCCCCGGTGCACTGGCAAAAATCCCAACCCGGCTCTCTCCATCTGGCCACCTATTCACCCC
This sequence comes from Lampris incognitus, assembly GCF_029633865.1. Taxonomy (NCBI): domain Eukaryota; kingdom Metazoa; phylum Chordata; class Actinopteri; order Lampriformes; family Lampridae; genus Lampris; species Lampris incognitus. Next base: position 12,628,045 of record NC_079226.1, read on the forward strand.
CCCCCCCCCCATGTAATTGGCCCAATGAGTCCTCCCTCTCCACCTCAAGCTGATGTGTGGTGAGCGTTCTTGCGCAAATGGCTGCCGTGCATCACCCGGGTGGTGCTACACATTGGTGTTGGTTGAAGTGAGTTACCCCCTTCACTGTGACACACTTTGGGTGTCTAGAAAAGCGCTATATAAATGTAATAATAATAATTATTATTACTACTATTATGATGTATTATACAGTATATATATTTACAGTGTAAGAGTTATTTACAGGGTAGTGCAGGTTTTATGCAGGGTGTCCATAGATCACAGTAGGGTAGCGGGCGGGGGGGGGTGTCAGTATCTGTGGGGGTCTTGTTAGAAAGGCTTTCTGCTGTAGGGAAGAAGCTGTTCTTGTGGTGCGAGATTCTGGTCCCCCCCCCCCCCCCAGAACCTCGCGCCACAAGAACTCTCATCTCAACATCTAACGCACATGAGAAGGAAGGATGACTCTGGAAGTTTAATGGGTGGGAAACTGATTTCCTCTACTGATGAACCGATATGCTGAACCGTTGTTGTCTTTCCTCAGCAAGTGTGGTTGCACCTGGTTTTCAGGTATCCGCCCCCTCTAATGCCGGAGAGTCATAAGAAAACGAGTGTGCTTCGTAATTAGGGGGATTCCTGTACTTACATGTGTGACAAGGGGAATTCGAGTGTTGCTCGCGACTAATCATCTCTTGTCACCCCTCCAGCAGAAATGAACTTTGGCACCGACCATGTTTATACAATCCCTCCCGCCATCTCTTACCTGAACAATGCTCTACTGTAAGTCACACCCGGCAGTGGGAATGTACCCTCGCAGGGCGGATAGGACCTGCCAGTCATCAGGCTGGCTCGATCATCTATAAGGACGAGACCGGAAATATCAAGTGATGCCTGCAATGAAGCCTGTTGTCCACAAGAGGGGTATCTTGCACCGTATTCACTCCTCAACCCCACCCCCCCAGTCTCTCCGGCTCGCCCTCATTTTAACGGGGTGCAGTGACGACTCGAGCAGAAGGACAAAACAGCTCGTGACGCTTCCTTAGCAAACACGTGCCGTTGCCGAGGAACCCTCCAGCAAGACAAGCACCGCACCGGCCGCCAGCACAGTGAATAAGCCCTGTTATCTTAACCATCATGATGTGCAGGAAGCACATGGGGAGAAATGCTGCAGGCGGTGGAGAACAAACACATGATGCATATCGAGGCTTCTTTCCCCAGCAGGAAGCGCTGTTTTCATGGAGGAGAGAGAAAACCCACCTCAGACTCAGAGAGAGAGATCAATATTTACTATCAGGCACTTTCACCATGCTGCATGGAGGTATATCCTCCCATGGAGGCCGGGTTTGAGAATTTCCAAAATAAATAAATAAATAAATAATCTGGATGCCTTAAATATTTGCAGGATGCACACATGTACCATTTAATGCTTGTGATGTATAAAGAGACGCCCTGGTGTGAGCTGCTGTTTTACACGTGTAGCGTTTATCCACTGTAAGGTCCGTTATCGGTAATAACTTGCAGCTCTGGCTTGTGAGGATATGGCACATAAAGAAAGCATCATACTGAAGGTCCGTCCATTAACCGAACTGCTTAGCCTGCTCTCAGGGTCGCGGGGATGCTGGAGCCTATCCCAGCAGTCATTGGGCGGCAGGCGGGGGGACACCCTGGACAGGCCGCCAGACCATCACACACACACACACACACACACACACACACACACACACACACACACACACCTAGGGACAATTCAATATGGCCGATTCACCTGACCTACATGTCTTTGGACTGTGGGAGGAACCCGGCGCCCCGGGAGGAAACTCATGCAGACACGAGGAGAACAGGCAAACTCCACACAGAGGACGACCCCCAAGGTTGGACTACCCCGGGGCTCGAACCCAGGACCTTCTCGCTGTGAGGCGACCGCGCTAACCACCGCGCCACCCATATCGAAGGTAGGCAATGAAATTAGAGGTGGGGAAATGACAGCCGTCCCCCTAAATGTAAAATAAGCTTGGACGTCTCATTTACTATGAGAGCGAGTCAACGTGCGCTACACACTAAACAGTGTAAAGTCTACAACGTGCATGAAGGCGTTTCCGGTTTCAAGGCCGGCCAGTTTGAAAGGCGGTAGGTAGGTGGAGTCCTTTAACTACCTGAAGGTGAATGAACGAAAGCAAAACGTCCCCCTCAGTGTAAATGGAGGAGTTCAGAGTGGACGTTTTCCAAATTAAATTGTGTTTGTAGAAGAGACAAGTGCAAACAGACCCCGGCGGATTTTTCATTTGCTGCTTTGGAAAGATGAAGTGCAGACGAGAGCTCCGCATAGATGATTGTGTCGTCCCGCTCAGGAGGCAGAGCAGGTCGTGTGGTAACTGGAAGGTTGCCGGTTGCCGGTTCGATCCTTGGCTCGTCCTGGCAACAATGTCAGGGTGTCCCTGAGCAAGACACCTAAACCCCTAACTGTTTCTGATGAGCTGGTTGACGCCGCCATCTGTGTATAGGAGGAGTGTGTGTGTGTGTGTGAGTATGTGTGTGTGTGTGTGTGTGTGTGTTGCAGCTAAAATAACACTATATAAAATATAGCATAAATTTGTCAATTACTGGATTTACTGCGGCGACACGGTGGCACAGTGGTTAACGCGGTCGCCTCACAGCAAGAGGGTCCAGGGTTCGAGCCCCGGGTTAGTCCAACCTTGGGGGTCGTCTCGGGTCGTCCTCTGTGTAGTTTGCATGTTCTCCCCGTGTCTGCGTGGGTTTCCTCCGGGGGCTCCGGTTTCCTGCCACAGTCCAAAGACCTGTAGGTCATGTGACTCGACCGTACTAAATTGTCCCTAGATATGAATGTGTGTGTGTGTGTCGGCTCTGTGTGATGGTCTGGCGGCCTGTCCAGGTGTCTCCCCGCCTGCCTCCCAGTGACTGCCGGGATAGGCTCCAGCATCCCCACGTCCCTGAGAGCAGGATAAGCGGTTGGGATAATGGATGGATGGCTGGATCGATTTACTGCCATTGATTTTGCTTGAGGCCAATGGGAAAGAATTCCTTCTCTGCTCACAATGGCAGAAACAATTCAGGATCAGCGTCAATGCACAGCTGTCCACCGCTCTGCCGGTGGCCTGTAAAGGGACAGAGCTATCGAGAAAATTCCTGAAGTGTGTTAGTCGCACATTAACACACACAGTCGAACAAGACAAGGCTTACCACAACATGTGGCTGGGTTTCTATCTCAGCTGAATACTAACAGGCATGGTTATGTATATGTGACATCTCCAGCAAGGCTGACCACGCCTCTCCTGTCATTACAGCGTCCATAGTGTTTGTTACCCATCAGCGTCCAACCAGGATTCAAGAATAGTAATATCAGACTGGACTGTCCTTTTTCTAAAACAACTGGTCTATCCATCCATCCATCCATCATCCATCCATCCATTATCCAAACCGTCCATCCTGCTCTCAGGGTCGCAGGGATGCTGGAGCCTATCCCAGCAGTCATTGGGCGGAAGGTGGGGAGACACCCTGGACAGGCCATCACAAGCAGGCAGCCAGCCCCCCCATCACCACCACCACACCACACACATTCATACCTAGGGACAATTCAGTATGGCCGATTCACCTGACCTACATGTCTTTAGACTGTGGGAGGAAACCCACACAGACACCGGGAGAACAGGCAAACTCCACACAGAGGACGACCCCCAAGGTTGGACTACCCCGGGGCTCGAACCCAGGACCTTCTTGCTGTGAAGTGACCGCGCTAACCACTGCACCACCGTGTCGCCCAAAACAGCTGGTCAAAATCTTTAATTCTACCAGCAAGGTAGAAGAGGAGCTGGGCTGTACTCTCTTTCAGAAATACATGTGAATTGAGTTGTTTCGGAGATGGCGGAGACATCAGCAGGGGACCTCAAGGACTTTTTGCTGCCTGACAAAGGAGAAAACTCCCCAGCTCTCCCTTCGCTGACTTCAAAACGTTTGCAAAAGCACAAATCAGCCATGCTTCTGCAGCTTTGAGGAAAGGTTCTGTCACCCTTTTGCAAATCAAAGCCATGCAAATCAGCACCTCCCGTTCATTGTCTTTTACCGAGGTTACAGGCAGGAGCAGGAGGAGCAAACACATCTCTTCCACCCGGCTTCCCTGATAGAGTCAGATGGGACACAAAAGTCATTCCTCTCCCTCAGCACGGTAGTCTTGATGAACCTCACTGCCAGCATCCATCACCGACCGCTCACCATCGTTACAGACTACAAAACCGGACTAAAGAGGCCCCAGCGGTTCCTGATCCATCCTGGCTACTGATGCAGAGGCTGATGAGTCAACAGGCCGTTATATCAAATTGATGCTACGCTCTGGGAGATTATTAAGCCATTGTGTGCAGTCTCTGAAAGATAACCAAAGGCCGGTCCAGAACACGACTGGTGGGATCTTTGCAGACCAGCAGGCCGGCTATAATACCCGCGGCTGTTGCCCAGGCTTTTATCAAGGTGTCAGTGAAGCCAAGAGAATTCGTTTTCTTTTTTCTAGTGAGCACAGTCTCCATCAAGAGGCAGCGAAAGCAGGAAAAGTCTGCTGGAGGTGTGAGTGTCACATCTGCCCTCGCTGCCTCCCCTGAGATGCCCTCCACTTCTCACTGTGTCCCCCCTAACCTGCAGCCTCTCTCTCCCCCTCTCTCTCTGTGATTGTCCGAGAGCAGACAGGGGTTGCCGGAGTCCAAGCGGCGCCCCACCAGCTGCAGCTCTTTCTGCAATCACCACGGTCTCCTACCGTCCTATACTCGGCTCTGCCACATCCACGCTGCCCGCGCCCGCCAAGTCAGTCTACGTGCTGAGGCATTCATATTGCTGATCTTGCTTGTTACCCGTCTTGCCCTCTCATGACCCTGTTTTCTCCCTGCAGTTCCATCTGCTCCGCTCCAGCCACCCCCCCCCCCGCCCCCGTCTGCAGTTTTGGTCTTGTCTGCCCTGCTTCTCAGCCCGGGACGCTCAGCCTCGGCTACGCTTTGCACGGTCGGTCACCAGCCCGGCTCTTCACATATCTGCTCATCCGCTCTGCTCCGCTTATTCCTGGCCCAACGGCCTTGCAATAAATATTCACCTTTACCCCGTTCCTGGCTCTGCACCTCTCTTGTGTTTACCACTTGGGGTCACTCGTATAAACCCACCTAACCGCGAGTAAACAAGGCCACTACTATAGATGCTTTACAACGGGACGATCTATGCCATCTTGAAGCGAGAGTACATTTTCAAGGCCTCCGGCGGCTGTAGTTTCTAAAGGACAACCGGAGGCTTTGAGACGGGTCCGATATGAGGGGGCTGTCCTGTGCATTGAAACTAGCTGCATGTATTCATTCGCCGATACGAACAGGGCTTCCAGAGGATTCCACTGAGGCAGCTCACGGGGTCACAGATAAAGACCTCAATGGAGACCGTGTCAATTGTAAAAGCCATCGGCGCCATCCCTTTTTTTTTTTTTTATTCTATAGAAAAAACATTCAAAATACAGCACACATATACCAAACAAATAGGGAAATAAAACATTTCACAAACCCATCGAGCTCTACAGAATCAAAGATTACAACACAGGTAGACAAAACAGGAAACAGCGAGGTAACCTGTAGGCCTCGGTGTGGCTTCCAGCCTACAGAAACCCCCCCTCCACCAATCACAGAATCACACAAAAAATACACATAAACCACACACAGTATACTGCTTAACTATAATCCAACATCACTCTCCCTCCTTCCCCAGTCACAACGAAAGTGCTCCCCTCTGCGAACCCACCAACCAACTCTTCTTCTCTAACACAACCACACAACACCTCTTTCATTACACTCCTAAAATTATTCCACACCTCAGCTCCCCTCTTTCCATAATGGGCTGTATTCCTCCTTAGCTTGTCATGGCTTAAAACACAATTTAATAAACTAACATCACATCCGTCACTTTGCCAGCCACCCCAAAACAACCACAATTCTCTCCACCCCATCCTGTCAACAAACCACCTCTCCAACATCTACTTATTAATTCCTTCATTTTCAACACGTGTCCCTCCAGCTCACAACATTCAACACACTCATGCATAAATGCTTCCACCCCCCACACACACATCACATGCTGTCTTCACATTCACATCAAACTTACTGATTAGTACATTACTGAACACCCTATTGTGCCTAAAAAATAATAATAAATAAATAAAAAAATCTTCCCATCCTTAAAGCACGGTAGCTGTGCTTGCTGCCTGCAAGCGGTATAATGAAGGTTTGATGCAGAAACGTCTGTTTTACCTCCGTCTGTACCAGCTGTTAACCTATTCATAACCACTGAAGACACAGGCCTGGGTTCCCTTTACGCCCTGCAGAACAAGTCACCCCCCCCCCAATGATCATTGTATGATTCCCACTCTACATTATGGTGCTGAAATACAGCTAAACATTAATCAACATTTAATTAGGTTTAGTTATATGTTGGATATGGTATCATATGTAGCTCAGTATTACCATGCCGGATGACACTGTTGATCAGTCTTCGCTCTCTAAAATATGCACGCTGCCGCGGGATAACCTTTATGATATGCTCCTACTGCCGGTGTTTCATCAAAATCTGTGACCTCTGACCTTTCACGTTAGTTTCAAATACAAATTGATTTTTTTGGGGGGGGGGTTCCCCCTTTTTCTCCCCAATTGTATCCGGCCAATTACCCCACTCTTCCGAGCCGTCCCGGTCGCTGCTCCACCCCCTCTGCCGATCCGAGGAGGGCTGCAGACTACCACATGCCTCCTCCCATACATGTGGAGTCACCAGCCGCTTCTTTTCACCTGACAGTGAGGAGTTTCGCCAGGGGGACGTAGCACGTGGGAGGACCATGTATTCCCCCCGGTTCCCCCTCCTCCGCGAATAGGTGCCCCGACCGACCAGAGGAGGCGCTACTGCAGCGACCAGGACACATAACCACATCCGGCTTCCCACCCACCAGACATGGCCAATTGTGTCTGTAGGGATGCCCGACCAAGCCGGTGGTGACACGGGGATCTGAACCGGTGATCCCCCTGTTGGTAGGCAACGGAATAGACCGCCACGCCGCCCGGATGCCCCAATAGAAATTGATTTGCAGTACAAAAAATTGCGACCAACAGATATCGCCATGTCCACCAAAACCAGATAAATTCAAGATAGGCACTTTAATGGTAAAGACAAGGCGGTGGTAAAGGAAGTCGTAGAGGTCAGGATGTGTTTTCGACAGACGTGTGGTTTCTCTAAAGCGCTCAATGACCACCCACCCATCCTTTCCTTCCAGTGGAGGAGATAAAACTGAATGTGGTGATGTCAGAGCACCTCGGTCTGTTTGCTGTTCATTATATACAAGGCTCAGTGTTTTCGGTGCCGAATTTCGCCACAAGAGGACACTGTTACATAACCTCACACGAACAGGAACAAATTTTGGATCCGTGGAAACATAAAATCCGGGTGAAAACCAGTTTAAACCGATCTGCTGCTTTTAAAAAATCTGGGTATTTTTCAGTGAAAATCGGTAAAAACCAAAAACGCTGAGCCTTGATTATATACTAATGCCAGAAACCAGCCTGGCTGTCAAGGAAGTCATGATTATATCCACAGACACAAGAAGAACAGTCATATTTTAAAATCACAAAGCCGTTGCTGAGCTCTAAAATTTCATAATTTGGTCTGAGGCAATGTTTGGATTTTGGCGCGCTGTCACATCTTCTCTCCATTAACTCCAGTAGGACTGGGGCAAAATGACACATGAGGGGTAACGATACATAATTCATTATTTTGATTAAGTTCTACACTGATATTATGGAGCTATTGGGACATCCACATCATCTCTTGATTAACCAATTACTTCACATTTGTTACTTGGTTAACCAATTACCCCGGCGCCTGTGGAGGAGGGGGGGATCCACATTTTGCCTCACTTTCCATTCTGCATCTTTGAATGAGTCTCCCTGTTGTGCAATTACGCTTGTTGCCTGGAGTTGAATGTACCAGACGGAAACACAGCCACCAAAGCGTGCATGAAAATAAGCCTGTGCATAAATAAACACAATGAGACGCGCATAGAAAAAACATGTAGACGCACTCTCTCACACGTATAGACCGCAAAACACAGAGTGATCAAAACATAATCAATATAATGAGCGTTATCCTCCTATCCTTACTGATCTTGGTGGTCTGTCCGGTAGCCTTAAGCAGGCTGCTAGGGATCTTGGGGTAATATTCGATGCTAACTTCACTCACTCACTCTGTATTGTCCATGCAGTGTCTTTGTCCACGTCCATGTCTGAGTTTGTCTTCGTGTGATGACTGGGAGAGCTGGCGCTGGATCAGCTGGGAGAGCTTGGCCTGCTGCATCCTGTGGGCCCAGGGACCACGGCCCTGCCTGGAGCTGTGCCCAAAGAGGAAACACCGAGGGCGGTCTGACAGGACACAGAACTGGGGCAGGCTAAGCTAACTGCTAGCCCATGGAGACCGGCAGTTCCGATAACACCGAGGGTGGTGTGGTGGCGGTCTCGGCTGGCGTTGACCGTGGTGTTTTTGGTGTCGTCGTGTGGAGTGCGGGGAGGTGTGTTGAGGGTGTCTGGCTGGGAGAGCTGGCATTGGATCGGCTGAGGGAGCCTGGTCTGCTGCATCCAGTGGGCCCAAGGACCATGGCCCCTGCCCGGAGATGCGCTCGAAGAGAAAACACCGAGGGCGGTCTGACCGGACGCGGGGCTGGCTAAGCTAACTGCTAGCCCATGCAGACCGGCAGTTCCGACAGTCATCCTGGCTGGCGTTCATTCCGTAGGACAGTGATTTTTTGTTTAGTTTGGATACATGTGTTAGTTTCGATATGTGTGTTCTTGTAGTTCTTGGATAGGTGTTTTTGTCTTTGTGTTACACTGCTGTGGGCTGGGGGAAACGATATTTTGTGAAACGAGACGACAAAATGTTCCTAATCCCTGAAGTTGTGTGTGAACAGTGTGGGTTTGACAGACAGCACGACAACCACGGCGTCCGGACAGGGCAATGGGTTATACACACATCTGTTAGAGGAGCAGCTTCTACATAAGGTACAAAGTGCTTTGCAGTAAAGGCAATGACTGAAAGGACTATGGTTAAAAAAAAAGAAGACAAAGTCACACTAACCCAGATATGGATACGACTCTACGCAGATTGTTCTGGCCTAGTTGTCATATTTGGCCACTATTAGAGGACCGCCAGAGGTGATGCACCAATTTCCTAATGAGTTCTGGCCTTGCAGAGCGACATGATGCTAGTTTAGGTTTCTAATGTAAAAGCCACGAGAGCATCAAACACGCCAGCAATTTCTCCATTATTCCCTCGTGAGTCTGAATCCGTTCTGTTCATTAAGTTGTGTCCCAGAACAAAGCAAATACTGCTTTTCTGTGTGTGTTCCGCTCCGTTTATCCCATACAGACCTTTCCTCCTCTGGTTGGCTGGTAGCCTCCTGAGCTCTCTGGTCCGTTGGGGTGAGGAAAAACAAGAGCGTCCGGCTGCCATTTATAAGGCTTATCACGGCCCGTGTGCGCCCAGGGCTACTTTGGACAAGGCCGGAACCAGATAACACCATCTGATAACCGTCCGCGGTTCAAATGGCCCAAACCTGGAGGTAAGTTGTGGTTGGACGGCGATGAATGTGTCCGCAAATGCGTGAAAAATGACCTCCGTTGGAAAACAGATCTGAGATAAATCCAGTTTCCTTTCTCTCTGTAAGACACTGCAGCCTCTCTTTCATCTACACAGTACAGGTGAACTGGTAAATGGTCTCGAAGTAATGTGTGCATGCATGCATTTATCCATCCAGCTGGGTCTATCTGTCTCTATCCGTCCGTTGTAGTGTCAAGTTTTTTAGGCTCCCAACAAATGCATGCTGTGTTGTGCAGAAGCCTCCCTTCAGGGATCAGTAAAGCATTTCTTACCTTAACTAACGGTTTCCCACAGCTGCTTCATCCACTTCACTGTGAAAGGTGTCACATCAGCGCACTGTTCAACACCGCATATGTACGAATAATGTGTGACTATAATGTGTACTTGTGATTTGGGAAAAAAAGGGGACTTCCTGTGTTTGAGAGGAAATCAGTGCCCGAAAGTATGCGTTGTGAAACATGCAACTCTCGTCCAGCAATTTTATTTGTTTACAAAACCGAAACCCTCCGGATTTTATTAGAGACGGCCGCTTAGAGACAATGCTTTAACATGAAATTCGAAGGGGTGTCCGGGTAGCGTAGCGGTCGATTCTGTTGCCTGCCAACACGGGGATCACCGGTTTGAATCCCCGTGTTGCCTCCGGCTTGGTCGGGCATCCCTACAGACACAATTGGCCGTGTTTGTGGGTGGGAAGCCGGATGTGGGTATGTGTTCTGGTCGTCGCACTGGCGCCTCCTCTGGTCGGTTGGGGCGCCTGTTCAGGGGGGACGGGGAATGGGGGGGGGGGGGGTGAATAGCGTGATCCTTCCACACGCTCCGTCCCCCCGGTAAAACTCCTCACTGTCAGGTGAAAAGAAGCGGCCGGCGGCTCCACGTGTCGGAGGAGGCATGCGGTAGTCTGCAGCCCTCCCTGGATCGGCAGAGTGGGTGGAGCAGCAACCAGGACGGCTTGGAAGAGTGGGGTAACTGGCCAGAGAAAAAGGAGGAAAAATTCACAACCCCCCCCCCCCCAAAAAAAACAAAACAAAACATGAAATTGTGGAATATTCTGATTCCACTGGCAGAAAATATTCCGTTTTAAAGACCTGCAAAGCATTTGTCTACGGGGTGCAGTTATGGTTTAGCGGCAGCATGATGCATGGCCGGGCGGTTGTGCCAGCTGCTGTTTCACCAGTAACATAGCATCATTTGACAGATATTCATTAGCGGCAGATGTTTATCTGCCAATACCAACAGCTTCCAGGCGACTGAGCATGACAGGCCGTAAATTGAAAGTAGTCGCGAATCAAGTTTTACGGTATATCCAAGTAACACACATGACCTCACAGGAATTGCGGTATCTGTACAGCCATGGGCTGAGGACCACCTTAGAGGAGGCTCGATGCTGAAGTGATTCCGAGCTGCACCCCAGAAAGACACTTGAGGTCATAAAAACAATAATTTACTGTCAGCAGATAGAGGTCAAGGCCGCGTCCCCGAGAAACAGATGGGCAAAATGTTGTTGCTTATGCAGCATACCACGTTGAATCAATAGTGTAAGACAAGAACTCGAGAGCCACAACATATTTAAAGCTGCCTTTTGACTGGAGTTAGCCTAAAGTCAAGTTATGTTACCAGCTCCTTGAGATTCTGCAGCAACATTACATCTGCAGCTTTTACATGACTATCCATCCATCCATTATCCCAGCCCCCTATCCTGCTCTCAGGGTCGTGGGGATGCTGGAGCCTATTCCAGCAGTCATTGGGCGGCAGGCGGGGAGACACCCTGGACAGGCCACCAGGCCATCACACAAGGCCGACATACACAAACACACACACACACACACACACACACACACACACACACACACACACACACACACACACACACACACACACACACCTAGGGGCAATTTTGTATGGACGAGTCACCTGACCTACATGTCTTTGGACTATGGGAGGAAACAGGAGCACCCGGCGGAAACCCGGGGAGAACAAGCAAACTCCACACAGAGGACGACCCGGGACGACCCCCAAGGTTTGACTACCCTAGGGCTCAAAGCCAGAATTGCTGTGAGGAGACCACACTAACCCCTGTGCCATCCTTTTACATGACTAATGATCAAGGCTCAGCGTTTCCGGTTTTTACCGATTTTCACAGAAAAATACCCAGATTTTTTTAAAAGGAGCAGATCGGTTTAAACTGATTTTCACCCGGATTTTATGTTTCCACGGATCCAAAAGTTGTTCCTGTTCGTGTGAGGTTATGTAACAGTGCCCTCTTGTGGCGAAATTCGGCATACTGGATGGCTTTGAAAAATAAAAACCGAAAACGCTGAGCCTTGCTAATAACGCATTAATGTTTCCAACTCATTTCCCCCTAAATAGAGCCATCATTTCTCAGGCATGTAGTAGTTGAGGTGACTGTGATCAGTGTTACTGTTCAGTGTTTTACATCACTTTAAAAATGTGTGCGTCTCATGTAAACGCTTAAATGTTCCAATACAGAAACAGGGCAGACCCTGAGAAATCTGACACCGGTCATGCTCCTTCCCACTGATTATCATAACAGACCTCTGAGGTGATGTCAATTTGCATCCTTGGAAACTGGGTCTGTTTTCCACTTTATAAGAGACATAGGCAGCTGACATTCAGGGACACATGCAGACACAGTGACATCAAATTATGCCAAGACGGGTCTTTCCTGGGATTTCTTCAAACTGGTGCAGAACTGCACCATTGCAATTTATCACCTCTTATTTCGCCTGTATACGTCAATATCTGAAGATAGTTGTGTTGTGGTGTTGTTATTCTATGTGAAGTACACCGAGAGAGCCATGAAACCGGAGTCAAATTCCATGTATGTGCAAACCTACATGGCCAATAAACATGATTCTGAGTTCTTCAAACTGTGTTCCTTTTTTTTGTTTTTGTTTTTTTACAGTAGAGAGAGGTTTTTATTTTCCAGTCTGCATATGCAAAATTCACATTTTAAACATATATGTGAGACCAGCTATGTTATATGGTTTGGAGACGGTGGCACTGATGAAAAGACAGGAGGTGGAGCTGGAGGTGGCAGAGTTGAAGATGCTAAGATTTTCACTGGGAGTGATGAAGAAGGACAGGATTAGGAACGAGTACATTAGAGGGACAGCTCAGGTTGGACAGTTTGGAGACAAAGCAAGAGAGGCAAGACTGAGATGGTTTGGACATGTGTGGAGGAGAGATGCTGGGTATATTGGGAGAAGGATGCTGAATATGGAGCTGCCAGGGAAGAGGAGAAGAGGAAAGCCAAAGAGGAGGTTTATGGAAGAGGAAGAAGAAGCAAGAGGAAGATGTAAAGGACAGGAAGGGATGGAAACGGATGATCTGATCCACTGTGGCAACCCCTAATGGGAGCAGCTGAAAGTAGTAATAGTAATAGTAGTAGTAGTAGTAGTAATACAGTAGTAGTAAGTGGTAGCAGTAGTAGTAATAGTAGTAATACAGTAGTAGTAGTAGTAGTAATACAGTAGTATTATTAGTAGTAGTAATACAGCAGTAGTAGTAATACAGTAGTATTAGTAGTAATACAGTAGTAGTACTAGTAGTAGTACAGTGGTAATAGTACAGTAATAGTACAGCAGAAGGGTAACTCAAAACAACAAAAACAAAACACTAAAAATAAACAAAACAAAACCATCAACACAAACAAATACAAAACAGTCAAAACGAAAACAAGAACAAAACAAAGCAACATAAATCAAAATCAAGTCACATCCTGGACCCTGTCCTTCCCTCCGCTCATCCATCCATCTCATATCCTGCCTCGTTTTCTTGAAACGTCAAAGCCCAGCAGACACCGTCTCAACAGACGGGGAAATGCAGCATTACGGCATAATCGAATGTGAGGTCATTCAATAGCGCCGCAGGACAGTTTAATTGAACCTTTTTACACCACAATTTGCCCGTTGAGTTGAAATGCGGCTGCTGCAGATTCCCATATTTCCACCAATCAATCAAACTTTAATTACATGGCGCACTTCCTGCCCTAAAAAATACAATGCAATGCACTTCACGTGACGTGAAAGTGCACAGAAAATAAAAAAGATGGTAGCGAGCAAAGAAGCAAACAGACAGAATAAATAAAAACAACAGAACATGCAATCCTGAAAAACATTCTAATGAATAATAAAACAGAATGACGTGACAGAACCCATAATCGATCAACATTTGGACGTCGACGTGACAACTTGTGCTGAAGCGCCACTCATCTTCCTCTTTCATCCTCTCTCTCACCTCAACCCTGCAGGACTCTCATCCGCCAGTGAAGCTGTGGCCCACATCCACTCCGATGCTAATTTCTGCCCAATTGAAAATAGTAACCCCACGGGACACAATTTCATATGATGGATTAATTTTCAGATGATACCCCTTCCCTTGGTCAGAGAACTCAAGCAGAGATGGAAAGGATCCAACTATTTGGTGTTTTTTTTTAAAAAATATTCTATCATGGTTACTCGAGAGATGATACTTGAAACCCGTGGTGTTCTTGTTTGAGCATAATATGGGTAAACAAAACGTGCAAAACTACATTCTCCACTGGGTTCCAAGCAAATTAATTCAAGTTTCAAGTCGACTCAAGTACTGAAGCTGTGGTATTTTGAAATACAGGATTGTTAAAGACCCCAGCGAGGTCCTTACCAGACAGTATGCATGCAGAGCTATTGGTTTTGTGAATGCGGATGAGTAGTATTTTGTGCTCTGTGCTGTAAAATATATGCATTCACACAGATATATGTGTGTAAACAGGAGCTTGCAACAGAGAAAGCGAGGCTGTGCAAATATAGCCGCTATAGGCAACTGCTAACAACACCACGCAAGTCTGGCATCACCTTGAGAAACAGCATGCAGACGATTCAACGCTTGGGTCCTATCCTCCCCTGGTCTTCCCTAGATCACATCAAGGAATATGAAATTACCGTGTTGATCCATTCGCGGAAACCAGAGTCGGGATGAAAACTGTTCTGTGCTCCTATGCGAGGCTGCTGGGGATTGCAAACCTAATAGCCGGCATGCTTTTTGGCAACTTATTGAATACGTGACTCGATTGCTCAATTGATGATGTCCTACAATGGAAGTCCTGTTGGTCTGGCGTTTCCCAACAAACGGCTCACACCGAGAGCCAGTGTAGCTTCCCACAGACATTTGCATATAGAAAGTGGCATCGCAGTTCTACAGTAGACGATGGTGAGATTTGTGGGATTGGCAATTTGCTACAAGGGGTGATTGCATTGAGAGGGAACATTAGCAGGAAACAATGGCTACAATCAACGTTCAATCAGACTGTGTAATAATGGGAAAAGTGGAGTATGGGAAACACGGAGAGAAATGAGAAAGAAGGACAAAGAGGTCACCTTGATTGGAATTCAGAGCATATGCTGCCCCCATCCCCCACCCCCCACCCACTCCATCGTTTATGAATAAAGAACTACAGACAACAAATGGGTCACTTTAGCCTTAGGCTCCCCTAACAACCTTAAAGATAAATACTGTGTTCATATTGTAAAGGCTGAGCTGTTAGTTCTGCGTGTGTGCATGCATCTCCTGGCTTTGTATTCACTCACTGCATCAACGCCGGGGTGCCAATACATGCAATGCATCCCAATATCACTATCAGCATTCAAAGTCTGTAAACTTTACTGGCCTTTGACTTAAAAAAGAAAGAAAGAAAGAAAGAAAAAGGATGAATCTCCTTGACAAACTAACACTGTGGCCACATCCCTGCCAAGCTAAACAATGGGGGGTTTTGTTAGATTAATGAAAGCTCACCCATGGAGTAAGTGACGTGACCACAATTTATTATTGTGGAAGGGGTGAATTGTTATTTTGCAGTTATGGTAATTGAATAGTGTCACTCGGGTGCTGTGAGTTGGGTGCAATTCTCCTCCTGACCGCTAGGTGACAGTGTTAACAAAGGAATTCTTATGGGGCGCACCTTTCCTCCTTGATGATGGTTTCTTTTCAAGGAAAGCGTCGTTTGCCATCTCTGCTTACTCATGCTTCGGTGTAAATGGAGGCGTATCTGCCCCTGCTCTTCTCAGAGGGGCTTAAACAAATAAAACCATCGAGAGGGTTGTATTTCAACTCTTGCAAGCTGCACGTGCTTTTGCGAGAAGAGTATTTTCTGAACCGTCACAATCCATTAAATAAGCCATTTTCTGCATTAAACGATGTATTAAAAAGTGAGGTATGGGATTTTGAGGGCGCCGGAATGAAGAGGAGAACAAATCTCAAAATTCCTGCTATGTCTCTCTGTGTCTCTCTGTGTGTGTCTCTCTCTCTCTCTCTCTCTCTCTCTCTCTCTCTCTCTCTCTCTCTCTCTCTCTCTCTCTCTCTCTCTCTCTCTCTCTCTCTCTCTCTCACACACACACACACACACACACGCCTTTAAGTCAACAGCATCACTCAAGTGTTTGTGAGGACTGCATTGTCCTCAACAGCCGTGGAGATCATGTCGGTGCGTCCGGTCTTACACACTGTTGCTGCAGCCTTGCTAAAAGGTCACGTAAAAAGCCAGTGACATTGTTCTACTCCCCAAATGTCACTGTGTCCCTGGGGGTCAGCGTGACTGACAGGAGATCTTGTCTCACGGGATAACACCACCCGTGATGGAGTGGCGGTGATGAGTGGGCGGGCGGGTTGAAACTCGTTGCAATCCACTGCGAGTTGGAAGTCGATAGTTTCGAGTCGGTATTCCTGACTTCCAGTCCTCCTTGGGAAAACATGGACGCCCGCAGCAAACGTATGTTTGTATGGCAAGTCTCTGAACGTGACAAGCATCTACTGGGGACCTACAGGAAAGCACAAATCAACTGAATGGAAACGGCAACCACAGAGTTGTTACGGCACGTTTCACAACACAAACACTACATAAGGTAAACATTGGTGAAAAGGTCATTCTGCTTACGCTGCGTTCTAGACAACTCGGGAAGTTGGGATTTTCCGACCTCACAGGAGTACAAGGAGATGCAGCGTAAAGCGAAGAGAGAGGTGGCAAAGGCAAAGAAAAGGGCATACGGCGTATGGGGAGTTAGTTGTATGACAGGTTAGACACTAAGCAAGGAGAAAAGAACTTGTACCGACTGGCTAGACAGAGAGACCGAGCTGCGAAGGATGTGCAGCAAGTTAGGGCGATCAAGGATGGAGATGGAAATGTGCTGACAAGCGAGGAGAGTGTGCTGAGGAGTACTTTGAGGGGCTGATGAATGAAGAAAATGAGAGGGAGAGAAGGTTGGATGATGTGGGTATAGTGAATCAGGAAGTGCGGTGGATTAGCAAGGAGGAAGTGAGGGCAGCTATGACGAGGATGAAGAGTGGAAAGGCAGTTGGTCCTGATGACATACCTGCGGAGGCATGGAGATGTATAGGAGAGATGGCAGTGGGGTTCATTTTTTTTGAGTATCCGGTACTGCTCACACATGCATAGTGTATGTGTTGGCAGCAGTCTGTGCACTTGGTCATTTTGCCAAAGCAAGGCCTTTTGCAGTACAGACATTTGATTACTTCAGCCAGGTGGGGGGGTCTTTTGCAGCGGCAGATAAGTTCTGGAAGGAGGTGGTCCATGAAGAAGACTTCAGCCTTGGGAAGATTTTCAAGAAGAAAACACTCACCTCTCTTTAGCCGACAAACGATGCCGCTTGTCTTTGGTCGACATCATAAAGAGATCTGTTTTTCCAGGCCAGTGCGTGGTTCAATAATTGCAGCGTCATAAAAGTGAGATCGTAATAGTGGAAATCAGGCCTTGGTGTTTGGTTTTTTATAATCCAGTAGGGGACCGTGCATTTCAGACCTAGGCCTTCGGTGAGGCGTCACCTCCTCATAATTACCCAAAGACAGCCGTCACATCGCCATGCTACAATGTTTTAGTCGCAAAAGTGGTTATCGTCACAATCATCGTTATTTGACACTTTCACCACAGCGACATCGTGTGGCGACATGGTGTAACACACAGCCTTACTGGAAGTAATCCCACTGGGCATATAAATATGCTATCAAGAAACTCAACAAACACGTCCCAGCCGGGCCGCTGGGCATAAAGACAATAAAACATCAAGCAAATCAAATAGCTGTACAAAAAAACACATTTGACTGACCAGTGTTGTCTATTTGAAGAGAAAATCCATTCTGGTAGGTGTTACATGGACGAACCAACGGAGCGTCCGCTCTTGTTATCTAAGCTCTTTGCCTAGTGGTCGATGCTTGGACTTACTGCATAGTTCATTAGGTTTCCCTGTTCATATCATCACAGTGACACACTGTCGGTTTACTGAGCAAAAATATCAATAGCGACGCCAATTACCTCACCTCTTACAACTAAATGTTATATTTGTCAAGTTGATAAGCTGTTCAGCTCTTCGTTGTCAAAACTGCCAAGTCCTCGGGCGTTTTACCAGATAGGTTCACAGCACCGAGTAAGGTTTATCCTCCGAAAAACAACTGATGAAAAAATATTCTAGTGTATTTCTAAGTGCCCCTCTATCAATGAATGTAAGAATTACAACATGTCCACCATTACATTTTGATAACATTATGCTTAAACTAGGGGCAACCATGAATTATTATAGGGGGTTTGTTTTTTAGGGGGTTCGCAGGGGCAGGCCTGCCCATAGAAATGGCTGGGGGCCCCTGAAAAGCCTCCCCCCAAATCTGCCTTGCTCATCAACGCATGTGTGTGCTCTCTATCCAACTAAACATATCTACTACTACTACTACTATTACTTTCGGCTGCTCTCATTAGGGGGCGCCACAGCGGATCATCCATTTCCATCTCTTCCTGTCCTCTGCATCTTCTTCTGTCACACCAGCCACCTGCATGTCCTCCCTCACCACATCCTTAAACCTCCTCTTTTCCTCTTCCCTGGCAGCTCCATATTCAGCATCCTTCTCCCGATATACCCAGCGTCTCTCCTCCACACATGTCCAAGCCATCTCAACTTGTCTCTCTTGCTTTGTCTCCCAACTGTCCAACCTGAGCTGTGCCTCTAATATCCTCGTTCCTAATCCCGTTCTTCTTCGTCACTCCCAGTGAAAATCTTAGCAAGAAGAAGATCTACTAAACATTATCATTGCATATATTTAGGATGAACATGATTATTGCTGGCCTCCATGCCCCCCCCCCCAGCGGGTGGGTCCTGGAAAGCTTTCCGCCCCCCCCCCCCCTCTTATGGGAGGCCCTGTGCAGGGGTGTTTGTTTTTAGTGGAACTTGATTAAGTTGGACACCTTACTTTTTAACTGAGATGTGAGGCTTCTTATCTTCCTACCTCACAGCTTACAACAAACAAACCCTCCTGACTGGCTCTGTCTTTTTGTTTGGAAGTAAACACCAATTCAAATCAGGGTGTAAGGTTGTGTTTGCTGTGCAAGGTGCCAAACTAACTCATTTTTTGGCAACTTTTGCAGCTGACACGATGACGTAGGTACCTTCACTAAGACTATACTTGTTGTTTTGGTATGGCCACCTGTGTGTAATGTTGGCGGTTTTCCACCATGAGAGAAGCAGAGATGAGGAGGAGCAGATGCGGCTCTGCTCGCTCCCTGTCTTTCAAACTTCATCCCATAGTCGACCACCACAGCTTTTGGTATTAATACAGAGACAGGCTACCGTCACAAGGAGACACAACAAGGAAATAACAAGTTGTGTAATGTTTGTTTGGCACAGTGTATGCTGTGCTGCACAACACTTCGTGGGTGGTCGACCCTCACAAGCCTGATTGCTGGTTCTTCATGATTGCTTGGCGGCCATCGAGGATTTTACAGCTAAATACTGACAAGACAGAAGTGCTGATTATCAACCCAGATAATGGGATTTCTAAGGTTGGGCTTACTCTGGAGTCTTAGTTAGTTTGGAGGTATGGAGGTTTTTATGTATATGTAAATATGTATGGTGAGCTTGTTTCCTGATGTGTTGAACTATTTTTTCCAAGTATGGTAATAAAGAATCTTGGAAACGGATGATCCGCTGTGGCGACCCCTAACGGGAGCAGCCGAAAGTAGTAGTAGTAGTAGTAATAAAGAACCTATCTATCTATCTATCTATCTATCTATCTATCTATCTATCTATCTATCTATCTATCTATCTATCTATCTATCTATCTATCTATCTATCTATCTATCATCCATAATCTATCTATCTATCTATCTTATCTATCTCCTAATCATTGGTGATTGTGAGCTGTATTGGGTGAGTGAGGATTTTATGTGGATTTAAGTGCGTATGAAAATATGGTACAGCGATCTCAAGCAATTATTTCGGCATTGACTATTGGCCTTCCTCCTCCTCCTCCTGGGTGTTTAATTTAGAGAAAGCTGTTGGGAAAGACAGCATATTTTATTGTCTCATATGGCCCCTCTGTTTGATATAAAAAGGTTAGCTGCGAGAGGCTTTAGCCCTCATTCACATTACATAAGCCTAGTTGTCCTTTAGATGGTGGATTGCTCACTAGTGTGTGTAGATGTGCTGTTTAAATTTGAATATGTGTTTTATTACAAGGACCAGTCCCGGCTTACATACATCTATCTGCTGTTCAAGCAGGTCTACTTTCAGTTAACATGACTTGTAAATGTGGCAGTGGCTTACAGTTATGGTTTAAGGTAAGAGCTGTAATATTTCTCACTTAAAAAGGTTCAATAAAACAGTGAAATTATTCCATAAAGGCTTTCCTAGATCAGTCATAGAGGCTGTTTTAACTTATCGTTGTTAAGAGTTTGGTGCACATTAGCTTTGACTTAACTGTAGTTATTACAGCTTGCTGAGGTAAATGGAATAAACGGTAAATGGACTCCATTTTATAGTGCTTTTTTTCTCGTCTACTGACCACTCAAAGCGCTTTATAACGTATGCCTCACATTCGCCATCACATGAATGGTGGAGGCTGCCATGCAAGGCACCCACCTGCTCATCAGGAGCAGTTAGGGGTTCAGTGTCTTGCTCAAGGACACTTTGATACGCTCTCTGGAGGAGCTGGGGATCGAACCAGTGACCTTTCGATCACCGTACGACCCGCACTACCTCTTGTCATGCCGCCCCTGAGGGATCGTACCAACATTGCTGAATTTCCGTGTCCATCTCTAGTGGCTGGTGATGACATCTACCCCTAACAACCTTAAAACCCTACCACTGGCTTAGCGGAAGCCTTTAATTAAAATCGACTTACCTTGTAGTTCCCAGCGCCCCCAGAGTGCATCTTAAACCACACTCCCGAGACATGATTTTTCATCCAGTATTATGGTAAGGATACTGTCTCTCTCTTCTTTTACTTGGGATACGGGGTATTTGTGGCGTAGGCAGAAATCACAGTGTGGGTGGGCACAGAGAAAATCAGGTGGGCCTATAGCCCGTCCAAGCCCAGTCATACTTAATAGGTTCTGTAATGAATATGTTGAGCAAAATAGTCCATTACAACTATAGTTGCCTGAATGCACCACAATTTAATCATACAAGACACAATTTAATCATACACCATCAGAGGTAATGTTACAGGCACCAAGACGAACATTAACAACAGCATCTCATAGCCTGGCACAGCGGACACACACACACACACACACACACACACACACACACACACACACACACACACACACACACACACACACAGCTGACAGACACAACAGCATTATTAGTCAAGTGTATAGTAGATAGAGGTACACACAGGGCTGCTAACACTGGGGAAACACCGGGTCAGTTGCTCTGGGCTCTGGGTCAAGGAAGGGTCCAACTCCAACAGCTGCTGCAGCTCCGTCGGCCCTCAGCACGCACGACGCCGTACGCCGTATAGCACCGCTGGAGCAGGGGGACCTGCGCGAGCCCGGTCAGGATCAAGGTCCAGACTGGAAAAGACGTTTACATAAACACCGCCTATGTTTGGGCTGTTTAAGGTCCCAGTATGTATTTTTCCATGTAAATCTGATGTATAGTATTGTAGCGAATTCGGGGGGCAGCCGAAAACCGTTGCAGCCGGGACGCGAACCCGGGTCTCCTCTACCACGGGCGACTGCGCTAACCAGTCAACTAAAGGGTCCGACCTGTTAGACAAAGGCTAGTGAGTCTACACATCTGTGGTCGTTACACTACCCCCCTTCCTCGAGAAGCGTGTCCCCGCGCTTCAGCATATCAGCTCCCTCACGCCTCTGGGCGCACGCGCTTCTGATGTCCTCACGGTCTCACCATCCCAACCACGGTCTCACCATCCCACTCACTGTCTCACCATCCCACTTCTGACACCAATGTAGCAAATTCTGGGGGCAGCTGGGAACCGCCGCAGCCGGGACGCGAACCCGGGTCTCCCGAACCACAGGCGACTGCGTTAACCAGTCAACTAAAGGGTCAGACCCGTTAGCCAAGGGCTAGCAAGTCTACACATCCGCGGTCATTACAGTATGTTCAGATCATTAAATAACGAGTTTGTTATCCATTTGCCATGAAACGACACAGCGAGTTGAAGCATCCAACCACTGAAGGAGTAGGCTCATCAAAAAAAAAAAAAAAAAAAAAAAAAAAAAAAGAAGAAATGAACGACAACTAGTTCATTTTCTGGGATTGTGAACTTAGTTCAAAATTTAAAATTGTGAACTACGAACATGAACTAGTTAATTTTAATCTGTGTGAATTGAACCTTGAGCTGGCTCTTGTAAAGTGTAAACTTGCACAACACCACACACACACACACACACACGAGAAGACGCAGCAACATCAACATAAAATCCAACTGTACACCCAACAAAAACTATACCCAATTAACACTAACATTGAAATAGGCAATAGGCTACTACAGTCCGAAATAGTAAATTCGCTTACTGCTTATTCTGATGGATAAATCAGCCTACTTCTGATGACTACAGCAGGAGATGACTGGGCACTGGTAAGGTAAGAATGATGCCTGAACTTGAGCTGAATTCTCTTCCTCCTGCGCCTCACTTTTCTTTTTTTGTGACAAACTTAAGCAAACAGTTTTGTTTAGCTATGATTTTTATCTTAACCTACATTGCAAGCAGCTAGCTAGCTAGCTAGCGGAAAGCAGGCCTCTGCTCCTCTGTGCAATGCGCCGGCTGTACACCGAGTGAAAGAGGAGGAGCTGCTCGCTAGCTGGTGTTTGCGAAATGCCCTGCCGCTTAAAATATCTGACCTATCGTCATCATATGGTAAAGAAGAAGCAGGCACCAAGAAACGTTTTCTCTTTATTGGTCGCACAGTCAGATACGTGAAACAGTATTCATTGACTGCTATTCACTGGTTGATCCAACAAAAAAGGAAGCCTTCTGACTGGGTGGGCCTGAGTGCCAAGTGGGTGGGCCCAGTCCCACCTAGGCCCACCCACAGCAATGGGGTATGCATTGCTAATTTTGCCCATGAGATGTCAGAAAATTACAACACCATGCATCCAAAACAATAAAGTAATTGCAATCATTTTTATGGCATTGATGTTTTTTTTTAGGGAGTTGTTCCTTATCCGACGCGAGGGTCTAAGGACAGGATATTGTGTTGCTATTAAGCCCATGATGCAAATTTGTAATTTGTGATAATGGGCTATACAAATAAAACTGACTTGACAATCATGAAATACCCCTGCAGAGATAAACTCAAGATGTGTTTTTGGATGCAGTGAGCTGTATGAGAGCGTAAGGGAGCTGCAATGTCAGGATGACATGATACAAAAAGTATTGATTTGCAAGTCACCTGAAACGTTAAATATTGCATATTGCTGTAAGGAGGCAGAAAAATGTGATGAGAAGAGTAATTTATAGCTGGCAATCTTTAACTGCAGTGCAGAGTAAAAATGGACTGAGGAAGCCACTGCCGTTTTGAGTCTGAGTGGGGCAATACTGCTTGTAAATATCAAGCATCATCGACTTGAATCCAAGGGTGAACGGAAAAGTGGTCCATTTAGCAGTCACTCTGGAAGAATCTATAAGTAATTAGTATTACGGAATTGATTAAATAATCCCCCAGCCGGTCAGTCATAACCTGTCACTCTCAAACAGCAAAACACAGTTGTGATCACTCTAATGGAGATTAATGTAATTCTTAATGGGTTGTGGTCAACACGGTGCGTTTTCAGGAGCAACTTCACTACCCTCTAATGATACTCGAGCATGCACTTAAAGCCACAGACTGTCTCCTGAAAATGATTTTGCTTCTTAGCATCTCTGGAGCACGCTATACATTTTTTACTGTGGATGTTACGACTGATCAAATATGTTATTGGTCATTCTTTTACCTATTAATTGGATACTGAGTTTAGTTTGAGTTCTGAAGAAGACAGGGTGTAAGCAAAAAATATGCAAATACTACATTGCATGGTTTGAAAACCCTGTTCGTCACATGCGGAGACCTCCCAATAACTAGATGAAGTCCCATTAGAGAATTCAGTTGTGATCTTTTCTCCGCCATGCTGAAAGAGGCAACGTCCACACATTCGCTCAAACAGCAGCGAAATCAATCCAGAAAGCGATGAAAGTAAACTATGAGGCCTCGACTATTAAAATCTATTCAATACTCAGGATGTATTGACAGCAAGACATTTTCCCAGTAATTGGCAGAAGAAATTACATATTATTCACAGGACCCATTCTATTAAAAGAAATGCATTTAAATATGCATTTCATGCTCTTTTTTTTCCAGCTGAGGCCTGCGGGGCTCCCTTTGTGGCAGGTTTGCAGTTTTCTCGCTAATAGCTCACCTTTATAACCTGCTGGGCGGCAAGCTGGCAAACGAGTCCTGAGGCAGCCTGCGCTGATCTGCAATGATCATATGACTCAACATGAAGATTGAGACTAATGCTAATTATGCTAAATCATCTTGTGCCAATTATGTTATCTGCATTAATGCCATAACAGTCTGTCCACAGGAAGTGCTGAAATTAGAGAGCTTATGTTGAGAATTCCAAGGAAAAAATTTTTTGCCAGTCGATACTTTTGAAATTTTTTTGGTGGATGAAAATGTTGAATGAGGTTTTTTTTCCTTCCCCTTTTTCTCCCCAATTGTATCCTGCCAGTTACCCCACTCTTCCGAGCCGTCCCGGTCGCTGCTCCACCCCCTCTGCCGATCTGGGGAGGGCTGCACACTACCACATGCCTCCTTTGATACATGTGGAGTCGCCAGCCGCTTCTTTTCACTCGACGGTGAGGAGTTTCACCAGGGAGACGTAGTACGGAGATGAGATTAAATCCTCTTCCTGTGATGACCGGTGGCAATAAGATGGAAACGTTTTCGGGTGATCCCAGTCTTGCTGGGAGTCTAGTACCCATATCAAAAGCAGGGTGGTTCCTAGTGAATTTCCATCGGCAATAGCTTGGGAAGGCCATTGAATGGTCTCTGTGTCCGGTGGTGGGTTGCTAATCATGTCAAAAGACATGGAGCCTCTCGTCTGGTTGATGTCAACTCGGCAGTCCAGTGTGGGGTCATGGAGAGAGCCGCTTTGCAAACCCAATTAGTATATGAAGAGGCTATTGATTATCTGCGGGAGTTTCCAAGGAGTTCAAGTTCAACTTTATCATCATGTGTACTGGAATACAATGCAAGTGTTGTGTTCTGGCTCTCTCTGCCTTAACACAAATGACACAAGGCACACCATCCCTACACCATCCCTACACTAGCCCTACATAGACTATATCCACAGAACTCATACATTAGACACACAAATTAGAAAAGTACATGGTAACGCAACAGTGTAAAATGCATATGGGTGCATCAGCTGTTCAGCAACCTGACTGCCTGTAAGGGGAGGGGGGGGGGGACAGAACGAGAGAGGGGGGGACAGAGGGGGGGGGAGAGACAGGGAGCCCTCGCTACAATGGTGTTATGTCCTACTGCACTCATGAAATCACTAACAACACTGTGCATGTGATTTTAAGACATTTTATTTGCAACAAAGGCTGCCCCGTCCCTTCCTTTTATTACCCTAACAAGCCCTTAACTGTCCACTCATTGACCTTACTGCCCACTGAAATAGGCAGTTAAAGTCCATGAGTCCACAAGTCATTACTCCAGCGTCCACATCGTCTTTTCTAACTGCACAATGAATGCCAGTGCAAAGATTAACATACACCAGCAAAATAATTCTATACCTACATAGCAGCAAGCTAGCTAGCTAGCAGTGTTTACTAATGTTGTTATGTAATTCATGTTTACCATGTTGTTATACTATATTTACCCTAGCTAAGACATGCTAGCGACTTTATTTTCTCCACTTTGTCACTTGGAGTGTAATACTGTTAATTGGTTGCATAGCAACAAGCCACTTGTGGTGGAGCTTTATTTGGAAAACATGTTAAATGTACTAAAAATGTTTCTGGGTTTCTTCTTCTTTGCTTTGTAAAACTTTTGTATAAAAGATAAACTTTTGCGTAAAAGATGATGTATGGCGTGAGCCAAAGGTGAGTGCTTGCTACCAAATCACAGCCGTGATGTCATTTGCGTTAACAATTTCCCTCTTCTTCTACTGCTTAATTATATCATTTGCTCAGGTCAAATCAAACCTTCATTTTGAGAGGTTAACATTGTTTTTATTATAAAGACCCTTACCCATTTTTTGAAAGCTTATTATGTCCAACACTTAACAAGAGATTTTGTAGATTTGCTTGCTCCTTTGTCATACATATCTTCACACCAGCTGACGTGGTACAGACAAGGCATCCTACTTTCCACGACTTGATGAGATTACTCTGCTGAATCCTGACGTGTCATGACATGAAGCTCTCCAATCTCACGTGAAGTCAAACCATTCAAGTCGACACCGATCAAAACAACAATGGAGGCAGGCGGCCAGACACAGCCCATTGCTTGTCATGTGTTTGTGTGAGTATTATATATATATATATATATATATATATATATATATATATATATATATAGTATGTGTGTGTGTGTTGCTTCTTTGCATGCACTTTTCTTTGTACCAGCCTGCTCATTTCTGTCTCTCTTCACTGTAAAACTCAGCTTCTATCAGCAACTGCCGGTCATGGCCCTTGGAATGAATTGCTGCTCCCCAAACACAACAGAACTTGTTCAGGACCCGTGTAAATGTCAGGTCATGCTGTAGATATTAATATTACTCAGCTGGGATTCCCCCTTCACTTGTTAGAATGGGAAAATCTGGAGTAAATAACACCACTGCTACCTCCACAGCGACGTAAACATTCAAGTTCAAGTTGTTTTATTCGTCAAATGCAATACAGCCTAGCAGGCATTGCTGGCAAGGCAATGCTTGGGCATCAGTTCAACCTTAAAAAAAAAAAAAACAAAACAAAACAAAACAAAACTAAAGAATATGACATAAACAGATTAAGTTGAAACTAAACAAAATCTAAGAATTAACAAAAATATAAAATTATACAAACAAAAATTACGAAATTACAGTGTTTACAGTCCAGCATGAGAAATTAAGACTAAGTTAAAATAGCAAAAATAGACTAAAAGTAAGCAACAATTCAGTGTACACAGGCCAGTGTAGAACAAACTTATATTCAAACAAAACTAAAGTCAAACATTAAATCTAAAATTAACAGTATGATAATCTACTACTACTACTTTCGGCTGCTCCCGTTAGGGGGCGCCACAGCGGATCATCCGTTTCCATCTCTTCCTGTCCTCTGCATCTTCCTCTGTCATACCAGCCACCTGCATATCCTCCCTCACCACACCCATAAACCTCCTCTTTGGCCTTCCTCTTTTCCTCTTCCCTGGCAGCTCCATATTCAGCATCTTTCTCCCGATATACCCAGCATCTCTCCTCCACACATGTCCAAACCATCTCATTCTTGCCTCTCTTGCTTTGTCTCTAAACCGTCCAACCTGAGCGGTCCCTCTAATATAATCATAGCTAATCCTGTCCTTCTTCGTCACTCCCAATGAAAATCTTAGCATCTTCAACTCTGCCACCTCCAGCTCCACCTCCTGTCTTTTCATCAGTGCCACCTTCTCCAAACCATACAACATAGCTGGTCTCACAATCATATTGTAAACCTTCCCTTTAACTGTTGATGGTACCCTTCTGTCAAAAATCACTCCTGACACTCTTCTCCACCCACTCCACTCTGCCTGCACTCTCTTCTTCACCTCTCTTCTGCACTCCCTGTTACTTTGGACAATTGACCCCAAGTATTTAAACTCATTGAATAGGCATGTGGTAGTCAGCAGCCCTCTCCAGATCGGCAGAGGGGGCGGAGCAGAGTCCAGGACACCTTTGAGAGTGGGGTAATTGACCAAGTGGAATTGGGGAGGAAAAAAAAGAAAAAAAGAAAAAAGTCCAACCTCTGAGAAATCACAAGGAACAATCTGCCATCCGCTCTGTACTTCACATATTCGTGACATCATCTGCCCACTTTTTGCCCTCGTTTGTCACCCCTTACAGATCCAAAGGAACATTAGCTCAGCTCCTTCACATCTCTGTGATGAAAAGGGGGAGAGGGAAGACTGGAGTGCAAACTATGTATGAGTCAGACTCCAGCGAAAAACTAGCTGATGCCACGCTATGACACCATTTCACATGTACCCGAGCCAAATCCAAATCCTAAGTCAAATCCACCCTACCAGGGAATTGGCATATTGCTGTAAAGTAAGCACTCCAATTGACACAGAGTGCCAACTGTGATAGAGTGCTTAGTCACTGGCCTACTTTTTGGTGGACTCAAGTCACAAGCACACAGGGTTTTCACAAAAACTGCCATCAACACACGAGTTTGAAGATAGCGTTGTTTCTTGTCATGTTTGTCTCCTGATTTTAATAAAACCTAAAGGGCGCCAATATGCTAGCCTATGAATTTGCCTCCTAGGTCTTCTTGCGCTTGTTTAGCAGTCACACAGGTTTGAGCACTGAGGGATGCTAAAGTCTTTCCGAGAGCCCCGGAGTGCTGAAGGCGTGCAAGAATAAAGTATAATTTTTGCAGCACAACTTGACCTTGAACATTAAGTCAGAAGTGTTCTGTAAATAAGAAGTGGCGCTGGACCATTTGTAGTCACATAATCTACATGCCTGCAGGAGATGACTGTTTGGTGTTTACTTCTTTTGTCTCTCGGAGCTTCATGCATTTTGTGTGTTCTTGACACCCAGCGAAAGGTCTCTCTTTGTAATGAAGGGACAAAAGGAATACCTCAGGTGAATTTAAACAAACTGCCATGACAGGACCAAGTAATGTATGAATAAATGAGGTAACCCTCGGAAAATGTTCTTTCATATTGTAAATCAGATAAAGTGAACGAGTTCAAACCTTTAGTATAATCTAGTTTGATCTAGTGTACATTTCAAACATGCCCTGATCTGAAATTAGAGCACATGTTCAGAGAGTATATAAAGGGCACAAAACCACACACAAAAAAACAAACAAACCCATATTTCTCAGTAATTGAATTAAAAAAAAAGTAAGACTAAAGAATGATGGAATGCTACCGGGTTTCTCCACATGCCCATGTTGGCTGGCAACACAGAGAAGACAAGCCTGCAGCCTCTCACTTCTCACTCTTCTATGTTTCACCATACGCCCGCCCGGTGGTCTGCCATCTCTTGGTTTTTGCAACCACACTGAATGACCTTCAGGCTCTCTCCATCGCATATTTCATTCAGCTGAATAAAAGAAAATGCTAGCATTTCCTGCTTCCCACTTCATTCCCTGCTTCACTGTGACCCCTCTCGGAGAGTGAGCATCCATCGGTGCTTCAGCTTTACTGTCTCTTCACGCTGGATCGTGTTACTACACATAATACTGTCTAAGGCCAAGCATCTAAAAATGGACAGCACAAATGGATAGGCTAACAAAATTACCCAACTATAAAACTACAAAGATGAGATTTAGTTTCCTGACTATTTAGAGACATCTACTTTGAATGAACATCTTATAGACATCTACAGAGTTGTCAGTTCAGCACTCTCAGACTACATCCGCATCCATTTATTTTTCACCTAAGGTGAAAATGATGAAGGCTTTGTGGATTTAAAAAAAAAATTATTAAGAATAATATAAGTAGAAAAGGAATATCACAAGTTTATAATATGTTTTAAAATGTTAGTGAATTCTTAAGACTTGTTTTACTGACAACTGTGTTGCAAATGTTGCATCACCAGAATACAAGAGGTAGAATGCCCCGTCGGTTGATGTAAGGGGCAAATATGCTAAGCTAACATGCTAGCAATAGCCTCAAAACCGATCAAAATTCACCTCAGCCAATCTAGAATTGCACTAGAGCGCAATCTTAGAAAATAAATATGAGTGCTGGATGTAGTTGAAGGCAATTATTTTACACTAATATGTATTTATACGTTGGGCCGAAAATGGGATGGATCAAGAAAACTTTATTTGGCCATGAAATTTACATTGCGCTTTAGAGGTCGACATAGAAGTCTATCATGATGTCTATAAAGGTCTATAATGATGGATATGGAGGTTTATAATGATGTCTACAGAGGTCTACAGTGATGGATGCAGAGGTCTACAGTGATGGATGCAGAGGTCTATCTTTATGGATATAGAGGCCTATTATGATGGATATAGAGGTCTACAGTGATGGATATGGAGGTCTTTCATTATGGCTATAGGGGTCTTTGATGGCTATAGAGCTCTATAATGATGGCTACAGATGTCTACAATGGTGGATAAGTGAGTACACTGACAATGTGTTCCTTCTTTGTATAAGTTTACCGCCCCTCCAACCCTCTACTGTCATTTTTGTGCACAAATAACGACAGCACGTACTGCATCCCTGCAGAGACTTTACCAAAGGCCCTCAGCAGTGAGGAGAGCCACTGTCAGGCTTGCCATTTATGGATGAGCCGACCCAGCGGGGAAAACGGACTGAGAATGGTCCATCACCATGGCCATCTCACTTGGAAGAGGAAGATACTGATAGTACAGAAGCACTCAGCTCAACCTTTCCTCTGTGGTCCCTTAGCTGTTTCCTCAGCTGTGAGAATGCCCGTCTCCCCCAGCATCCACCCTGCCTAGGCCCTTAACCACAACACCACTTTACTGAACAAAAAAAGAAGAAGAAGAAGGAAAAAAAAAAGAAGACTCTGACAGCTTCAGTGTGCACAGAGCACAGTCAGCCTCTGGATACAGTGATGTCAACTGTGACGGCAACACGTGCTGTGACCCAATATCCCACGCACACACACACACACACACACACACACACACACACACACACACACACACACACACACCAAGTGTGTCTCTCAGAGATGGAGCAGTGAGCTCAGTTCAGAGCACAAGGGCACCAAGCTCTCCTCTTTCTGTGCTGCTGGCAGCTTAGGAGACTGCGTTGTCTAGGGGAAAAAAAACACAAACCTCCGGCTCCTTTCAAAGTGGCTCATTCAGCTATGAACATGATGATCCAGAAAGCCTTGATGAACAATCCAACCTCCTCCAGACAACGTGTGTTGGTTTGTTAAATAACTGTGTTGATTCGGAAGCACTAAAGTTATTCACGCCCAGATTTTGAGCGAGCGGCCTAACAAAGCTGAAAGGCTATCCTTTATTAAATATTAAGGCATGTCCATGTGGCCACGTTATAATAACTATCTGTTGATTATTGTTGGTTTTTGTAATAATGCTGTGGTTGGGAGTTTGAAAGACTGTCACACACAGTATAGGATTGTGACCATCCTGAATACTGAGCCATAATAAACTCTGGATTGATGATCACGTAAAATCTGTGAAGCCACTGTGACGACATCTTGGTAGTCACATCTGTGTTGTTGTAGCAGACACAGATAAGTAGGCGGACATCGCTGGCACCTCGTTTCCCGCTAGGTAAGCATTTATGCTGCCGATAATATTGTTTGCTGGAAGTTATGGTTATCAGTGGGTTTAATACCACATGCCATT
The DNA here is from genome assembly GCF_029633865.1 of Lampris incognitus. Taxonomy (NCBI): domain Eukaryota; kingdom Metazoa; phylum Chordata; class Actinopteri; order Lampriformes; family Lampridae; genus Lampris; species Lampris incognitus. Next base: position 12,659,561 of record NC_079226.1, read on the forward strand.
AACACCAAGGGGTATAGGGGGTTTTGAATAGAGGTAGTACCTTTCGCAGCCTGGTAGCTGATCCTGCTCTGCAGGATAACAGGCACACTGGTCCTCGTCCATATCCTAACTCTCGCGTCTGGCTCCTAGTGCCATATCCCGGGCAATGGCTTCAGCTGGCCGGCTAAACGACGTGATGGGCTGGCGTCAACACTGCATCACTAGGCAATAGGCTTATCTCAGAAGTCACCAGCTAGGGTGGAAGAACTCTTTAGGGTCAACAGCCAAGCGTTTGGGACCAAGGCGTACCTCGAGATGAGGAGTTCGGGTGTGGTCAGCAGTTTGGAGAGGACTGGGCCCCATCAAAACTCTTTTTGCCCAAGACACACTAATGATGAAAACCGCAACTATACTGGCTGCGGATTCAAGAGCGGTTACAGGATAGGTGAGATGAGGAGGATTAACGCCAATAGTTCTCAAAACATGCGGTTAACAGCTATTAACGTTCAAAATAATATTACAGGGCGCCCGGGTAGCGTAGCAGTCTATTCCGTTGCCTACCAACACGGGGATCGCCAGTTTGAATCCCCGTGTTACCTCCGGATCGGCAGAGGGGGTGGAGCAGAGATGGGGACGGATCAGATTTGAAGGAGAGAGGCGACTGAAAGCTGAAGGTCATCTGACAAGCTGGTCAATTCATGGGCCAGATGGCTAACTAAAGGCGGGGGGGGGGGGTTGATGGTCAAAAGAGGATGAAGAGAGAAATTAGATCAGGAGAAGAAAGAACGACGAAGGGGCTGGTGGAAAGAGAAAGAAAAGAGAAGGAAATAAAACTGTTGGTCTTATAAATACAGAGGTGTGACAAGTTAACAGTGGATCCAGAGAAGACAGATGCAGATCGGGTGACATCAAATGAGGGAAGAAAGAAATCAACAGATGCAAACTTTTCCTCGTCTTAACTTCTTGAACAACTGGATATTGGTAAGACTTCATATGGAGACAGATGTTACATATTAGATGATGCCAATTTGAAAGTGTAGTAAGTCAAAACTGCTAAAAAGGTATAGAAATCCTTTAACCAAAGCTTTCTTAAAGGTTCAGGAGACACAAATTCCATATAAATCTGTTCGGGGCAAAGAGTCGGGTAATGGCCGGATACAATTGGGGAGAAAAAGGGGGGAAAAATAATGTTACAACCATAAACATGATAAATTAATATGTCTTCTAATGTTGCAATCACCTGTGTGTAGTTTTACTGTTTGTTTGTTTTTAAATTTTTTTTAATGTAGTCTCGTAACTGCATGCTGCACATCTGGCCATAGTGACAAGTCAGCAGAAACCCCAGACACAATTAACATCTTAAGCAGGAAATGGCTACCAAGGAACTTCCATTGGCTTCAGCCTCAATGGGCATTTACTAAAGATCTGTGACATTTATTGTACACCCTGTTGCATGGCGGGAGAAAGGGAAAATCTTGATGCAGCATCCCTCTTGTCAGACTGTGCGAACTGAAGCGAGGCTACTATGCATTTGGTAGAACGATGCGGCCACGATGGCGCCCAAAAAAGACATTCGAAATGCTCTCTCAGTAAAAAAAAACAAAAAACAAACAAAAAACAAGCACTTGCATTAATGATGGTGGGGTTTTGTCTTGGGAAACCTACAAAAAAAAAGGTAAAAGGAGGAGGATATGGGCCCGTTTGACCTGTCTATGTTGTGTCCACAGATGGTCTGCTTGGATATCACCAATTTCTACCATATTTGCCCCTCTTTGTCACTCACAAGGACGGTGTCGTAGTCCTTAGTTGTTATCGCTGTACTGCCATGCTACATGACAACGAACCAAATTTTTGGACACTGCAAGAACTTGGTCAGAGTCTACACCTTTGCGGATCGGCCCTCTGTCAGCGATCTTTAACCCCGTCACATTGACTGGACAAAGACCATCGTTCACGACCCACGATTTTGTCCATGACTTGAAAATTTTGAGGATGGTCCTGGGATGGCCAAATCGCAGTGCGTTAGCGCCTTGAGACACTTCAAATTACAATGCTAGAATCACACAAAACAAATGAGGGAAAACATAAACAGAATACCCAATACCAGCAATATAGTCTTGTTTACCAAACTTCTCTTATCTTTTATCCAACCGACTTAAATCTTACACATCCCCGCTCACATTGACAAGTACACAATTACACTGATTCATCAGGGAGGCTTATATCACCCATAAAATAATTACTCAGGGTCCGAAATGAACTTTTTGGCTTACCGGCTAAGGGGACTGCTAGATGAAAAAATCTACCGGCCAAGGATATTTTTTACCAGACAAAATAATTAGTAGCCTTTTTTTGTGCCATAAAAACGTTTTCAGCACATAGCAATGAGATAATAAGGTATTGTGTTGAATAAAAGTTTTTAAAAATGTGACAAGAGCAGATCTGAAGCAAAAATATTTTTATATAAAATTAGTCAAGGTTAAAAGATAAAATGTTAAAAGTATAATTTCATGTTTTATTTGCAGTATTATTGTAACTACATGAGTGCTCCACATGCCCATCCCTAGTCCAGACTACTTCTCACTCTACAGCAGCCACACTCTTTGCACCGTCCATGAAGTCTGGCCTCCTGTGCCTGACAGAGTCTTGGTGCCACAGATCAACATCACTGGTTGTGTCATACTCTCTGATCTCAGGAGATGACAGCTGCACCATCAGTAGATCCGAGTGTGTCTGAGTTGAGGTTGGACCGCCAATCAGTTTTTACCTGTTTCATGGTGTTGAAGCTAGCATGCAGCTAACGTTAGTGCAAGCTAGGTGTCACATACTAGTGCTAGCTGGCTAACGTTAACTACAGCCAGCACTTTGTTTACGCTGTATAAGGATATTTTGAGATGACAACTAAATTCACTTACTCGCACATCCATTCGAAGTCGGAGAGTGGTCTGGCCTTCTTGCCAATGGTATGCACCGTCCTAAACATGTTCTGCATTTTCATGCTGGTCTGCTCGGACATGGCTATTAGCGCCTTTACGGGGGCTGTTGCGAGGAGAGGCTCCGATTGAGCTCGAGAGGCATTCATACAGGTAATGTGATATCTGGAGGTCTCATGCTCCTTGATGTTTTCTACCTTCATTATTTTGTTACCGATGACAAATGAATTGCTACGGTTTTTGGCATACTGGCGACAGACGGAGCAACTCATTATCACGGTCTGTGCATTATACTCCAGCCAGCCTCTCGCAGCTCCTTTATCGTCATCCCTCCACTTTTCACTAAACTATTTTTTTTTCGGTTTGGTGGTGATGGTGGCTTCTTCCTCCTCTTCGGGGCATGGTTGTCTTTTTGATGGTGGTTTTGCGCCTTCTAAATATTGCCACATAACTGGTGTTGCTCGTTAACGTTAGTTAAAAGAATAGAGTAGGCTAGTATCGAGTTTGACGGGTGCTGCTGTCATTGTTCCTCTCGAGTGTGTGCGTAATGTTACCCGCCAGTAGCGTCTAGCAACATTCTACTGCACTTTGATTGGTTAATTTCTGTTATTGCTGTTGCTATGTTATTGTTCTAACGCAATTTGGTTGGTTAATTTCACGCATCAAGTATTTCTGCTTTGAAGAGGTAAAACACAAACGCTGTGGAATACATGATTATGACCAAGAACTTCAATTATATAGCAATTACTGTGTGCGTTTGTGTTGCTGTGTGTGTGTCTGTATTGTATTTACACATGTGTAAAAGACTTCTCTATGTCGGTCTGGGTTGGCAGGCCCTTTGTGAGATACTCAGCCGCTTCTTAGTGTAAATCAATAAATCCAGTCATTGCTCTTGTCTTGTCTGAGCCGTTAGAGAAAAAGTACCACTCACTTTGCGGCAGGCTTAATGGCTTTTGGACTTTCTCTGCGTTTATCAGCAGACAGCCAGAAGGCCACCATGTTGTGCACCACTCAGGAAAAGAAGGCGGCGTGGCATGTCATCAAAATGGTAAATCTCAGTTTGGACACAAATAGCATCACACGTGTACCTCCTGCTGGGCACTTCCCTCATCATCATCATCGTTTTGATTCTATACTATGAGTTGTGAACACTGGGTTGTATTGAAGAATTATAAAGTTGCACATATAAAGTTTGTCATTGTGCTGTGACTGACTTTTCTCCCAACTTTTTCTTGTAAATGAACTTGTTTAGTTACGATCCGTCACGACTACGGTAAAACAATAATGATTCAGCTTGCTCTCAGTTCATGAAACCTTTGCATTTTAACAAGACTAGGTTAAAACCTAGTCCCCCCCCTTTTTTTCTCCCCAGTTGTATCCGGCCAATTACCCCACTCTTCTGAGCCATCCCAGTCGCTGCTCCACCCCCTCTGCTGTTCCCGGGAGGGCTGCAGACTACCACATGCCACCTCTGATACATGTGGTGTCGCCAGCCACTTCTTTTCACCTGACAGTGAGGCGTTTCGCCAGGGGGACGTAGCGCGTGGGAGGATCACACTATTCCCCCTAGTTCCCCCTCCCCCCCGAACAGGCGCCCTGACCGACCAGAGCACGTGCTAGTGCAGGGACCCGGACACATATCCATATCCGGCTTCCCACCCGCAGACACAGCCAATTGTGTCTGTAGGGATGCCCGACAAAGCCGGAGGTAACACGGGGATTCAAACCGGCGATCCCCGTATTGGTAGGCAACAGACTAGACTGCCACGCTACCCAGACGCCCCCTAAAACCTAGTCTTGCTAAAGACTGGCTGGACCATGACTACATTTATTATATGGCTATTTTGGCGCAGCTACATTTAAAAAGCGGTTGTTTTGACATCGGTTCCGCAAACAGCTGATGACGTAACAGAAAAATGTTCGTGCTGATTCATCTTGAAAGAGCAACAGTCAATGGGAAAACTCCGACTTGAACATCCGACCAATGGGGAAACTCCATCACTCACTCAGTCACTGACTCACGGACTACTGCATGCATAGGGGCTGGCCCCGCTGTTTCAGTCCAGCCCAAAAACTGAGTTGGTGCGACACTTTCTGCGAAAGAAATTCAAGCTGCGCATACAGACCATGACTGGAACAGATCAATCAGCAGTGGTTGGTCCACCAGAGAGGATAAGCAGAACTTCCCCTCTGGTGGACCAACCACAGAGAAGCATCAACGATAGTCAAATAGCAAACGATAGTAATTTAATGGAGAGTGGACATTTTCAAGATAAGCACCCATCCATCAATTTTCCGAACCGCTTATCTTGCTCTCAGGGTTGCGGGGGATGCTGGAGCCTATCCCAGCAGTCATTGGGCGGCAGGCGGGGAGACACTCTGGACAGGCCACCAAACTATCACACAGGGCCGACACACACACACACACACATTCATACCTAGGGACAACTTAGTATGGCCGATTCACCTGACCTACATGCCTTTGGACTGTGGGAGGAAACCCGGAGGAAACCAATGCAGACACGGGGAGAACATGCAAACGCCACACAGGACGACCCCGGACGACCCCCAAGGTTGGACTACCCAAGGCTCGAACCCAGGACCTTCTTGCTTTGAGGCAACTGCACTAACCACTGCGCCACCGTGCCGCCCCAAGATTAGCACATTAGATAAAATATATTGCTGGAAGCAAGTGCTGATAGTTACAGTTGCTTCCTATAACAAACATGCTGTGTACAACTAGCAGCAGATCAAGACGGCAGTTATTTAGTTTTACTGCTCTCTGCCATCCTGTGAGTTTAAACGTGTTACTCTTCAAAGTCCTTCAACAGACACTACCAGTCAATACAACCCTTTCTCAAAATGAAAAAGAGAGGTAAAAAGCCAAAGAGTATTGATTTACTGTCAGACTATTCAGAAGTCAATATATCATATACAGAGATAGATGGTTGGACACCTCCTGGCTGAGTATCAGTCAGGTTGAAGACTTTGATGTTTCTCACTTTCTGGCTCACCTATAAATGTGAGTTTTGTTCCCTGTTAAGGTCTTGACTCCTAGAACCTGAAGTAAATAGATGCATTCAAAGTAGCAGACACAACACGAGCACGCAACAGTGCATTCTTGTGTGATTGGTGAGGCTGTTAATGCAAATGGTTGACAATGCATTGTGCGTCCAAGAATCAGGAATCGGGAACAATTTATTGTCATTTCTTCCGTGTACTTGCGCACACAAAAGAAACGAAATTTCGTTTCTCCCAGCCCACAGCAGTGCAACACAAAAACACATCCAAAAATTTCCCCAAAACACTACCAAAAACATACAAAAGTAGAGAGAAGCAAAAAAAACCAACACAAACTGTTAATAACACAGTCCACCCAGTGCAACACAGTCCACCCAGTGCAACACAGCTCCAAAACTTCACTGTCCAGAGACCGACCTCCAGCCAGGACGACTGTCGGAACTTCCGGTCTGCATGGGCTAGCAGTTAGCTTAGCCTGCCTCACTTCCATGTCCTGTCAGAACACCCTCGGTGTTTCCTCTTCGGGTGTAGCTCCGGGCAGGGCCGTGGTCCTTGGGCCCATTGGACACAGCAGACGAGGCTCCCCCAGCCGATCCAACGCCAGCTCTCCCAGCCGACACCTTCGACACACCTCCCCCACACTCCACACGACGACACAAATGCAGACGCAGACAAAAACACTGCACAGTCGACGATAGGCGAGGCTACCGCCAGACTGCCTCGGTGTTTCCTCTCGGGCGCAGCTCCAGGCAGGGCCGTGGTTCACGGGCCCACAGGACGCAGCAGACCAAGCTCTCTCAGCCGATCCAACGCCAGATCTCCCAGCCATTAAATGAGAAAAATCGATCAAAATAAAAACCTCACACGATGACACAAACTTAGACGCAGACATAGATGTGGACAAAGACACCGCATAGTCGGTACTGGGTGAGGCTGCCGCAAACGTGAGTTCCCACTGCCATCTTCCCACTGGAAGTGATGAAAAGGAATGTAGAAGTGTTTTTCAGTTTATAAGAGGGAATAAAAGTATGCAGAGTGCAAACTTGAACTCTGTGTGTGTTTATGCAGAGTGCAGGATGCCTTCCTGCTTATCCAACCTCCCCTGCTGGGTGCAATCATGGATAAATATTGAGCTTGGATTTTCAGTTACCTCTGCGTTTAATTGCTGCATGACTCCAGCAACTTTTCACTTCAGCTCCTTTTACCAAAGCAGATAGCATCTGCATAACTTAAGCGTGAAGGCACATCTTAACTTCCAAAGCTTTAGCGGACAAATTCATTTTGGTGGGGTGAAGTCACACCGTCGTGAAATTTCCACCTGGCCTGAATTCAACCGAGGTGAAAACATTTCAACACATGGACAGATGACATCAGTCTCGAAAGTTGGTGACGCAGATGTTGCCAAGAGGGTCAAGAAAAACTTTTTTGTTCAATGGAGGATCCACAGGTGCAGACTTTGTGGTGTTTGCTCATCAAAAATCTGTGAAACTGTGGCTTTTATAGCAGAATGCTAACGAAGCAGGCTTTGAAAGTAAAGTAAATTTTATTTGTATAGCCCAACATTGCAAATTGGTCCTGAAGGGCTTTACAATTAGTGTGATATACACCACCCCCTATCCTTAGACCCTTGATTCAGATGAGGAAAAACCGCAAGAAAGACGCTTATCAGGAGAATTTTTTTTGGGAGAAATCTCAAGAAGAGCAACAGAAGAGAGATCCCTCTTCCAGGACGGACAGACATACAGTAGTTGTCCAATGCACTGAGTAGACAAGAGTAACAGAATTACAATGTGCAACCAGAAATTACACATAGAACGCTTTAATGTAGACTACATACAGTTCAATGGCAATTTCGAAGATTTCCACAGTCCATTAGATTACCAAGTTTTGCTAGCTGACTATCTTTGATGCTTCTTTCCGGTTGGTCCACCAAAGAGGCAGTCCTGCCTTATCCACTCTGGTGGGCCAATCACTGCTCACAAGCAAAGTAAATGTCCATTACTATTTTGTGAGGGAGGTAGTCCCGCCTTATCCACTCTGGTGGACCTGCCTGAGGTAAAATGCCCCAGTTTCTGTCATGGTTCATATGTGCAACTTGAAGTTTTTTCCCACAGAAAGTGTCGCATTGACACCGTTTTTTAAAATGCAAATGTTTTCAGAAGCAAAGCTTTCATGAATTGAGAGTAAGATGAATCATTGTTTCACCATAGTCGGTGATAGTAAAGAAACAGACATTAGCTTTTATGGGGGAGTTGATCCTTTGAGTTACAGTATATTTTGTAAGGACAGAGTGCAGAGCATGTGGAGTGAAGAATCTGGGCTCATCAGGGATCAAAAGTTTTTTGACTTCACAAAAAAACAAAAACAAAAACTAAACAAGGATCCTGATAGTCTGCCTTTAGCCTATTTGCCTGCCAAAAGGGACAAAATGTGAAGAAATTGGCTGAAAAAGTGATTTCGTTCAAGCAAGAGTGGTTGGACTTTACAGCAGTCTTACATCACACAGGTACTATTTTATCATCATCAGTCAAGAAATATAACAATAATAATAATTTCTAGAAATCACAAAACTCATACTTTGATCTTGATTTAGATTTGTACCAGCTCTGACATAAAGACTGCATGTAGAGCCTCCACCTCGGAGACCATTTTTGCCTCTCTTGAAAATCCCAATGTCATTTAATTTTTAAAAAAATGTATTTCATGAAAAGAACTGACTGATGTCACACCGTGCTCTTTATTTTTGTGCCATCAAATGCAGCCCGCTTTCAACGGCGGCTTTGCCTTGTAGGAATAACTTGCAAGTCTCAGTCCTGGAATCACTTCACATCTTGGTTCAAGAGGAATAAAGCCGTCACTTTATTTGAAATATGTTGAGAGCTTTCAAACCCTTGACTCTTTTGTGTCTTGTGGTTTGTGTACGTTTTGTGTCTGTTGTCTTTACTGTTCGCAGTAATTGAAGAATTTATCTTATAGCTTTCACTTTTCTTTTTTATGGGGGGGGGGTTATGTTGTTGTGCGCAATTCTTGTTTTTTTTCCACGTTCTGTGCATTTTTGGTTGGATGTACAGGCCCACAATGACCTAAATTTCCCTCTTGTATTCTTTCACAAAATGTGTTGTACCTGTAATAACCAGCATTGTGTGTGGGAGTGTGTGTGTGTGCGTGCACACACTTGTACTTCTATCTTTGTGAAGACCAAATTGAGTTTTGAACATCAGAGTGAGTACATTTTTCCAAGTGAGGACATTTTAGTGGGTCCTTACTTATGACTTGGGTTTAGGGTTAGACTTGGGATTAGGTTAAGGTTAGGGTACGAGTTAAAGTCAGGCATGTAGTTCTGATGGTTAAAGTTAGGGTTAATGGCTAGGAAATGAATGTAGTCAATGAGGGTCCTCACATAGATAGAAGTACAAGAATTGTGTGTGTGTGTGTGTGTGTGTGTGTGTGTGTGTGTGTGTGTGTTTAAGGGAAAGGGCACTACTGATCAACATGCAACCTCTTGTCTGTGTTGAAAACACACACATTTGATCCGGTGCCAGTGTACAGTGTGGAAGGCCCCAAAGGTTTTTTGAAAGTCTCACTCTGTTTACATGCAGTAAACACCATACTGCCCCATGTAAAGTACACTGTCATCTTGTCAGCCCAAAACCATCACTTAGAAAACTGTAAACTAGAGTGCTGGGCCCTCCGCCAGGATTCTCAGCCTCTGCTGTCTTGCTACAAGCCGCTAGCTGTGGAAGCGCTGCATAAAACAGACTAGCTATGTTGGTTTTTAAGGAGTCTTTTGGCTGCGTTTGGCTGCTCAATGTGAAGCAGTGATGAGTGATAGCAGTTCTCAACCAACTCTGTTAAATTTGGTCTTTTGAGTTGCTGTTCATGCCACCAATACAGCATGGACTTTAAAACAAAACAAATCCCTCCAAAAAAGGCCTTACTGATAATGCAAGAAAAAATGTATTCATTCATTTATTAGCCACACTGCTTATCCTGCTCTCAGGGTCGCGGGGATGCTGGAGCCTAGCCCAGCAGTCATCAGGCGGCAGGCAGGGAGACATCCTGGACAGGCCGCCAGTCCATCACAGCCCCCCCCCCCCCCCACACACATTCACACTTAGGGACAATTTAGTACGGCTGATTCACCTGACCTACATGTCGTTGGACTGTGGGAGGAAACCAGACCACCCAGGGGAAATTCACGCAGACACGGGGAGAACATGGAAACTCCACACAGAGGAGGACCCGGGACAACCTCCAAGGCTGGACTACCCTGGGGGTCAAACCCAGGACCTTCTTGCTGTGAGGAGACTGTGCTAACCACTGCACCACCGTTCTGCTACTAATGCAGGGGAAAATATTGTCATAAATATATTGTGATACTTTGACTGCTGTTCCAAATGATTAAGTTTATGCATTTGGTCTCATCTCAGGGGACAAGACTGTTTTTTCCCCATGTTTGTACAACTTTGATGAATGTATTTAGTTCTCTCACCACCAGACTGCCTTAAATATGCCAGGCCAGTTGTTACGGCTCCATGCTTGAGTGATATGAATTAATTTGCATTGCTGTCTTATCCTCCCTGTTTCTTTGTTCAGTAGCTGTTACACAAGGCTCTGTTGTTTGATGTGTTTTACATGTTTTGAATAATAAATTGTGAAGATCCTTCAAAATTTATGCATTGGCAAGAATGAATGCTGCAGGTTCATGATTTCGCTGAAGGTAAGTGGGAGTAATTCTCACTCCTTTTTGACGAGTATTTGCTGCTATTGCTTACTGTTGAGTGGTGACGTGCAGTGAGGTCAGTGGCTGGGTAGCAGCGGGCATCCACAAATCCAAATGACATCCTTTTGTACTCTAATGTTTTATAACAATCTGATCTTTCTTCCAACTGCCATAGAAATCTAGAATATTTTGCCCCCCTGGCTAAACTACATTCCAAATGAAAACCTAAACAAAAATATTGTCAAAGTACTTTTCTTGTTTGATAGGGTTTTTGATAGCTGTGAAATGACTAAGTTGCCTTTCCTTAGAGCTCCCAAACCATTGTGTATTTCATTGCGGTCACTACCAACAGCAGTTATGAAATACTATTGGTTATGCTCATATTACATCACATATCATGTGACGGCGACACATCCGCCATGTTGGAGGTCAACGGCTCCAATCCATAGGATACTGTGTTGCTCTCATTGTGCCATGCTAAAAGTTTTTTAAACAGTCAGAGTGGACAGAATTTGTTTCAAGGTTTGATTAATACAGAATAGCCATCGTGGTTCGATATTTTACAATGGTTAATTTCTGCGCTGTCTTCGGTTGTTCCAATTGAGCTGACAGAGAGCGGAACAAGTCCTACTTTCGCTTTCCAAAGATAATCAGCCATGAAGGAGAAGAAACTCGAAGGTTGTCAGAGGAAAGAAGAAGAAAATGGATACCAAGGATAAGTCGAGAAGATCTTACAGATGAAAAACTAGTATCATGCAGAAGTGAAGATACCTGCTTTTACAAAAGGGAAAAAGCAACTTGGTCCTTTAGAAATTGAGGCAACAAGAAAAATTACATCTGTCCGCATCCGTGTGGAGCTTGTCATTGGCCTAGTACGGAGAAAATTTACAATTTTACAAGGAATTTTACCAAGACTACCTCAGTAATAAGGAGAGTGCTGGTATGACAACAGTGGATAAAATTGCCTTGGTTTCTTGTGCACTGACAAATGTGTGTGACTCAGTGGTTCCTTCAGACTGATACAACTTTCAAGTTATACATTATTCATTGTATAAATCTGTTATGATAGACTTTTTTAAGACACAAAACAATTCAAAAATAAACATTTCATTTTTAAATTGTGTCAATCATCATCAGCAGTTATAAGCTAAATCTTAAAATTACATGGTTAGAATATAATTACTACAAGAGGGAGAGAAACTGCTTTTGTTTTGCAAATTTGTCAACATATCGGTGTAACATATCGATAAGTGCAAGTTTTTCCATATATCTCTTCTTGGTTTTTCCATCTAACGCTTGTCGAAAATCCTCAAATCGAAACTGATCCTTTGCGCCGTTAGGCCAGAACTTTGTAAAAAAAAAATTATTTCGCAAACTGTGTTATTTTATTTCCGTACGTTTTTCCGATTTTCGCTTAAAAATTCGTTCTTGTCAACACAGATCGACAACGAGAATGGTTGCTAAGGTCTAGCTGTCCTCCAACATGGCGGAGCGGCTCTTTGTCAATGGAAAAAGTCACGCGCTTGAGAAAAACCCATTTGTAAATATTGTTGAAACGTAACCTGAAAAGAAGAACGTCGACGTGCCGCAAAAAGACCGTGGAAACTTCCAAGATGCGCCGCCGACCGCTGGTCTTCCCCCGAAACGAGGTTTAAGAGCTCCACATAGTTTCCCGGGTTTGATGAGCCGGGGCTCCCCTATTGCCCCCGAAGGCTAATTCCAGCTTCCCTAAGTAGCACGTATCAAGTCCTGCAGAATCTGACGCGTTTCCCGCGCCTTCGCGTTGTGCACATGTGAACTGGACTGCTCGTGCTTGACTAGCACTGCAGGCAGGTCGTCCAGGTAACCGTAGCCAGTATCTAGTCCCGCCCTCTGAAAAACAGCAAACAAGGGAAGCAGTACAGCCTGCTGGTAGCATCGGAGTCGCCGCCGCCGCCACCACCTCCTCCTCCTCCTCGTCCGCTTCTGCTTCTTCTTCATCGTCGACGACCGTCTATCGATTTACTGGCGGATCGCAAACAACTTTAAGGTGCATAGCGCCACCTACTGCACTAGCCACTCTTTCCTTTTATACCACTCCGGCAGGGAGAGCTGGTGTAGGCCTGCCTAGTTTAATGACAAGTCATTTTTGCTCGTAATCCCGTTTATTAAACCTCTGAAGAAGTACGATGATCGCCATTACTTTCGCTCTGAAGTGTAGCTAAGCTGCTCAAATCCAAATGAGTTAGTTTGCTTTATTGATACCACAAATATCTATGATACTGTAACAATTGAATGGCTTGACGGCTCTGATTGGCTCGCACTCCCTCCAAAAGCAGTGCCTTTCGTCTGGTGATTGCGCCTTAAGCTATGCAATACGCATGCACAAACCCCGAAATTCACAAAGTTAAAGGCAATCCTGAAAAAAGCAGAGCCTACCCTTCGCTTTTATAAGTTTAAGGACTTAAAAAGGACAAGGACATAAAACAGTATTAAAAATACGTTATAACACTTGTAACTACAGTAAGATTTTGATATGTTGTTACGAATTTGTTGTATGGTTATTTTGATTAAATTATAACCTAACTACCCTGACCGCATGTCATTACTGTTGAGTAATGTATTTTTTTATGTTGTGAATCTTGGAAAAATTAAGCAGAGATCTGTGTTATGAATTACTAAGCAGAAACACAAACCCACGCTATTTTCAATATGATTTATCCATAATGATGCCACCAGCTGAAGTGTTCTTCAATACAACGCTGCCAGGTAAGATTAAATCACTGTAAGGGGTCATTTTATTTGGAGAATCACAGGTGTATCTACGATTGTAGGTCTATGCCTCACTTATTTTTTTGGCGTTTTTTACATGTTTGGCCTGGCGGCCTGTCCAGGGTGTCTCCCCGCCTGCTGCCCAATGACTGCTGGGATAGGCTCTAGCATCCCCGCGACCCTGAAAGCAGGATAAGCGGTTTGGATAATGAATGGATGGATTCGACAGCAACAGTGAAGAGGCAGACAGGAAATGGGGGAGAGGGGCGGGGTAGGACATGCAACAAAGGTTTGCTGGCTGGATTCGAACCGGTGACAGTTGTGACCATATGGTCATGTGCTGTAACCATTCGGCTATGGAGGCACCCTTCTCGCTCTCTTTTTTGACTAATACAGCATTGTGACAAAATCGTTTATTTTTTGTAAACTCTTGTACAAACAGTACATGATAGATGCAGGACAGATGTGCTTCTACCAGAGTGATTCTCTAAAATGAAGCTTGAAGGTAATGGTATTCAACGCAACCTTTGCCTATCCATTACGTTTTTCAGTACATAGTACAATGAGTAAGCTCATTATTCCACGACAGGTCAATTCATCATTATATCTACAATCTATTATTCCTTCTTTCATCAGTCAAAATGACACTACATTGGGGTAAAGTGAGACTTGCTCGCGGCAAAGCTAAGTACTGCTAATTACTCTGCTGGTGTCGTTCACTTAAAAGCTTTGATTTTCACAACGTTTGAACTTGTGATTAATGACAGCTGCAACAGCACGCCATCCTAGACATGTAGCATCATAATTAAAAAGCAATTAGATATTTATTTACATTTAGACAGTTGGCTTATGTTCTTTTCAGAGAACCACTTGCAGTGGTTGAAAAAAATAGAGTGGTCTTGCATTCCTCAAACATCAACAATGAAAACCAACAATTACAAAATAATTAGCACTTTGCAATCGTCTCTTTCTATATATAATGCTAGACAAGTAAAAAGACATGGTTTTAAAAAAGCGAAATGGCAAAAATCTGTCATTGAAGAAACTGTAGAACAGATTTTTGTTATAATCCCAATTTTGTTTACAGTGTCAATGTGACATTAAAGTTACAGTTATGGACATAATAACAGCAGTTTGTTGGCCATAGTAAGAGGAACCATGGGAGGCGGGACTTGGAGAAATTTGGCAAGCAGTCATTTTTTACAGGAGCCAGAGCCATAGTGCCTCTGCAATATTCCTATGAGCATTACATGATCAGGTAAGGCCATCCACCATTTATGAACCAGGTCAGAGAAGAGCAGAGACCAGATGGAGGAGCTACTAGGCCAGTACAGGGCAGGGGAAATTAAGTGGCCAGTCCGGCATTTAAAGGCTGCTACATGCTTAAAAAAGAAGCGCGGTTTGGATTTTGGATAGCTCTTTGTTTGAAACTTGTAAAACATGCAAAATTCAGAGAGGAGCTTTCTGGTGTTCAGACCGGGGTGTTCTGCACCTAAAATGTATGGTAACGTTCCAAAACCGACATTCTGAAATCTATGCCACTTTCCACAGTGATTGGCCAGGCAAGCTTAGGTGTGAAAACGGGCAGGGTTTCGAGTGCTCTGCAAATTCTGCTCTGTTCATTACTCATACAACCTATTTCCAATGTCTCTTGACTGCTCACTGCTTAACCAGAACAGCTTCGAGGAAAAACTCTCTTGAGAGTGTTTGTCTGTATCCGCATTTGTTTGAATCTTTGAATCTTTCTCACCCTGCATTCAAAATTAACAATTCGGATAAGGCATGAATGACTTTGCTGCCTGAGGTGTTTGACAATAAGTTACACAAACTAGTTTGTTTGGAGGATGTTGAATTCATAAGGCTTGGACCATGGACTGAAGGCATGGAGACTAGCCTGGTAACCAAATGATAAGGTCTGGAATTTGGTATGCCCAAGTGGAGGGCAGCCAAACAAAGGAGCATGGAATGTGGTTTAAGGTTGAAGATAAGGCAGACTGCTGTCTTCTAGATGAGTTGAGGCTGGGGGAAATCACATCCAGCACTCGGACAGTCGGCGCTGACAACCCCAGGGACGCGTGCTTTCCCCTCTGCTCTTCTCCCTCTGAAGGGATGACTTCTGTAGGGACACCCAACCACGCCGGAGGTAACACGGGGATTCGATCCGGCGATCCCCGTATTGGTAGGCAATGGAATAGACCGCCACGCTACCCGGACGCCCCGGCGAGCTCCACGGAAGACGACTTGACGCTGATTGGACTATGACATTCAGAGGCAGGACAAGAACAGTCACAGCTAGTGTTACAGTGTGGTAGAATGAGATGGGAAAAGTCCCTCTGCCTTTCTCCCTTCGCCCGACCTCCCTAAGGAACAAGCCGCCCATGGGTGATGGAGAACGTCTTGCTTCGAGATTTGTCGATGGGGTTTCTGTGAAATCCTACTTCGAATGAAACCACATGGGCAACACCAAGTGCAGAAAAGGATATATTTTTGCAATTTTCTTACCAATAACCAGTATAATATTAATAAAGGCACATACAAAAAGCACATATATGGCAGCCCACTGCTCCTAGCTAGACAGATCACAGCTGGGATGGGTTAATTTGCCGAAACTGAATTTCCCCAAGGTGATTAATTACAAACTATTTAATGTTTTACAAAAGCATACATTTTTAGACCCCCCCCCAAAAAAATAAAAAAATCCGAGATGACTTGTTTTGCTCCCCATGCTACACATATCTAATATTATTTTGTAAAACAATTGTTTTTCATTTTGAGGTGACATAAATTGGTCTTACTCTGAGGAGGAGCAAAGAACTCGTTATTTGTGTTTATTTGCTTTCCAAAGATGCAGCTCATATGTCACTGGCTGTTGCTGCCTTGACTGTCTGGGGAATTGCATAATTCTCCCAAGGAAATTGTTAAAGGCTGTTTAGAGCTCTAGATTCTATTTCAGATATGTGTAAACATTAAATAAATCAAAAGTAAAAGAAATCATATAATTGTAACAAATTCATGTACATGGAATTGGTTGTCCATTACCCACAGGTTCAGAAGATACATCCAAATAGGCTTAATATTGAAATACTAGAGTGTAATTACGTTTCGTTTGACATCCCAGTGAAACCGATTTCCTTCTTGAAACAATGTTAAAGATCACTGATATACAAGGTCAAGTTTATAGGTATATCAGTGATGTACTGTACACTTAAAGAGGCCTCCTCCATCAGAACTACTGCAGATCGATGTAGTCTACATCTTTCAACCAGGATATGTTTTGTAATTGCATTTCATCTGTTGAAACCTTATGACGGAACGTTCTAATGCAAGCACCGGGGAGATTTCAAGGCTTCGGAGCCGCATCGCAAAACATGACAAGATAAAGAAATCCACAACAAAAAGTGGTGAATTATGTTCATGCTCAGATTTTGAATGGTCCTCTTTATAATTCCAGGTCCCTTTGCTACAGATTCGCTCCAGACTCAACAAGCCTCATGGGTGGATGGAGAGAAGGGGGGTGAGGGTGGGTGGAGGTCGGGATGTAAAGAAGAACAGGCGGCTTACAGGGACATTTGAGTCATGAGGGCCATCTAGTGCATCGATGTAGCCCTCTCCCACAAACTATTAGAGGTCAGATTGATGGGCGAGTTGTGGCGAGGGGGGTACGTGGGTGATTTGGGATGATGGGTGGATGGGTGACGAGGTGTTTAACCCTTTGTCTTTGAGAGATCCATCCACTTTGCAAACCTGCTGGGTAAAAGAGGAAGGAGCATACATAAATCATAATGTTACCCGCGGCCGTGTGGAGGATACGGGTTGGACTACTGAGGCTCAGCCAAAGCACTTTGTGTGTGTGTGTGTGTGTGTGAGTGTTTGTGTGTGTGTGATTTAATGTGTACGTCTGTGTGTGAGAGATAGAGTGCTTTGTCCGTGTGCCCTTTTATGTGATTCGGTAAGCTTGCCCCTGCCCTTCCATGTGTGCGAGCGTCTGTCACCGCTTACAAATAATGGAATACCAATAGCAGAAGCCATCCACCTTCCAACCCCCCCCCCCACCAAAACCCACCACACTTCATAGGCCATGATAGGGGGGGCATGGACAGCTATAGCACCCCCACATCATCCCCCTGAGAAAATCCTGCCTTAATTATAATTTGTAATCGCGTGTGTGAATACAGTTGATCATTTCTAATTTTATGAAATTGTAAATCCTGACATTCTGGGGCCGAAACTCATCAAACCCAGGATTAAAAACACCGACACGCTCAAATATGGTCTGTTCTGACATTATGTGCAGTGTGGGGAACCGGAAAGACGTGCGATGTCCCTGGTTTATCTAGCCCACTGTTGGTTTATCTAGCCCACCGTTAGCCAAATATGTCTGCACCAACTTACAATAACAAAGTGATTTTGTTCAGACTGCACCGTTTCTTAGTGTCTAAACAGCACCGCACCTACTGATGCTGTTGGTTGACACACAAATTCCCTCTCTCTCCGTCTCTCTCGATATGTGAATCGGTTTTGTGATGGAAAATGAAGTCTTTATTGGGCAGGTTAATGTGAAGGAGTGATTTTTGTAAATATTGTTCATATTTTCAAAAAGATGTAAAGTCTGTTTTTGTTAAAAGAGTTTTTGTCAAATAAGGACTTGTTTTAAAAGTCAAAAGTCTCTCTCTCTCTCGCTCACACACTCTCTCTCGCCCTCTGTCTCTTTTTCTCTCTCAAGCGATATGTGAATCGATTTTATAATGGAAAGTGAAGTCTTTATTGGACGGGTTAATGTGTGAAGGAGTGATTTTTGTTAATATTGTTCGTATTTTTAAAAAGATGTAAAGTCTTTTTGTTAGAGTTTTAGTCAAATAAAGCTTGTTTTAAGTCAAAGTCTCTCTCTCTTGCCCTCTCGCCCTCTTGCTCTGTCTCTCTCTCTATATATATAGCTCTCTCTTTCTCTCAGTACGCTTTCTTGTTTATTTAACGTCACACATATGCAACAGACAGTTGATTAGTAACTTCAGATGGGTAGTCATACAGCATATGGGGCTGAAACGGTGCTGCTTCTGCATGCACAACTGGTGTGTTGTCTGGGATTGTAGTAGTCTTCTTTTACAAATCACTGTCTGTGTCATGGGCGGCACGGTGACGCACTGCTTAACATGGTCGCCTCACAGCAAGAAGGTCCTGGGTTTGAGCCCCGGGGTAGTCCATCCTTAGGGGTCGTCCCGGGTCGTCCTCTGTGTGGAGTTTGCATGTTCTCTCCGTGTCTGCGTGGGTTTCCTCCGGTTTCCTCCCACAGTCCAAAGGCATGTAGGTCAGGTGAATCAGCTGTACTAAATTGTTCCTAGGTGTGAATTTGTGTGCGTGTGTGTCGGCCCTGTGTGATGGCCTGGCGGCCTGTCCAGAGTGTCTCCCCGCCTGCCGCCTAATGACTGCTGGGGTAGGCTCCAGCATTCCCGCGACCCTGAGAGCAGGATAAGCAGTTCGGATAATGGATGGATGGATGTCTGTGTCATAGTTGTATAAAACTTAGCATTCATAGATGTGTTTGCAGGTATAGACAAGCGCTGCAATGAACCTGTAATCTAAATCCTGTATGTGCGTTGCCTTGTGTGTCTTTAGATAGTTCCAATGCTGTAATGCTCTTCTTTGCATATTTGCTGAATAATCAATTCGCCATTCTCCCATTGCAATGTCAATAAAACATCTCTGGCACACTCCCCTACACAGATTAGTACACTCTCTTTTTTGGGGGGGGGGGGTATTATGGAAAACAAGATTTGTCTGGTCTTCAGATGGATTTTACTGTCAGTGAGGAGCCACACTTTCACTGCACTTAAACCATCTGAACAAGCCATTCAGGGGTGTTGTCGTGAACAGCTGACGCAGTCTTGGCATAAAGCCACCCATGCTGAGAGCAAGGTAGCCTCTGGTCGAGCAGCCATTTTTTCTGTCAACAGAAGGGGCAGGGCCAGTAACACTGCCAGCCAATCAGAGTAGAAGCTCACAAATAATTGTATTATTATGTTAATGAGCCCCCAAACAGCCTCTTTCATTACAGGTGGGTGGTTAGGGCGAATTTTGGTGAAACAAAAACATGAATAAAAAATTGAAAAAAATCAGCCTTGTAGTTTTTCCGTCATCTACTGAAATCAATGGATGACGGATGTATGCTAGTGTGCTATAGCGGGTTACAGTGATACAGACAACACTAGCAAGTATAGTGTACGTTGTAGAGATGCCACCGCTAGTATTAATACATGGAAATGAGGTTGAAAATTGGTGAAATTTCTGTTTAAGTTAGTCACCCCCTTGACTGTCTGCACTTCAACCCAAACGCTGCCTCGCTGCCAGACTCAGGGATTAACTAAGGCTTCTCCGGGCCTCTCTGGGGGCTTGTCACCTGGAGAAGTCACTGGAGGGGAACCAAGACCCCAGACCCCAATTTACTCTGCTGCTTCCTGCCATAGCTGCCACACAGAACCCATATCAGCAAACCCACCAGGGCTGCTGGGGGGGATTTTCCTCTTGCTCTCACACACTCACATTTTCTCTCTTGTTATCTTTCTTTCTCAAGTGAGCCACGCACAAAAAGGGCAGTCTTTCGCTAACCCCGGCCTTTTCCCTCCTCGTCCCCTCACCCCTCCTCCCCCAGTGGTCCTGCAGTGCTTCGCTCGATGCCTGGATTAGCTTTGGTAACAAACGTATAGGAAACACCTTGGGCCAGCTGAATTGATTTGTGCCAGCTGCTGCAGCTGGTTTGAGCTGCTGGGGCTTGGAGAGATGGATAGATACACAAGCGTGAGACAAATGTCTCTGGGCTTTGGAAGAAAAGAAAAGAAAAGCCACAGCACTTTGCAACTCCTTGCTTGCAAAAGCTGTTGTTAGATGCAAAGCACCTTGTGAACATGGCTTTAAAGTCACTCACAAAATGACGCATCGTTTCACGTTTAGCTGTACAGTTTGGGTAGATTCTGGGGGAGGGGGGCATGTGGACCCCTCCAAAGTTGGTTGTGACTGACAGCTTCCAAACATATTTGCTATTGTAAAGATTTTACTTTTTTTTGTTAGATTAACATTATAATAGTCATTGGTATGAAAATTGGCAGAATATACTTGATTCTGCGTCCCCACCACTATTCTGTCTTGGCTTCTCCCTCGTATTCCATCACTTGGTATTATTGCCCATGTGGTTTCATTCGAGGTAGGATTTCAGAGAAACGCCACTGACGGAGATGGAAGTAAGACCAGAGCCCTAGAAAGAGAGAGTTACGTCAACTCCGTAGACATCAATGGGCCACAGCAATGGCGGATCATGGGAGCCCCGGATAGTTCCAAACAGTGCGCATAGAATATGTGTTACGTTGGAATATATCTATATCTATATATATAAATGTAAAAATCTGAAAATATTGGTTAGTAATTACCAGAAATCGTGGCTAAGCAGTTTATTTAAATGACCCGCCAAGCTTCGTTTGGAACTATTCGGTGGCTACACGAACCACGTGACCCTCTCGCGTCCTGACCCCTCATTGACGCAACTCTCTCTTTCTAGGGCTCTGAGTAAGACATACTCTATATACCTTTAACATGTTCAAACAAATCAACCTTTTCACAACAGTTTTGAAGTGCTTCTGGTAAGTCAGCTTGCTTTTCTGTGTCGCTGAATAGCTAAAAACATGATTCAGATGAGCTACCTATCTGCTGAACCAGTACAGAAGCACCTATTTTACAATGTCAAGTGTCCAATCGGGATATGATGTAAATGGTATCTAGTGTTAGCCACTGAATATAAAATGTACTAGACCTAATTCCAATTACAAACTCAAGAAAATTATCCTGTTCTGTTCACAACAAAGTCACACACACCGGTTGTGCTTCGGCACCTTTGAGACTACATGACCTTGTTTTTCTTTAAACCCTCCGGTGCTGAGCATCAGCTTATAGATTGGTAAATGATAAAAGGATCAGTTTTAACCCTCACATAATAGAGTTGTATTTTAAACAATGAGGCTGAATAAAGATGAGTGCAAAGCTGGACGTTGCAGTGGGGCCAGATAAAGGAGAGATGAGTGTAGAGGAGGTTCTTAGGTGATCTGGTGAATCAGTGTGTTTTGAGTCAGAGGTTCTTTATAGCAGAAAAATTTAATTAATCCGGCAGCCGTGCCATTGTACAGCAGCTTATTGACTCATTATGCTGTTTCCCATTCTTTCCACTCAGAAATGAGTGTCAGGTCTGAGCATCGCTCCAGAGGTGGTACATCGCAATACTCTATTCAGGAAATGAAGTACAAGACAACCTAGAAGTCCTTCAATTTACATAATCTCTTATTAACAGACAACAAATAGGAATTGTATGAAGATACGCAGCCATCAGTGCACTTGTACTGAAAACATTGGGGGGGGGTGTTATCAATTTTAGACACAAAGAAGATGTCTTATCGTAGCCTTTGTAAATCTGAATTAATTAATTACAAAAGCCAGTAATTACAATTATCTATTCCTCTGGAAGACTTGACTAGTCAGAGCTCTGAGTGGCCTTCTAAACCCACTCACAACACCAGTTTAATGAGCTGGAGATTCCAAGGGGGGGGGGGGCTGTCCGCTTGTTTTGGTTGTGGAGACGGGTGAGCCGAGCAGCGCTGACACAGGATACTGTGGGATCATAGCGGGAGCAACATACCACATTATGTCTGCCCAAAACACCACCAGATCCTAGCACTGCAAAGCAAGCCAACGAATTTCACTTTACTAACTGTGGTCTGGCGTGGCTCATTAGGAATTTGTGTTAGGAGCACTGACAGTGGATGGGTACCAAAATTACTTTGAAGGTGCTTGGAACAGCGTTTGATGAATCAGACCCTCAAACCCGACAATGTGGAACTGGAGTGGCACATCTCCACACGCGCTGGTCTGTTAGTAGTAAACACAACTACCGCTAGCAGGTCGGGCAATGTAGCTAGTTCATATATCTGTACACAACTCTTGCTGTCTTTGCAAATGTCTATGTTAAAACCTATTAGTAACTTGGTGCCTTAGCAGCAGTAGGAGCAAGACGGACTACATATGCATGAATGAGAGAGAGGACAGTGGAATAGTGAGGATGCAAGGAGTAGAGGTGATGAAGGCGTATGAGTTTAAATACTTGAGGTCAATTGTCCCAAAGCAACGGGGAGTACAGAAGAGAGGTGAAGAAGAGAGTGCAGGCAGGGTGGAGTGGGTGGAGAAGACTGTCAGGAGTGATTTGCGACAGAAGGGTACCAGCAAGAGTTAAAGGGAAGGTTTACAAGATGGTTGTGAGACCAGTTATGTTGTATGGTTTGGAGACAGTGGCACTGACGAAAAGACAGGAGGTAGAGCTGGAGGCGGCAGAGTTGAAGATGCTAAGATTTTCATTGGGAGTAATGAAGAAGGACAGGATAAGGAACGAGTATATTAGAGGGACAGCTCAGGTTGGACGGTTTGGAGACAAAGCAAGAGAGGCAAGATTAAGATGGCTTGGACATGTGTGGAGGAGTGATGCTGGGTATATTGGGAGAAAGATGCTAAATATGGAACTGCTAGGGAAGAGGAAAAGAGGAAGACCAAAGAGGAGGTTTATGGATGTGGTGAAGGAGGACGTGCAGGTGGCTGGTGTGAAAAGAGGAAGATGCAGAAGACAGGAAGAAATGGAAATGGATGAGCTGCTGTGGTAACCTCTAACAGGAACAGCTGAAAGTAGCAGTAGTAGTAGTACATTCGTAGCATTGATGCTAACCTCACCTAGCACAGCTATCGTTGTCGTTTTCAAAATATAATGCAGTTCGTTGTCATCATCATCTAAACCATTCCCCCTATTTTGCTGATTGGTCCAGCTTCCAGCTGCCGGGCTCAATCGATTCTCAATGGGTTATCTCCAGACTGACATCTTGCATAGGGAAAACTGAGCTGAACTGAGTTTGACGTAGGCTTGCCTCACAAGACCAGACAAAACACGGACGGAAATGATCTGGTATCTAGAACACAAGGGGAGAAGGTTGATGAGATGAGATAAGATACAACTTTATTAATCCTCATTGGGAAATTTGGTTGTTGCCTGAAAGCCATGGTGTGATCAACTCACATATGTTTTGATTTGCCCAAGTAAGAACTGTCCTCAGATCCATCGTTCATATGTTGACCTTGGGTTAACACTAACCTTAACCTTATTTCTATCTCTCTGATCAGATAAAGAATATGACAGCCAAGGGACAAATGTGTCACATGTTGATCTCAAAGGTGATCTTTCACTTGTAGAAATCAGGAGAACGTCATCTCACAGTGCGCAGCAAGAGAAACCAGTGTGAAATTATTTGTTGTTCTTTACTTTAGATGTAGACGATTTGGTAGCAAGGTAACACTTCCTTGCCGACCCTGAGCCAGTCACGGAGCACTACAGCAGAGGAAGTGTAACTGGCAGGGGCCGGACTGGCAATGGGTCCAATGAGTGCCCCTCACGTCTCGCGAATTTGGGACAGAAACCCAGGTTTCATTCACAAAGTTGTATCGCTGCCGGTATGATCAGTTTTGATGCGAAATATTCGCAGGCGAGTATTTCGCATTTTCATGTTGCTTTTTTGTCACATCCCCGGTGAGTAAAGGCCTTTAGTTGAAACGTAATGTATTCGTTCAACAAAATGAAATTGTATATGTATATTTGGACTATAAGTCGCATGACCAGCCAGATGAGTAACAAAACAGGGACTTAAAATCCGGGAAATATGGTATCTTATGTTCTTTCTTTCAGAAAGTGGTGCCCTAATCAATTTTAAAAGAGTGCAAATTTTACATTATAACGTAGTTATGCTACACATCATTGCCTCTTACTGTTTATTGTGCTTGCCTGTACAGCACTTGGCAAGTCTGCTTTGAAAAGTGTTGTGCAAATAACAGCTAACAGTAAATAACAGCTTCCTCACTTTACGGAGCGCTCATCTAAAAAAAGAGATATTGTGTGATAATGAGTGCCGCAGCAAATTGAAGGTTTGGCTTCAGTTTCAGACGTCGGCACACTTAGTACCCTGAGCCCACTCACTCCTCTGTTGGCCCATTTGGTATTCCTGTGTGGTCAGTTAACCAAGAGTGAGGGGATATAACGGCTCAAAAAATGAAGGACCCCCCATGGGCTTTAATGGAATCCTCAGCAAATGGATTATGAATCAGGAGGCTAACATGCAAGCTAGGAGGAGCACTGTGGACATGGCTATTACAAAACCCGGCTCTGTATCAGGCAGCGGCAGTAACCCGGACCACCAAATCCCATTATCGGAGTAATGGAATGGGTGGTGTGGGAGGAGAGGATAGGTACATGGCAGGCAGAAGGACATTAGGCGTATTCTCTCTCTCTCGTACTCTCTACTTTTCTCAGATTAAACATGCATGCATTTAGATAGACTGATATAGATAGATATATACTTTATTGTCCCCATGCGGGAAATTTGACATGGACTCTGCAAAACTAGACCTGTCAACACGTATGGGCACAAGCAAGCAGAAGAGACAGAGTACACATATAAGGAAGAAAAATACAGAACCAGAGGCATCAACCAGTTTGTGTGTTTGTCCTGCAGTACAGCCTCCGTACCGTTTATTTTAGGCTGTCTAAAATTCCAACTGATACAGGCACAAAGGAGTTCTTAAATCGATTCAGTTTGCACCACTAAGCTCTGTATCATCTACCTGATGGTAACAGCTCATACTGAGAGTACCGAATATGGGATGGATCATGGAGGATTCTCCTTACCTGTTTAAGTTTGCACTGGTCAAAGAGAGATGGAAGATTATAATGATCTTCCTGACCGATGATTTTCGTTGCGGTCTGAACTACAATAACTTTGCTTTTGATGATACAGGAAGGTTCCCAAACAATGCAGTCAACCTAGACCTGAATTCTTCTTCTTTTTTTAGCTTATTCCGTTTTTGAGGGGTCGCTATAGCGGATTTCACAGTTTTCATCGGTACCCTGTGAGGGCACAGCACCAATGGCGGCCATTCTTAACCCGGGCCTCGACCGATCCAGTATGGTCTTGTCAATCCGCATATTGATTTGGCAAAATTTTATGTCGGATGCCCTTCCTGACACAACCACTAACCCCTATGGATGGAGGTACAGGTAAAGCGCTGGATGCCATCCCAGTATTCACAGACTTACACCCATGCCGGTTGCTGCTCCTTCCATACTTGAATAGAATTTCTAAAACAGCCCGATGAAAGAAAAATAAAAATTTTTTGTTCAACTCCATACAGACAGACTACGTGAAAAAAAAATACACTGGCCCTGTGCATGCATGCATGAACGCACACACACACACACACACACACACACACACACACACACACACACACACACACACACACACACACACACACACACACACACACACACACTTTCTTGAAAACACTCATTGATCCCCGTGTCTTTGTAGACTAATGCTCAGGGACAACACCTTGGCAGTACATAAATGCCTCCAGGAGAAGATAAGTGCCCCAAGAATAGGCGATATCTCATTTAAAGCTAACCTCCAGCCAGAAATAGCACAAACCATCCCTCATGCATCAAAGGGTGCAAGTCAGCAAACCCCCCCCCCAAAAAAATAATAAAGAGAGCCCTGTGATGGACTGATGGCCTGTCCAGGGTGTCTCCCCTCCTGCCACCCAATGACTGCTGGGATAGGCTCCAGCATCCTGCGACCCAAATTCAGATAAGCCGCCTTGATAATGAATGAATGAATAATAAAGAGATGGTCAATATAGGCTCTGGTGTGAAAACTTGTTAAGTATGAGAGATGGCAGTATATCGCTTTGAGGCGTTGAGAATCGGGGAAAACATTGCATTTCAGGAGTAAAATTGTGAGCTTTGGGCTTGATGCAAGTAGCTATCAGTTCACAGCACAACCTGATAGCCAGCGCTTGGTGGAAGTAGAAGCAGCCTCAACATTCTTTTACTTATCACCGACTTACATAACGAGTGCAATGTCAGAGGTGGAGCTACTTGTATGGGTCTTATTCCCCAGAACAAATCTCACACAGCGTTGAAAGCTATACGTCATAGACACCAGGGGGATACCGCACAACATGTGACGTAGAACCTAATAGATATCTCTTAATATGCCAGTGTTCAGACAGATATGACACCTTAATGAATACCAGCGGCAGTAAATCCCATCTGTCTGCAGGCTTCATTAAGAGACTGAGATTTGTGCCAATTCTGCTCCGAGGAGGGGGTCAGAACAATTCCAGCTGTGCAAACCTAGTCTTTATTACAATATCATTTATATATTAGGCATTTATCTGGTGCTTTCCTCCAGAGTCACAGTCAGCGAGCACATCCGGTTTCAGCGTTTTGCCCTTGAACACTTTGGCTGCACAGATGGTTGTTTCTGGTAATTGTACTTGCAAGCTTCTTTCGACCTAATGGCCAGTCTAACCCATAGGACACTGGTTTGTATACCACTGAGTCCTATACAATTATCTTTGTTGTTGTATTCACTGCTATCTGAGCTGTGCAAGACACAGCTGACATGTTGAAACAAGATGTGTTAAATTGAGCGCAGTGTGCTTGGAACTTAAAGGTCTGTATATATCAAAACCAAATAACAGCCTCCTCTCCCCTCCCTCCCAAGGCCTTGGTGGCTCATTAAGCTCTCGGTCTGTCATGAGAGGACACATTACTTCCTTTTTTTCTTCTCTGTCCTCTCTTCTACTACCCCTTCTCAGACTGAAGCATTCCACAGAGACTATCAAACCATATCCGCACCCTTGTACACTGGTACCTCAAGTGGGTCACAGCATGACTCATAATAGCAATAGGCCAAGAGAGGAAAGGCACACAAATTATAAAGACCAGAACAAAGCACCATTTGGGAGTTGCTACCTTTTTCCTTGACCGTCCCCCGACCCCTGAGGCTTTTGCCCCTGTACCCCATCCTTCTCCATTGCTTTCGCCCCCAGCCTCCCCTGATTCCCCTTGACCCTCTGGCCCCACCCCTTCAAAATATCCTGTGCAAAAGGCACACCTCCAAGCAGGTATTAATGGTGAATTTGGAAGGGATGTGGCGAAAGGTGCATGGCACAGCATAACCAAAGAAAGCATACACATACACATACTATAGTGCAGTAATAATAATATTGTATATTTGTATATCAAGGTCATTGTAATTATTTGTCACATACGCATTTTGCTGCCCCCCACCAAAAAAAATTTTTTTGCAATCAGATAAGTCAATTTTATTTGTATTGCCCATTATCACAAACTACAAATTTACCTCAGTGGGCTTTACAGCAACACAACATCCTGTCCTTAGACCCTCGCATCGGATAAAGAACAATTCCCTAAAAAAACCTTTAACAGGGAGAAAATATAGGAAGAGCAACAGTGGAGGGATGTCTCTCCCAAGATGGACAGACATACAATGGATGTTGTATGTACAGAATTTACAGAATAACACATTGAAAGAGGATAACAGAAATATAATGGATAAGGTGAAGGATACACACACACACACACACACACATATATATATATATATATATATATGTTATTATATAAGTTGAAGAGTAAAAAGGAAACAAAGCGGAAAACTCTACATACAAAAATTTAGGGCTTGTTGAGAATAGATATGCACACACATACATATAGTGTGTGTGTGTGTGGGGTAGGGTAGGTTGCCAAATTACAGCTACTTACACAGAATTATAGTAGCTCCTTATACACAATGTTGTCTGTTATTCCCTCCTCGTTTCCTCCAATAAAAGCTTTCACGTCGGTGGCTCTCTTTCCCCTGGAGAAGGCTGTGTAGACCTGGCCGTGAGCGATCATAGGCTGAGGAAGGTACTAGATGCCAACCTGCTCATTTTCTTGTCCCTGACCTTTGTTGATGGTAACTGAGAAAGGCAGCCTGACAGGGAACTGTTGTCTGACAAAGGTGAAGGGAAACTCATCATTTCTGTCATGATGAGGAATCCTTGGTAGGAAGACCCTTTGACCCATTTGTCCCAACAGCAATTTTGCACTCAGCCACCTTGTCCATCATCTGCACCATCACCATCCTGGTGCCGTTTTTAAGAGTCCGGTCAGGACCTGTTTGCAGGTTACTAAGCAGCATGATTCAAGCTCCTACTTTCAGTTTCATTTCATGGTCAGGCATTCTAGAGGGTGTCAATGAGTTTAGGAACTTGACAGGCAGACTGCATCGTTGTGATTGTCCTCCAGAGTCAACTGATGTGTTTGGCTGTGTTCCCTCTTCTCCAGGGAACACAGCCAAACACATGGCATTGATGGTTCTGACATCCTTGTTCAGAGGAGTGTATACATACAGTGCCTTCACACTCATCTTGAAGGGCTTCGGTCAGTGTCCTTTGACCTCCACTATTTTGCCAGAGACATTCTCAGAAGCCATAGACACCAATCCATTGTCTTTATGCATGCTCAATAATCCAGGTAAGAAAACCAAAGCAAGTTGAATCGGTTCATCTGGACACGTTTGTTGAGAGAACCTCAATAAACTCTTAAAAAAAAGTTTTGTCCAGATGAACTGATTCAACTTTCTTTGACCAATCCATTATATTGCCCGATGTTTGCCAAGAACTGCCTCAATCACTGAGAATTTCTGTCACAAAGAGACCTTAGTGTAGGAGGAGGGTATTTGAATGGCTTGAACTGGATTTTTCCATAGGGTGGCGTTTCCCAAGGGAACAGCATCGCAGGACATGCAGACTAAATCCACCTTAGGTGTATGAAATTGAACTGCATTTGTGATTTCTTGTGGAGCTGTCCAGGCTCTTCTTAAGTTTCTATCCTTCTTTCTGGTCCTGTCTGATCTTTTCCACTGCCAACTCTCCATACAGCATTGACCTGAAAATAGTCAGAATGTTGTCTGAAATTAGATATACATCACCAGGGGCCACATGTTGGTTGCATGCAGTTAGTGTTAATAGGTATTGTTAATGTTGAAGCTGATAATCTGATAATCATTGAGAACTTCGTGTTCTTTTTTTATTTGATGTGGTATGTGAAAATCTTTTGTGGAATGAATACTCAAAAGGTAGCCATGGCTCAACAAAGATTAATGAAACAAATGATGGTGGGATAATTGCTGAATCCTTTCAAGCATAAATTGTTAGAAATGTTTTGCTTCTTGTTTTTATTACTACTAATTAAATGTGAAAACATGTAGAAGAGCATTATTTTCCAAAACTCAGTTTGAAGGAAGTATGTAAGTGGGCTTGTACGTGGGAAGTATGTATATATGTCTTCAGTGGACACTAGCGTAACAACAGTCAATGCACTTAAAACGGGACTTGTGAAAAAAACTTTATGTGTGACGCACTTACTAAATTGTAATATTGCATGCTTGTAGTAGACATCATGCATGAAAGGAGTAATGGGGAAGCATGAGTAATCAATTACTTGTGGCCTTTGGCAGCTCCAATGTCCTGGTCAGCCTTATTCTCTGACGATTGTCTTCATGGTGCCCAGCTGAAAAGTCAGGTAGTTGTTTGAAATTAGATGCACAAAACAGTTAATTTTAATTATCCATGTATTAAATTGTATTCTATGACTGTAGTTGAGTCCATAGATGGAATAGGAAAGCATGAGTAATTTACCTGTAGCCTCACTGACCTCTGCCATGTCATTTGCTGCCAACTGTCCTCACAGTGCTCAGCTGAAAAGAAAATATTTTCAGTGCCGCTTTTATACACTTAATTTGAAATTAGGCCCCCATAACTGAATGAATAAGATGGTGTATGTAAAGGATAATACCTGCAGAGCAGACCTTGGTTGTCAGCGGAATCCCGGCAGAGCAGGACTTCTCTGGCTCAGGTGACTTTGAACTCCTCTACCAGACTGCTGAGAGGAAGCTGTAGCTTGGTGTTATGCCCATAAAGGTCGATGCTGCTTGGGCTCCATGACAGGCCCAGCCAGCGGTGCAGAAACTGGCTGATCTTCCTATCGAAGCCCTCACTGATGGTGATTGGGACTTCGTGAATTAGCAGTGGCCAGAGGAGTCGAGGCAGGATTCCATGGTGATATATCCAGGCCTTGCATTTTCCAGGAGGCCCTGTCTTGTCCACTATGGCGAGCCAAGTGTTGAGGTCATCCCTGGTTGCCTGGTGCATCGTTGTGTCCTTCAGATCTTAACCAGGCTCTTGACTGGCTTTTCAGTCACAGATGGAATTTGGGTGCCTCCCAAAGAGAGGCTGAAATGGTTGGTTACTCTTCCTTTTCTGGGGTGCAGAGACCTGGATTTTGTGGGCTTGAAGCTCATACTTGCCCATGTAATGAGCCGTTCAAGTCCTTGAAGGAGCCACCAGTATCTGGGAACTAATGTAGTTGTAAAATGCAGAATTATCCCATAACTGGAATCTAAAAGACGTGTTCCGTATTGAATTGATACGGGATGCACTTTGTTTCGTATTTTTGAGAATCAATTCAGTGCAAATTTATGGGCAATAAGTATTACAGGTGAGACTTTTAAGACAGGGGGATTTGTATGAGAAAGAAGGAAAACCTCCCGCTCTGTTATCCCTCAGCCCGTTTGTCATGTCATGTTCCACTACCCAAACAGGGAATGAGCTGTCACTCATGACAGCATTGCTATGATACACCTGACAGCGGCACAAGATCCAAAAAAATGGCAACCCGAGAGCATAGTGTCCGCCATAGAAGAGATTACGAAAATTTAGAAGGGAATGGGAAAATTATTACCAATGACTGGGGTGCGCGAGTGAGAATGTGTACGAGGCCAACTGCACCGTCTGCCACCGGGTTTTCGCCATTAGTCATGCAGGAACCATTGATGTGATTATGCATGCATGGTAAGGATAGGACTTCTCACAACCTAGTATGTGGGTGTAACAGACATCTCATTCAACAGACATTTTTATGTTATATCTTCAGATAAATCTTCTACTGTAGGATAATGCAGGTGTAAGCAAGACCCGTTGATTTGGACAAAATGAGCATTATGCAACAATCAAATATTTGTTATAGGTCCACAGTAGTCGGAGCTCCTCAGTCAAAGGTCATATAGTCCCCCCCCCCCCGTGCCAGCATTCCTTATTTCCATTTCAGGGAGTTAGCAACCCAATGCATAATCACATTTTGAACTATGAGGTAATTGCTAATGAAAACACAATCATATGTTGCAAACAAAAATGTAAGTATTAATTTCTATATCTTGGCATCAATGCACGGAGACTGTGTGCGCCATCTGCACCATATAGCTGCACCGATCGCAAGAAGCATGAAACACAAATGCTGAGCTAGCTACTTAGGTATTTTATTAGCATGCTAACGCCAAGCGGTGTATACGTAATATACTACAGAATTCTTACCTGACCTCTGGAAATTTGTGCGCCAATCTCTGGCGTGTGGCAGCATTTCGACTTGTCAACAGTAGGACATTCATGACTGCTCCATTTTAGTAGTTGTCAACTACTCCCAAAAAGTATTCGAGTGGTCGATTAATTGCCACCCAATAAGAACAATAATTGCCACCCAATAAGAACAATACATTTTTGTCAAAAGTGCTCAAATACAACTAGTAGAGGGTTAACTAATATAGAGGAAATGGAAGAAATGGAAACGGATGATCCGCTGTGGCGACCCCTAACGGGAGCAGCCGAAAGTAGTAGTAGTAGAGGGTTAACTAATATAGGCGGGACGAACCCGGGGGGGGGGGGGGGTTGTATGAAACAGCAGAGTCCTCGATTGGCTCTGAGAGTTTGTTTACAAATGAGCTGCAATCTGATTGGACTGAACCCCCTAGCAGTCTATCTGAGCTGGAGGGTTTGACTGCACTAACAACACGGCTGCTTTCTTGCAGGTCCATCCATCCATTCATTATCCAAACCGCTTATCCTGCTCTCAGGGTCGTGGGGATGCTGGAGCCTATCCCAGCAGTCATTGGGCGGGGAGACACCCTGGACAGGCCGATGGACCATCACAGGGCCCACACAAACACACACACACATCCAAACACATCCCACAAGGATATTTTTTTCCCCCTAGGATAGCGAAGTCAGTGTACCATCAATAATTATAAGCTATATGAAAAATATGATAAAGAGGAAGCAAAGCAGTGTCCAGATGCCACCAGAACAGCCCAGGACGTTGAGCCACGCAACCACTATCACCATGTAGACCACAGACTACACACGCACACAGGGGAGACTCACGTCACACCATTCACATACACAGGAGAAGAGACAAGAAAAGACATTAGTTACACGTCGTAGTGAGAGAAGGATATAACATTGAAACAGGATGACAAAATTATAAGGATTTATGGGACACATAAAAAAATTGATGAGGGGGACGCCAAGTAGTGTCCAGGTGGTGACCACTGTCACTGTCACTGAGCACAATTGGTTAGCATAGATATTAAACAGATGAGTGTGTATTTAAAATTGATTAAAGTAAAATTAAGGGCTTTTAGGAGGACACTGTTCATGTTTTCAACAGCTGCCATCACTAAAGTCACCAGTTAACATGGTCACTCATTAAACCGAAACGCAGGGATAGCGGGAGTCTTTCCTTTTCTAACTACCTTAAATTCTGTTCATTTAACATGGCATAAAGTAGAAAATGATTGTTCAAACCTAACAAATCTACGTTGGAGCCACAGCGTCCCCAGTTGCATATCTGCTGTAGGTGCATAGCCACTGCTTTATTACCGCACAGTGCTAAAACAGATGACCGATTAAGTCGACTAGTCGAATATTCTGTGAAATCCCTAGGCGACAGTGATTTGCGCTTCTTTTTAGGCATGGTGCAAACTTTAGTGTTAAGGCTGACCCCCCTGAACCTTTATTGGGACAAGTTTGGAGGGGATTGGAGGACACACAGACACACAAACCACTCTAATTATAGTAGTAGGAGAAGTTCAGGGAGATGTGAAATATCAGAAAAGTTAAGACAGCTGAGACACTCGGTGTCTCACAGTATTCTCTATTCACTGGACCCATTTAGAAAAAGCATCTGCTTAAGTGCTTAAATCATCACGCTTGGGATTTTTTTCTTTTCTTTTTTTGGTCTTGTCAGTGACTTGAGTTTATCATTTTACCACATTTTTAATTCATCCGTGAGCTCTGTGGATCAGTTAATGTTGGATGAGTTGCTGTTATGCTGTCTTAAGGGAACTGAAAGTTAAGAGGTTATATAGAGCTGAGGCAAGAACTCCACCAATTAAGAGTCTTGTTGGGGTGCTCAGCCAGCACATCAAAATTAAATAAATACTACTGCAGGATACCCATTTTATAGGAAATTTTATTGCCGCACACACTAAAAATAACGCTGACGCATTTTAGCCGACACACCCTTCATCAGAGCATTATAAACAGATTTTTATTGGTTAAGCCGACAAGTCAAGCCAGTGTCATTTGCATGGCCCTAAACCACAATTAAAGCTCAGAGGGTTTTACATCTACATCACATGCAGAATTACATTCTACAAAACAGGTACAGCAAACGACTATGTACCGACATAGTTATGCACTGTACTTTGGCTGCACTGGTGTTTTAGGGTGCAGCTGCTCCTGTAGTTCAAACACAAACAAGCATCTTCTGATGGTGTCAAGTGGCTGCTCTCATAGCGCACTGCTTGATGAAAAAGCCCTGCAATTTACTCAAGAAAATTATGTCAGATAGAGCGCTGAGACATTAAAGGAAACGAAGTCCATCAACTTGAAACAGAAGACCAAAGGGTGAAGACCAAAGTCAAATGTAGCTGGGCATAAAATTCCACTAATAGCTAAATTACAAACAAAATGGAGCACTTAGACCATTTTATCATGTTTAAGACTGCGTTCTAGTGCATTAATCTTTCATCTAACTGGAATTTAGACTATTGATTTGGGTGTTATGTAACTCAATCTTCTCCTGGATCACCACTTTGTCGTGGTGGAGAAGCTTGCGTGTACTAATGATCCCAAAACCTACGCCACCCGGAGCTTGGCTCCTGGTAGGATCACCCAGGATAGACAGGTCAAGGGGGAGGTTCCAGATGAAGCGCGAACCAAATAGGATCTCAACGGCAGAACTGGTGCAAGACAATACCAGTGAAGGTGGATGAAGGCTGCAACAGAGGGTGGTTTGGACTCTGGCCACCCCCTGCCAAGGACCGTGGGGTGGCTGCAGGCGCATCAGCCACTCCACGTAAAAAGCTGTCACGTGCAGGTGTTCTCCCGCAAGGATACTCACAAGGACCTAGAAGGAGGACAGCCATACTTGACTGCTGCTGCTGCTGATACAACTCATCATACATATAATGTATAAATAACATTAAATAACATATGTATCGTCCCATATAAATATAAATAACATGTATAAATATAAATAACATATGTATCCCCATTCCCCCCCTTCCTCCGCCTCCCGCACAAGGACTGACTAGGACCAACTCCTTGACCCCCTGACCCCCACACAAGGACTGACTATGACCGACTCCTTGACCTCCATAGACCGCCACTGAGCCCTCTGATTTATGATTAGGCTGACTTGATCTAGTGACCCACCTGACCGTACCGTACCGCATATTGCATATGGTGTATTGTTTTACAGTGTACAAGTTGCTGCTGTTCACATATGTGTGTACATGCGATATATATATATATATATATATATGCAGCGATGTTTAGTATTGTTATTATTGCTAGGTTTAGTATTGTTCTGATCCTGAGGTGACAGACCTCTACTACCTACCTACCTATCTTTTTATTGAATTTTTCCACAATATTCTGAAATAATACAGTATTATATAACATGTAAAATATAAAGCCACCCTCCCCTTTTCCAACCCTCTGATCTCTCCAATGCATCCTCCCAATCCACACCACCCAGTCCCACCCCAGCAGGCTACAACTGTCCACAACTAATTCAAACAATAATAATAACAATGGCAATAATAAAATAAATTACATAGATGTGTAAATTTCACAAAGGAGCAAGAGGAAAAAAAAACAGGTAAAGTAAGAGAATGGTATCATTTATACAGCTACACATATTAATCCGCACACTCCTACAATCCTCCATACAATACTTAGAGCACTATGATCATTCCAATTTGTTATCCCAGTAACAGTGGTGAAATTAAATATAAATGGGGTCCACATTTTACTGAACTCAGCCTTGTTCCCCCTTAAAGTAGATTTAATCTTTTCTAGTTTTAGATGGAACATGACATCCCTTAGCCATCTGGCATGGGACGGGGGGGGGGGGGGGGGGGGTTGGGGTTTTTCCATTTGAGCAAAATAAGACGACACACTAGCATGCAAGTAAAAGCAAGTATACTAAGAGATATTTCTTGACCAGACAGCATTCTCTGGTTTTACACTAAAAATGGCAGTCAGTGGATCTGGTTCAACTAATATGTCATAGGCTTTACTCAGAGTTGGGAAAATTGAACCCCAGAATGTATGCAGACAAGGGCATGAGCAAAACATATGAACTGAAGTGGCTGGTGCAGATTTACATTTATCACAGGTGGGGTCCAGATTCGGGTAAATTCTGGCTAGTTTGGCTTTTGTAAAGTGGATACAATGCACAATCTTAAATTGGATGAGCCCATGTCTGCTGCAAGGAGATGAAGCATGTACTTGTTTAAGAATAGCACTCCCAAGTTTCATTTAAAAGCGGGGGGCCTAAATCCTGGTCCCATTGTGTTCGAAGTATATCTACTGACTGGGGGTTCATCTCACCAATGGTTCCATAAATCCGGGAGATTATACCCTTTTTATCTGTATCCAGCGACAGCAAAGTATCAACTGAGGTAGTTGGAGGCATGATGGGATGAGGAGTTATATGGTTTTTTGACCAAATTCCTCAATTGTAAATATTGAAAGAAGTGAGCACGTGGTAGTTTATATTTTTTTGCTAGCTGCTTGAAGGATGCAAATATCCCCTCCATATAAAGATCCTTAACAAACTATATCCCCCTCCCATGCCAGGCGCGAATGGCAGCGTCCACTGTCACTGGTGTAAAGAGGTGATTAGAGATAATAGGTGCCATAACAGAGGGGCTTTGCAAACCAAAACGCTTCCAGAATTGTGACCAGGTGTTAAGTGTGTGAGATGACACAGGATTGTTGACTGAGCTACCTGTGGAGACCTGTAGGGCAGAGGAGACTAGAGAGCAAATAGGAAGGTTACAAGACTCTGCTGCAACCCAGTCTGGCACATTGGCACCAGACTAACCCTTTGCCCAAAAGATAACTTTGTGGATATTACTTGCCCAATAATAATGCAAAAGGTTGGGCATGGCCATTCCTCCTCCATCTTGTGTCTCTCCAGGAGGCGCCTACTGATGCATGGCAGCTTACTGTTCCAGATGAATTTTGAGAGAATACTATCAATTAGGGCAAATTGTTTCTTTGGAATGATTATTGGAATGTTCTGAAAGAGATATAGAAATCTAGCGACTATATTCATCCATCCATCAATCATCCGAACCGCTTATCCTGCTCTCAGGGTCGCGGGGATGCTGGAGACTATCCCAGCAGTCATTGGGCGGCAGGCGGGGAGACACCCTGGACAGGCCGCCAAGCCATCACACAGGGCCGACATATACACATACACACACCCAGACATTCATACCTAGGGACAATTTAGTACGGCCGACTCACCTGACCTACATGTCTTTGGACTGTGGGAGGAAACCGGAGCCCCCGGAGGAAACCTACGCAGACACGGGGAGAACATGCAAACTCCACACAGAGGACGACCTGGGACGACCCCCAAGAATGGAATACCCCGGGGCTCGAACCCAGGACCTTCTTGCTGTGAGGCGACCATGCTAACCACTGCGGCACTATACTCATTTTAATCAAATTGATGCGAGCTGCCATTGATAAGGGTAGGGTATGCCATTGTTCTAAATCTTGTTTACATTTATCTATCAAAGGTGTTGGGTTAAGTTTAACAAGGCAGTTAAAGGATCTAGGAACCACTATGCCAAGGTATTTAAAGTGGGAGCTCTACTATCTATCTATTATCTATCTATAGTGGGAGAAACAAAAATGTAGGAGTATCTGCAAGAACAGGTTGTCAAGTGACAATCCATGACAAGGTGTATGTTAAAGGATTTAACACACGATTCGGAGGCAACCACCTC
The DNA here is from genome assembly GCF_029633865.1 of Lampris incognitus. Lineage (NCBI taxonomy): Eukaryota > Metazoa > Chordata > Actinopteri > Lampriformes > Lampridae > Lampris > Lampris incognitus. Next base: position 12,697,087 of record NC_079226.1, read on the forward strand.
CCATTTTTTGTTGGGTGGTTGCTTCCCATATTCACTTTTTTTAAGGTTATGGTTTAAGGTTACATTATTTAAGGTTTTTAAAAGGTTATGAAGCAGAAATTAGCCATTAGGCCGAAGCTTTGAACATCACGTGGGCCGGCTGATAATTCAGCATGTTGCTCTGAATACACAGCGACTGATTTTGAGCCAAGCGTCACATGTGCATTAAGTAAGGGATAATCCTTGACAAGGTGTGTGTTAAAGGATTTTAACACACGATGAAGATGCAAAGAAACACTCGATGCAAAGTGGGGGGGTTCTTTGTCCCCTTGTCGTGGATTATCCCACTTATTGCCACTTATACCATAGTCACTTAATGAAGAATTAAAGTGAACGCATTCACTTATTTTTTGTTGAATGGTTTTGACGCAGGGCGGCACGGTGGTACAGTGGTTAGCGCCGTCGCCTCACATTAAGAAGGTCCTGGGTTCGAGCCCCGGGGTAGTCCAAGCTTGGGGGTCGTCCTCTGTGTGGAGTTTGCATGTTCTCCCCGTGTCTGTGTGGGTTTCCTCCGGGGGCTCCGGTTTCCTCCCACAGTCCAAAGACATGCAGGTCAGGTGAACCGGCCATACTAAATTGTTCCTAGGTATGAATGTGTGTGTCAGCCCTGTGTGATGGTCTGGCGGCCTGTCCAGGGCGTCTCCCCACCTGCCGCCCAATGACTGCTGGGATAGGCTCCAGCACCCCCGCGACCATGAGAGTGGGATAAGCGGTTCGGATGATGGATGGCTGGATGTTTTTGACGCAGAATTAAAAGGTTATCAAGCTACATTAGCCACTAATTTAAAGCTATGAATGTTGGCTGGACTTACTACTGAAACACACTGCATGAATTTAGAACAGTGATTAAACTTGATGACAGTTTTAACGTACACCCTCCAGCCAATCAGAGACCAGTATTCTATGCTACCATGGTATAATGGTGGCTAACTTATATTACGAATTAGATCGCCATCAAAGTAATGAGCAGTTTGATTTGTCTGTATTTTGATGTTTTTTTGTCTACTAGGTTGTTTACTACCTAGAAGTACAAGAACTCAAAGTTCATCAGTGGCTTTTAGTCTTCTTACTCCTGCTCAAAATCTACAATCTTAAGCCTGTCCATTATGAGCAGTTGTCTATTCCTTTGTGATCACTGGGAACTGTGGTGCCGATACAATCAGGTCTGATTTATTGGGTCCATGCCTTTAAACGGACCTGGCCTCCGTGGGTGTGTTTTTCCCCCTATTGATTAAAATCTCTGGCCTGAACCTGGATTAGTCAAACCATCAGTTCCTCACAAGTTATGATGGCATTCCTGGAAAAAAAACTGTCCTGGTGAGGTCACGACATGTTAATTAAATGTCATCTTATCAGCAATTCTGATGGCCTAACACTAACGATGCTGACTGACACGGTGTGCAAAACATTGAAATAAAATTCAGCCAGCACAACTGATTTAACTCTGAGCATAAATTTTCTGCACTGACAACTGTGCTGATTGGTCTTTGTGCATTGACAACTGTGGTCAAACATGCTTAAACTGACCATATATATATATATATATATATATATATATATACACACTACCGTTCAAAAGTTTGGGATCACCCAAACAATTTTGTGTTTTCCATGAAAAGTCACACTTATTCACCACCATATGTTGTGAAATGAATAGAAAATAGAGTCAAGACATTGACAAGGTTAGAAATAATGATTTGTATTTGAAATAAGATTTTTTTTACATCAAACTTTGCTTTCGTCAAAGAATCCTCCATTTGCAGCAGTTACAGCATTGCAGACCTTTGGCATTCTAGCTGTTAATTTGTTGAGGTAATCTGGAGAAACTGCACCCCACGCTTCCAGAAGCAGCTCCCACAAGTTGGATTGGTTGGATGGGCACTTCTTGCGTACCATACGGTCAAGCTGCTCCCACAACAGCTCAATGGGGTTCAGATCTGGTGACTGCGCTGGCCACTCCATTACCGATAGAATACCAGCTGCCTGCTTCTGCTCTAAATAGTTCTTGCACAATTTGGAGGTGTGTTTAGGGTCATTGTCCTGTTGTAGGATGAAATTGGCTCCAATCAAGCGCTGTCCACTGGGTATGGCATGGCGTTGCAAAATGGAGTGATAGCCTTCCTTATTCAGAATCCCTTTTACCCTGTACAAATCTCCCACCTTACCAGCACCAAAGCAACCCCAGACCATCACATTACCTCCACCATGCTTAACAGATGGCGTCAGGCATTCTTCCAGCATCTTTTCATTTGTTCTGCGTCTCACAAACGTTCTTCTTTGTGATCCAAACACCTCAAACTTGGATTCATCCGTCCACAACACTTTTTTCCAGTCTTCCTCTGTCCAATGTCTGTGTTCTTTTGCCCATCTTAATCTTTTTCTTTTATTGGTCAGTCTCAGATATGGCTTTTTCTTTGCCACTCTGCCCTGAAGCCCAGAATCCCGCAGCCGCCTCTTCACTGTAGATGTTGACACTGGTGTTTTGCGGGTACTATTTAATGAAGATGCCAGTTGGGGACCTGTGAGGCGTCTGTTTCTCAAACTAGAGACTCTAATGTACTTATCTTCTTGCTCAGTTGTGCAACGCGGCCTCCCACTTCTTTTTCTACTCTGGTTAGAGCCTGTTTGTGCTGTCCTCTGAAGGGAGTAGTACACACCGGTGTAGGAAATCTTCAATTTCTTAGCAATTTCTCGCATGGAATAGCCTTCATTTCTAAGAACAAGAATAGACTGTCGAGTTTCAGATGAAAGTTCTCTTTTTCTGGCCATTTTGAGCATTTAATTGACCCCACAAATGTGATGCTCCAGAAACTCAATCTGCTCAAAGGAAGGTCAGTTTTGTAGCTTCTGTTACGAGCTAAACTGTTTTCAGATGTGTGAACATGATTGCACAAGGGTTTTCTAATCATCAATTAGCCTTCTGAGCCAATGAGCAAACACATTGTACCATTAGAACACTGGAGTGATAGTTGCTTGAAATGGGCCTCTATACACCTATGTAGATATTGCACCAAAAACCAGACATTTGCAGCTAGAATAGTCATTTACCACATTAGCAATGTATAGAGTGTATTTCTTTAAAGTTAAGACTAGTTTAAAGTTATCTTCATTGAACAGTACAGTGCTTTTCCTTCAAAAATATGGACATTTCAATGTGATCCCAAACTTTTGAACGGTAGTGTATATATACACTCAATAAACTGATCACATTTTATGATTCAGTGGTACAGAATAAAGTAAGCCAGCTGAGAGTGGAGAAAAGTAAAAATAAGGGGGACAGGTTGCCTGTATTTTTAAACCTGTCCAAACTCAGCTACTGAGAAAATGACAGCTAAACACGCGTCTCTATCATGATGCCGTTTCTATCGCCCTTCTCATTTAATCTGCTTTTCTTCTTCCCTTTTTTTTTTTTTTTTTGGCTTTTCAGGTATTCAGAGTTGACCATTGGCAGCTTTCTTGGCTTCATTTGGACGGCGACTTTAAAGGTCCTCTAGGGGGAATGACAGAGCAGCATGCCCACGCTGCAGAAAATTTGGCATTCTGCTGATCTCAACACTTTTTTTGTTGTTGTTTGTTTGCCAGTTTGGGATTTTTATTGGCTTTGTTAACTGGGCTGACACCAGGTCCAACAACCCAGAGCGTGGTTAGCCTTGGACTTTCCTGTCCTCCTCTGTTTTGCAGGACTCTTATACTTTGAGTATTTTTAACCTTTTTTTGTGTGGTTTGAATAAATACATGTTGTGATGAACATGAATCAGCCCTCTTTTATGTTATTGGCCTCAGCACAGATCTTGAGTTCATACCACTAGTGCTCTGAATAATGTATTTCAGAGTGGGTTGACTAATTTGCCTTGAGGCCTGAGCATGGTGCAGTATACACCCAAGTCAGCTGATGTGCAGCAGCATGAAGTCAATTCATTATTCACAATCAGCGCTACTCAGCTGATACGATCAAATGTCAATTAACTGTTAAATGTTAATTAAATGTGTACTGTAAGGTGTCCTTGAGTGATCTGAAAGGCTCCCACAAATAAAATATATTATTATTATTATGAAGTGTTGCAATGTTTTGAGTTGCTAATTTGTTTAATGTAGACCCACAATATGCAAAAAATATTAAGGCATACTTTATTCTGTATGTGCCGCTCCAGTGAGTTTTCCCTGGCTGTTCTTGGGGACTTAATTTCAGTGCGTTTTATTAGGAGACTGTCTCCATCCGATTAGCCTTTTATTGTTTTAACAAGTTCTGGCTGTTTTATTCCTATACATTTTTTTATCTCTTCATTTCTTTTTAATATCTCTTTTTATCTTATGACAGGATTCTTATTTTATCTTTTCATACTTTATGTAAAGCACGATGAATTGCCTTTGTATATGAAATGTGCTCAACCTGCCTTGCCGATAAACTCCAGCCAGTCTTTTTGCTAATAATTAAGTACACAGTAGAAAAGGTGCTTTATGGGAAATGTCACTGCTCAAAATGTGCACACCCAGGAATTACTGATGGTTTATATTTTGTATTAAAACTTGAACCTCTTTAGTGTAAAGGCCTTTAGTCTATGCACATGGATTTAAGTTTGGTCGAGCAACTTGCCATCGTCTAGTGTATCACTCTCTGGTTTCTGAGGTTCGTGTTGTTTTTGAGTGCAGTCTTTCTTTTATTTTGTGGATCTTTCACCCCTTTTTCTTCCCAATTGTACTTGGCCAATTATCCCCACTCTTCCGAGCCGTTCCGGTCGCTGCTCCACCCCTTCTGCCGATCTGGGGAGGGATGCAGACTACCCCATGCCTCCTCCGACGCATATGGAGTTGCCAGCCGCTTCTTTTCACCTGACAGTGAGGAGTTTCACCAGGGGGACGTAGCTGGTGGGAGGATCATGCTATTCCACCCAGTTCCCCCTCCCCGAATAGGCACCCTAACCGACCAGAGGAGGCGCCAGTGCAGCGACAAGGACACATACCCACATCCGGCTTCCCACCCGCAGACACGGACAATTGTATCTGTAGGACGCCTGACCAAGGCGGAGGTAACACAGGGATTCGAACCGGCTATCCTGGTGTTGGTAGGCAACGGAATAGACCCCCACGCTACCCGGACGCCCCAAGTGCAGTCTTTCTTTAACAAACCCTTTGACAGGTTCATGTGTGTTGGCTGGACCAGAGAACGTCTTCAGGTGGAGACACGGTGGTGGTTTATTACACACAAACACACCGGCCACTATAAAACAGTAACACACGATGATGCGCAAGGTCTTTTTCCAGGCTCCTTGTGCCTCCGTAACAACAGTCTGTATCTCTACAGCGAGCAGACACGGAAACACTGGAGGTTAGTTGTTGCTTTTGCAATTGCTTGCAGCTGCAGCCACTGACCATCAATTATCCATTCCTTTGCGCTCAGGCTGCAGCTGGCCTCCAAACCATACCCCACCTCCAAAGACCCCTTAAAACCCACCAGATAAAGTGCACATGCATGTACACACATATGCAATCACTGCTTCCTTTGTCCCTTCAGTGATCAGTGCGAGCTCTCGGCGACAGGTTTCAAAACACCGCAAGAGTAGCTCTTTCCATATTGCAGCAAATTAGCTGATCTGTATGGCTGCGCATTGAAAAAGACGCTTCACCGGCAGATTCTGTTCTCGAGCAGGGGAGCAGGGAGACATAATTTCAATTCCGGTTTGGTCTTCTGAAGAGAGACACAGATAAGGTGATATTGCTTGCCGCTGCACAGACTAATAATGGCCATTCTAGCCAAAATAAAAGATACGAGGCAAGTACTTTATGGAGAATGGAAAGCAATTACCACACAGATTGCCGCGCGCTTCCTAGTTTCCCCATATGCTTCCTTCTTACAAAGGAAAAAAAAGTACCTTGTTTACCTATTTTTCATGAGGTAGGCTCTCTGTAATGTGTCTACTCATTACTCTGTGTAAGCTGTATTATATTGAAATGACACACAATATTAGTCACAATGAAATTCTCTCTAATGCATCGCTCGCTTGCTTTAATTATATGGGATCTGCGGCCGTGAATTCTGGACAACCTCTGTGCCAAGAAAAGAGCATCAGGAAAAAAGGCTTAAACATAGCCGAACAACTGCTATAAAAAAAATATGAACCATCTATCTGATTTAGCCCGGCGTAAACAAGAAAACATAAATAAATAAAACACTGTTTATACTGATCAGACGTATTTCATAGAACAACAATGGTACACCTCTGTATTCATTTTACAATAGTATACAAGATGAAAAAACCTGGAGTGATTTCACTGCAGTGTGAGGGGTATGGTGCTGTGATGTATGAAGGGCGGCTGTGCACTGGCTCTGAATTTATTGAATCTTTTTGGGGAGATGTCATGACCCCGCGGAGGGTTTATCATGAAAGATGAATGCCTTAAAGCCGAGGAGAGGTTAACGCAGTGAGTATGCTCCCATCACCCCCCCCCTGTTCATATTGGCTCCTCACAGCATTGATGCAATGAGTGAGTCATGAGTTGTGCTCCGTAGTGTATGTCTGTTTTTATATCATTTATCTTTCATCTGCTGCCCAATATGTCACTGGGAACCCATTTAAAATTGAATAACAAGATCAATACTTCAATAAATCAAGAGATATTGCCTGGTGCATCTGGTGATTATATCTTTCAGGTGGGATGGCTACTTTCAGGTCAGCTTTTTATATGCTCTCTCTCCCTCGCTCTCTCTCTCTATGTCACTCAATCTCTCTCGCTCTGTCACTCAATCTCTGTCTCTCTCTTTCTCTCTCTATGTAACTCTATTGCTCTATGTTACTCTATCTGTCACTCTATCGCTCTCATCACTATCTCTGTCACTGTATCGCTCTCTCTGTCACTCAGTCTCTTGCTCTCTCTGTCACTCAATCTCTCTCACGCTATCTCTCTCTATGTCACTCAATCTCTCTCTCTCTCTATGTCACTATCTCTCTCTTTCGCTCTCTCTGTCACTCAATCTCTCTCTCTATGTCACTATCTCTCTCTCTCGCTCTCTCTGTCACTCTCTCTCTATGTCACTCAATCTCTATGTCAAGCTAGCTCTCTCTCTCTGTCACTCTCTCTCTCTCTCTCTCTCTCTCTCTCTCTCTCTCTCTCTCTCTCTCTCTCTCTCATAGATCTCTGCAACAGCTCTGCAGAGGTCGGCCTTCTTTCCTGGTTTTCTTTGTTGACACTTCATTGTTCAAAAACACGCGAAGGATTTCAGTGTTTAATGAGGGCCGTATCACGTCAATTAGAATAATGACCAGTGCAAACATTTAAAATATAAGATATGCTTTTGCACTGTAAGGATCTCAAACCTGACATAGAGTTATGACTGAAGCTTAAACCTTTGTCGTCGTGTGAAGTGCGGGGAGGTGTGTCGAAGGTGTCTGGCTGGGAGAGCTGGCGCTGAATCAGCTGAGGGAGCCTGGTCTGCTGCGTCCTGTGGGCCCAGCGACCACGGTCCCGACCGGCGCTGCACCTGATCAGGAAACACCGAGGGTGGTCTGACAGGACGCGGAAGTGGGGCAGGCTAAGCTAACTGCTAGCCCATGCAGATCGGCAGTTCCGACAGTCATCCTGGCTGGCGTTCGTTCTCTGGACGGTGGAGTTTTTGGATCGTGGTGTTAACTGTTTGTGTGTTGTTTTTTTGCTTTGTTTTCTGCTTTTGTATGTTTTTGGTGGTGTCGTTTTTGGGAGGTTTTGGATATGGATATGTGGGGTTTTTTTGTCTTTTGTGTTGCACTGCTGTGGGCTGGCAGAAACAAAATGTTGTCTCTTTTGTGTATGCGAGTAGATGACAATAAACTGTTTGTCATTCCTCATTAAAGCAACGTAATTTTAGTTTTCTCATGTGCCCTCACAGATACTAAATGTAAAAAGTGCCATCCTTTGTTCACAGCAGACATGGGAGGAGGGCAAAATATTCAAATTCAGATGGAAATTGTGTTTTGTGAGGGGCAGAGAAAATGAGAAGGAAGTTTCTAATTTTGTAAAAGTGCAGAAAACATTATTTTGAAGTCACCCGGGAATCCTGTTTGAGGACATTACACCTCAGGACAGGCTGGTTTTGTGCCCCCGCTAACTGTTTCTCAACAAATCCAACAGCAGCCCACATGACAGGTGGAAAAACCGAGGAGGGATGACTGTTTTCAAAAACTAGAAAATGGCTTCTCAGGTCTGGGCATCACATCATTTGAATTGCAGCAGTAAAAAGACACTGTAGGGGACTTGTTATTGGTATGGTGCTTCTTGCTGCTGAGTAGAAACTTACTTCCTGCTTATTGAAAAACACTCAAGGTTCGCCAGAGGATCATATCACGGCTATTTTAGCTCCTACACACCGGGTGCCTGCTTTAGAAGTGATTTGAATATTGTACTGATTACTTTCATGGCTCGAGGTTCTGCCCCCGGACAATGTCTCTGGGTTTTTCAGGCTTATGTGAGTCAGATCCAGGGACTCCCCAGTGACCTGGCCACAAGGACAAAAATAATCTGCTGTGCAGAGATCTGGGCTTCTTCATATACAGGTTTACATGTACATTATTATAGCTAGGCCTGTTTTATTCATGTGCTCTTTTCCTCTTTTAAAACTCTGTTATTGGTTTGCAATTATTGTAGAATTTTCTTCCAAGCACGCTGAAACTGGTTATCTGTCTGTCTGTCTGTCTGTCTGTCTGTCTGTCTGTCTGTCTGTCTGTCTGTCTATTTATTTATTTATTTTCACCCCACTCCTGGTCGCTGCTCAATCCCCTCTGCCGATCCGGGGAGGGCTGCAGACTACCACATGCCTCCTCTGATACATGTGGAGTCGCCAGTCGCTTTTTTTCAGCTGACAGTGAGAAGTTTCGCCAGGGGGACATAGCGCGTGGGAGGATCATGCTACCCCCCCCAGCCCCTCCCCAACAGGCGCCCCGGCCTACCAGAGGAGGCGCTAGTGCAGCGACCAGAATACGTACCCACATCCGGCTTCCCACCCACAGACACAACCAATTGTGACTGTAGGGACACCCGACCAAGGTGGAGGTAACACGGGAGTTCGAACCGGGGACCTACCTCGTGCTGGTAGGCAACGGAATAGACCACAAGCTACCCAGACACCTATCCTATCTAGCTATGTATCTAGCTATCTATTTGTAGTACCTGTCTCATGTAGCTATATAAAAATCTGCTATGTGTAGTAGTACTGTGGGCAGGGCCTGGGTATAGTTTCAAAATAAATGGCGCTATTACCTGTATGCTTTTAAACTATTTTAATAGTATTCTCTTTTAAACTAAAATAACTCGCAGTGCTTCCATATATCAGTTAGATCTTGGTTTTGTCTCTTGTCCTAAGTTTTATCTATCTTTTTAACCGTTATTAAACATGAATTACCCATGAGCTATGACACAACAAGGTTTCTTTAAATGTAACGCCATATTATGGTAGTGTGGGAGTGCAGGAATGAGGAGCCGGAGAGATCGAGTCGAGTTAATTCCGTTTACTCGCCACACAAAACAACACCGATACAGCACAAACTCTCGTGGCAACAAGCTAACAGCTAGGCTGTAGAAAACATGGCTCCACCTCCTAGGAAACTCTGAACAGTGCCTACGTCACAACCCTGAACGTCTTCCTTAAAAGGAGCAGCAGCCCCTGGTGAACCTATCCTCAATTGTGTATCGCCACAGTAGGCTATTTATTTATAATGTAGCGAATTCGGGGGGCGGCCCGGGAACCGCCACAGCCGGGACGCGAACCCGCGGCTCCCACACCGCAAGCGACAAGGTTAACCAGTCGACTAAAGGGTTGGACCCCTTAGTCAAGGACCAATGTGTCTACTTATCCACGCACGTTACACTACCCCCCTCACGCGTCTGGGCGCACGTGCTTCCGATGGCCTCACGCGGTCTCACCATCCCACTTCTGACACCAATGTAGCGAATTCGGGGGGCAGTCCGGGAGACCGGTCGCCACAGCCAGGACGCGAACCCGTGTCTCCCACTCCGCAAGCGACAACGTTAACCAGTCGACTAAAGCAGTGTTTCTCAACCGGGGGTCCGCGGGCCCCTAGTGGTCCGTGGTGTAATTGCAAGGGGTCCGTGAAAATAAAATATCTTTAAAAAAAGATCCCATGACATTTATAGAAATAGGATTATTTTACTCAAATGTGACTGAGACCTTTATCTACCTAAACTATAAAGGGTAACAGGACTTTTTTCTCTAATTACATCTGTTTCACAAGTGTAATTTATTGTATTTTAATAAGAGATCTCGCTCCCGTTTGCATTGTTAAAAGTTACTGCATAAAAACTCTGTTGTTACATATATCTGAAAGTTACTGAATACATATTCTGTTTTGTTACATATATCTGAAAGTTACTGAATACATATTCTGTTTTGTTATATATATCTGAAAGTTACTGAATACATATTCTGTTTTGTTAACTATATCTAAGTTACAACTGAAAGCTCTTATTTTTGCCCCAAAGAGTGAATAAATGCTATAATGCAATTTAAAATGCAGTTTCTACTGTTTCTATCAAATTGCAACCCCCCTCCCCCAAGATCAGGTGGAGGGGTCCTCAGGGTAGATCAAAAATACGCAGGGGGTCCAGGATCCCAAAAAGGTTGAGAACCACTGGACTAAAGGGCCCGACTCGTTAGTCAAGGACCAACGTGTCTACTTATCCATGCACGTTACAATATGAAGCAGAATTTCTCAAAATCACATTCACAAATAGAGACAAATAGGACCAAATTCCAAATATGAATCAACACAAAATAATATCCAATAACATCAATCATAGGCCCACACTCACTCTGCAACCTATGGTAAACCGTAAACCCAACCCCCGTTGCAGGCCCGAGTCGTGGCTTGGGAGCGTAGAGGCCTGGGAACTGCAATGGCCGCTTTACTTGGTCACGCAAGCAAAATAAAACACAAGTGCTCAGTACTCACAGATCCAGGGGCCATTTAGAGGGGGAGGACGAGGGGAAAGCGGGTGATGGGCGCTCGGCAGAGCGCAGAAGAAACAGCAGCGACAGTCAAACGGCGCTCCAACAGAAAAACTGCCTCCGAAGTGGTCCAACGGAGCTGTCCTCTCGTAGTCACACATCACCCGTCTCCTGGATCACATAAACCAGCTTAGCAACAAGTCCATACACCATTTCGTGGCGAGCTAGCAACAGCTTGTCTTGACCAACTCTTCAAAGCTGAGCTAACTGCTATTACGCTAATATGAATGGCTACTCGCAATTAGCGACACAATGCAAAGCTAACGGCTATTATGCTAATGCTAACGGCTACTCTTTTTTTCATGCTAACGGCTACTCGCGATTAGCAACAAATGCGTTTTTACACCATAACACGTAGTCACAGTATGCGAAGCAATACGCAATCTCATATTTACCTCTTGCAGATCACAAAAATCCGAACCCTTTGGGTAACTGTTCGTCAACCACTAAGTTAGGAAACACATTCGCTTTCGGCCATTCTCCAACGCACAGGAGCTAACGGCTTACAACCAAGCCCCGCCCCTCTGCCCGAGAACGGAATTTGGGTTGGCTATCGTTTTAGAACGTGCCAAATTAAAACAAAGACATAATGCGGCTAATCAGTTAGGCTGGTAGACTGACTACACGTGCTTGGTCCTGCACATATTACGCAATGGATAGATGCTCATTTGCATAAACTAACATTTTAACTGTAAAGATTATGACTTCGCTATTTTATCCTTCCATATATATTTAAACGGTATAAACTTCACTTTTGGAAGTACTGTAGCGAATTCGGGGGACAACGCAACCACCGGAACTGCCGCGGCCGGGAAGCGAACCCGTATCGCCCGCACCGCAGGAGACATCGTTAACCGCTAGACTAAAGGGTCAGACCCGCCAACCAGCGGCCAGCGTGTCTACTTATCCATGCACGTTACAGTATTTATATCCTAAATGACTTTTAACCAAAGGTATATACATTTTAGGTGTCTAACTGAATTTTAGCCAGATGTCTAAACGCATTTAAGCCAGGGCTACATATCTATCTATCTATCTATCTATCTATCTATCTATCTATCTATCTATCTGTCTATCTGTCTATCTGTCTGTCTATCTGTCTGTCTGTCTGTCTGTCTGTCTGTCTATCTATCTATCTATCTATCTATCTATCTATCTATCTATCTATCTATCCCCAGCAGACTCTTTGGCTGCATTTCCCTGTTTGTATTCAGTGTATTCAGATGTGATCTACACGTCGCTGCAGTAGTGAGAAATTGAGCACATAAATAACAACGGGCAGACAGGTGCACTTGAAAATAACATAAAGTAAAAAATGATGACACAAGGCAATACGAAATGGCATGTGAAAAAATATGTTATTCCTCTCCCCCTTTGCTATAATAAAAAACATGAGTGAACGTAAAAAGCACAATATGTGTTTATGCAAAACCGTAAAGCAAAGAAGAACAAAATACTTGAAAAGAGAATAAAACACAGGCAGTCTAATATATAACAACTAAATCCGAGGATAACTGCAGAACTCTCCTTTATACATTTAAATGGCCGTCACAGATGATAAATTAAGTGTGATGTCTATCTGTCAAGACAACACAAGCCAGGGCGGCACGGCGGTGCAGTGGTTATAGTGTGGTCGCCTCACAGCAAGAAGGTCCTGGGTTCGAGCCCCGGGGTAGTCCAACCTTGGGGGTCATCCCGGGTCATCCTCTGTGTGGAGTTTGCATGTTCTCCCTGTGTCTGCGTGGGTTTCCTCCGGGGGCTCCGGGTTTGCCAGTTTCCTCCCACAGTCCAAAGACATGTAGGTCAGGTGAATCAGGCATGCTAAATTGTCCCTGTGTGTGTGTGTGTGTGTGTGTGTGTGTGTGTGTGTGTGTGTGTGTGTGTGTGTGTGTGTGTGTGTGTGTGTGTGTGTGTGTGTGTGTGTGTGTGTGTGTAGACACACACCGTGATGGACTGGCAGCCTGTCCAGGGTGTCTCCCCGGCTGTCGCCCAGTGACTGCTGGGATAGGCTCCAGCGACCCTGAGAGCAGGATAAGCGGTTTGGATAATGGATGGAAGTCATGTAAAAATAATGGTTTCTCTCTGGATTCTGAATGTAAGTACGAGTGTTATGGGTCTGCTGGTCCAGCCTGGCTAAGCAGTTCACATTTATCTCAGGGGCTTACATCTGGACTCTTGTACTACTTGGTATTCAGTAGTGGTGTTTCCCACCACGCCGGGCCCAAATGAAGACAACTTTACCGCTGTTGGAGAAAATGTAGAGTTCTTCTGATCCAAATACACAGCACTCTGGTTGAGTGCCCATCCCTCCTGCCGATTATCCTCGTCCCCTCTCTGCCCCTTTGTACAGGTGAGGACGTGCTATTGGACCGAGTGAGAGGAGCGGGCCAAGTCGGTTAACGGAGGTCTGCCAGAAGAAGGGTGAGAACATCCATTGTGATCGCCGTGATTGGGTTTGGAGACGGTGGTTTTAGTTTACAGCAGTTTGACTCCCATCCTCGCTCCCTCACATCCCTAGCATCGCCTCTGGCCTTCTGAATCACAAAACGGACCAGGCCTTTATTGGGCTTTGTGAGCCGTTTTCCAATTTAGCTTGCTGAAGCACTTGATAGCACAGTTTGAAATTTAAAAACGAACTATCCCGAGCCATGTAAGATAGTGCTGTATTAATCCCCATGGGGACATTTGCTTGTTGCAGAAGCAGATGAGAACAGAATAGGTAAAGACTTATCCACATCTAGATAAGACAAGTAGAATAAATGAAACTGAAACTACCAGATATATAAGAATAGACGAGGCCATAGACGGGAAAAACAAAACAAATATAAACATGCGTAAAAATAAATATGTGCAACGTGAATTGGGATATGAGTAAAATTGTGCAAAATAGTGATAAAAATGCAGCAGACAGTTCAGTATGCAAAGTGGAGGCGTTGGAGCGAGCAGTAAAAAGAAAAACCCAGCAAACAACAACAATAGCAGCAAGGATAATGTCCATAATACCAACTTGGAAAAACCCCGAGTCCTTTTTCAAGAACTACCTGAAGGTTGAACCGGACTTGGATTTTGATTCTTCTAGCGACTGAATTAGCTCCGTCGTGTCGGATGATTTCTCCATCAAAGGCGGTGATGAAGGAGGAGGAGGAGGAGGAGGAGCATCAGCCTCATCCTCTGTGGACTTCGCTCTGCTTCTCAGCTGCTTTTTAAACTTTTGGATTTGTGCATTTCAGCTTTACGAGGTTCCCCCTCTGAATCCATCGGTGCCTGCAGTAGTGGCACGGTGCCAGCCACCCAGTAAGCGCGCGCACACACACACACATGCGTGCGTGCACACGCACGCACACGCATATGCGCGCGTGCACACACTTGCGCGCGCACGCACGCGCCACACGCGCGCTGCATACTCGTGCACGTGCACACCGCGCGCGCGCACACACACTGTCTCATACTATCTCCTGCGACTCCTTCGCCCCGTGTTGCTGCTTAAAGCAGTGTGCTGAAGACATCTTGAAGCTCCCTCGAGGAGCAGCTCGAGGTCACAGTAATCATAAGAGTGGATCTTTGCACCAAGATCAGAGGAGTGCAACAGTGCAACCCGGACGAGTCTTCGGCTCTGTGTCGTCACAGAGGGACGCAATAGGCTGTGAAATGACGGCGTTAAGACTCCTCGCTGCATTTTATTCTTTCATCCTTATGTAACCGCGGACACTCCGTACCCAACCACACTGTTAGACAAACAATATATGGACACAGGCAAATATCTCATTACAATCGCAAAACATGTCACGGCAAACTTAGGATTTATCCTCTGATTACTGGGAAGATGGCGGTGCAAAGGTGGCGGAGGAAATGTAAATAGCAGAGATATTTGGTCTCTGGTAAAACAATATTCCCAGGATGAAAAGTAAATCCGGGAAAATGCCTCCAGGAAAATGGCGTTAGACGTTATGCTAAAATCGAAGCGTTTCGTATCAAGTCGTTTGAATTCGGATGTATTTGAAGCGAGCAGATCCGATGTGTTCATGCAGACATCTGAGCAAGTACAACCCAACACGGACACACACACACACACACACACACACACACACACACACACACACACACACACACACACACACACACACATTATTCCCAGAAAGGCAGGCGTGGACCTATGCCATTTGTTTTCTGTTCTCTTTATCTCTTTATTACTCTCTCCCCCCCCCTCTCTTTCTCTTCCTCTCTCTCTCTCTCTCTGCCCCCCCCCCCGTCTCTCCCTCTGTCTCTCTCCTCGTCCCTGGGAACAACCCCTAGCAAAACTTGATGTAATCGTATCAGACAGGTTAATAGCCATTGGCCTGT